>NC_091979.1:4845236-5145236 GCF_044704955.1 Pristiophorus japonicus
CTGAATTAACTGTGTCACTTTCCATCTTAATAAAGAATTCTACCATATTATGGTCACTCTTCCCCAAGGGGCCTCGCACAACAAGATTGTTAATTAGTCCTTTCTCATTACACATCACCTAGTCTAGGATGGCCAGCCCTTTCATTGGTTCCTCGACATATTATCTCGAAAACCATCGCTAATACACTCCAGGAAATCCTCCTCCACCGTATTGCTACCAGTTTGGTTAGCCCAATCAATATGTACACTAAAGACGCCCATGATAACTGCTGTACCTTTATTGCACACATCCCTAATTTCTTGTTTGATGCTGTCCCCAACCTCACTACTACTGTTTGGTGGTCTGTACACAACTCCCACTCACGTTTTCTGCCCTTTGGTATTCCGTAGCTCCACCCATACCAATTCCACATCATCCAGGCTAATGTCCTTCCTTACTATTTGCATTAATTTCCTCTTTAAACAGCAACGCCACCCCACCTCCTTTTCCTTTCTGTCTGTCTTTCCTAAATGTTGAATACCCTGGATGTTGAGTTCCCAGCTTTGGTCACCCTGGAGCCATGTCTCCGTGATGCCAATTACATCATATCTGTTAACTGCTATCTGCGCAGTTAATTCGTCCACCTTATTCCGAATACTCCTCGCATTGAAGCACAGAGCCTTCAGGCTTGTCTTTTTAACACACTTTGCCCCTTCAGGATTTGCTGTAATGTGCCCATTTTGCTTTTTGCCTTGGGTTTCTCTGCCCTCCATTTTTACTTTTCTTCTTTCCTATCTTTTGCTTCTGCCCCCATTCTACTTCCCTCTGTCTCCCTGCATAGGTTCCCATCCCCTGTCATATTAGTTTAACACCTCCCCAACAGCACTAGCAAACACTTCCCCCTAGGACATTGGTTCCTGTCCTGCCCAGGTACAGACCATCCGGTTTGTACTGGTCCCACCTCCCCCAGAACCGGTTCCAATGTCCCAGGAATTTGAATCCCTCCCTGCTGCACCACTCCTCAAGCCACGTATTCATCTGAGCTATCCTGTGATTCCTACTCTGACTAGCACGTGGCACTGGTAGCAATCCTGAGATTACTACTTTTGAGGCCCTACTTTTTAATTTAGCTCCTAGCTCCTTAAATTCTTCTCGTAGGACCTCATCCCGTTTTTTACCTATATCGTTGGTACCTATATGCACCACGACAACTGGCTGTTTCCCCTCCCCCTTCAAAATGTCCTGCACCCGCTCCAAGACATCCTTGACCCTGGGAGAGTTCAGGCAAGTGGGAGCAGGAGGTGTTGCTTTGTCTTGTTTTCCCCGCCAGTGCTGACTCCCTGACCTGGGAGGAAAAGAAAATGAAGTGTGACATCACAGCAAGAGGTTCGGGGACGTCGGAGTGGCCTATAAAGGCCCAGTGGCAGTCAAGAGGAGGTGGCAGTCGGAGAGGTGGGAGTTCGTCGTTGGAGCGGCCTATAAAGGCCCAGCTGGTGCAGCTGCAGCAGGGAGAGAAGGCAAAAAGAAGTACAAGTCAGGTTGTTACCGTACTGGTATTCCTGGTGTATGGTGCTGACACAATATTCACCCTTCCCTCTTTATACAGATCGTACGGGAAAATGCTGTCCCGCAATTACCTTCATGTTGCAGTTCCATGTTATCCCATCGCAATTAAACCCGCATTCAGAGGCTGCCTGTTCTACCACGTTGTAGAGGCAAATGAACATGTCCTGAGCTTGAGCACACCCAATTCGGCCTGGGGCTGCACCTGATTTTCCCATTGGAGGCAGCCACACCCCCTAGAGTAAATACTTTAGAATTGACACGTGGTCAGGGACAGGAGGGTGTGACTGCGAGTGAGGCAGGTACGGGGATCCAGGAGATAGTATTGCAGGAGCCTCAGTCCCTGCACTTGTCCAATAAATTTGATGTTCTTGCAACCCTTGTGGACAAGTGTGCAGACTGCGAAGTGGACGAGAGACTGACCAAGGCACCATGGTGCAGAAAGCCATTCAAGTGGGGAGAGTAAAGAGGAAGGTAGTTCAGTAGGGGACAGTATAGTTGGGGGGATAGATAGGGTTCTCGGCAGCCGTGAGCGTGCGTCCCGAAGGCTGTGTTGCCTGCCCGATGCCAGGGTAAAGGACATCTCCTCCGGGCTGGAGAAGAACTTGGAATGGGAGGGGGAGGATCCAGTTGTCGTGGTACACGTTGGTACCGATGACATGGGTAGGACTAAGAAAGAGGTTCTGCTGAGAGAGTTTGAACACCTAGGGACTAAATTGAAAAGCAGAACCACAAAGGTAATAATCTCTGGATTATTACCTGAGCCACGAGCAAATTGGCATCGGGTCAATAGAATCAGGGAGAGGAATACGTGGCTCAGAGGTTGGTGTGGGAGAAGTGGGTTTCGATTCGTGGGGCACTGGCACCAAGACTCGGGAAAGAGAGAGCTGTTCCGTGAGGACGGACTACACCTGAACTATGCTGGGACCAGAGATCTAGCGAATCGAATAACTAGTGAGGTAGACAGGGCTTTAAACTAAATAAGGGGGGGCCCCAGTGGAGAGAAATCTAGAATGCTAGAGAGAAAAGAAAAGGAAGCAATGCAGGAAAGTGATTGTGATAAGGATAACCAGATTATGTCAGGAAGGGACAGAGCATACAAACAACAGAGTGCACTAACAAATAGGGTCCAGGGAAGAAAAAATAGCGATAAGACAAATAGGGCTATGGTACAAAATAATGTTAAGATGTCTAATAATGTTAAAAAGACAAATCTAAAAGCATTGTATCTGAATGCACGAAGCATCTGTAATAAGGTAGATGAATTAACAGCGAAAATAGATGTAAACGGAGAGGATATAGTTGCAATTACGGAGACATGGTTGCAGGGTGACCAGGGTTGGGAACTGAATATCCAAGGATATTCGATATTTAGGAAGGCCAGGCAAAAAGGAAGAGGGGGCGGTGTGACATTGTTAGTAAAGGATGAAATCAGAGCAATAGTGAGAAAGGATATTGGCTCAGAAAATCAAGATGTAGAATCAGTCTGGGTGGAGCTAAGGAGCACCAAGGGGCAGAAAACATTGGTGGGAGTTGTCTATAGGCCTCCAAACAGTAGTGGTAGTGTAGGGGACGGCATCAAACAGGAAATTAGAGACGCATGTAACAAGGGTACTACAGTAATCGTAGTGACATTAATCTACATATAGACTGGACAAACCAAATTAGTAATAATACTGTGGAGGATGAATTCCTGGAGTGTGTACGAGATAGTTTTTTAGACCAGTATGTTGAGGAGCCTACTAAGGAACAGGCTATCCTAGATTGGGTATTGTGTAATGAGAAAGGGTTAATTAACAGTCGTGTTGTGCGGGGTCCTTTAGGGAAGAGTGACCATAACATGATTGAATTTCTTATTAAGATGGAAAGTGAAGTAGTCCAATCCGAAACTAGGGTCCTAAATCTAAACAAAGGAAACTACAAAGGTATGCAGAATTAATTAGCTTTGATAGATTGGGAAGATTCATTAAAATCATCATCATAGGCGGTCCCTCGAAGCGAGGATGACTTGCTTCCACGCCAAAAGGGATGAGTTCACAGGTGTTCCAATGAAGGACCTAATATTCCGGGTCCCGAACTACATCCTGAAGGGTGGAAGATGCCTGTGCGTGAATTTTTTTAACGTGGGGTGGCCGTTGCATACCAGCCACCACACGGGCTTGACAGAGCTAGGTCTTGGTCCAGTGGCAAGGGTTAATCAGGACGACTGGAGACCAGCTCTGCTGCATGGACCTAGTGCGCACACATATCACAGTGTGGGCTGGGCCGTGCTGCCCCTGGGCCCTTGCCTCTCCTGGGCCCCAGATTTACGCCTCTCCTGGGCCCCGGTCACTTACATCTACAAACTCTCGACGCTCCTTCGCCCCCTCGTGCTGTACCTGCCCGCACTGCAGTCAGCCGTCGCCCTCCTGCAGCAACATGCGCTGCTCCCTCCAATGGCCCCGGCCTGCTGATGGTCTTGCAGGCCGGGGCCCCGCTGATTTCTGGGCTGGGTCGCCGCACACTACTCCCTCTAATGGCCCCGGCCTGCTGGACTATCAATTAAAAGGCATGACAGTCATCATCATCATCATCATAGGCAGTCCCTCGGAATCGAGGAAGACTTGCTTCCACTCTTAAAAATGAGTCTTTAGGTGGCTGAACAGTCCAATACGAGAGTCACAGACCCTGTCACAGGTGGGACAGACAGTGGTTGAGGGAAGGGGCGGGTGGGACTGGTTTGCCGCACGCTCCTTCCGCTGCCTGCGCTTGGTTTCTGCATGCTCTCGGTGACGAGACTTGAGGTGCTCAGCGCCCTCCCGGATGCACTTCCTCCACTTAGGGCGGACTGGTCTTTGGCCAGGGACTCCCAGGTGTCAGTGGGGATGTTGCACTTTATCAGGGAGGCTTTGAGGGTGTCCCTGTAACGTTTCCTCTGCCCACCTTTGGCTCGTTTGCCGTGAAGGAGTTCTGAGTAGAGCACTTGCTCTGGGAGTCTCGTGTGATAGTGATCGCATGATGGTGGATAGGCAATGGCTAATATTTAAGGAACGAATGCATGAATTGCAACAGTTATACATTCCTTTCTGGTGCAAAAACACAAAAGGAAAAGTGGCCCTACCATGACTAACAAAAGAAATGAAGGATAGTATTAGATCCAAAGAGGAGACATATAAAGAGTCAGAAAAGTAGCAAGCCTGAGGATTGGAAGCAGTTTAGAATTCAGCAAAAAAGGACCAAGAGATTTATTAAGAGGGAAAATAGAGTATGAGAGTAAATTTGCAAGGAACATAAAAACTGACTGCAAAAGTTTCTACAAGTACGTAAAAAGAAAAAGATTAGTAAAGACAAATGTAGGTCCTTTACAGACAGAAACGGGAGAATTTGTAATGGGGAACAAGGAAATGGCAGAACAATTAAATAAATACTTCGGTGATGTCTTTATGGAAGAGGACACAAATAATGTCCCAGAAATGCTAGTGAACCAAGGGTCTAGTGAGCAAGAGGAATTAAAGGAAATGATAATTAGTAAGAAAATAGTGCTGGAGAAACTAATGGGACTGAAGACCGATAAATCTTCAGGGCCTGATGATTTATATCCCAGAGGACTAAAAGAGGTAGCCATGGAAATAGTGGATGCATTGGTTGTCATCTTCCAAAATTCTATAGATTATAGATCAGTTCCTGTAGATTGGAGGGGGGCAAATGTAACCCCACTATTTAAAAAAGGAGGGAGAGAGAAAACAGGGAACTACAGACCGGTCAGCCTAACATCAGTAGTAGGGAAAATGCTAGAGTCTATTATAAAGGATGTGATAACAGCACACTTCGATAATATTAACGGGATTAAACAAAGTCAACATGGATTTATGAAAGGAAAATCGCGTTTGACAAACCGACTGGAGTTTTTTGAGGACGTAACTGATAGAATAGAGAAGGGAGATCTGGGACCGAGAAGATTCTTCCAGCTCCCATGTCCTGTCCACTTCCATTTGGATCATACTGTACCTGATTAGGTGGAGCTATCCCATTAGGCACCTCTTCTTCCCTATCCCCCTGCAGAGGACGAATTCCACTCCCCATGTTCATAACCGTTTCCTCTTGTCTTGGTACCTGCTGGTGAACTGAAAACATTTAATCTGGTTAATATAAAACTATTTAATTCTCCTAGGTAACCGGATTGCAAATGCCATGGGACTAGCCTTATCAACGATATTATACTGTCCCTTGTACAGGAGTTTAAAACTTCCACCCTGGCATAGTTTTGTTCTATTACCTGGCCCCCTACCTTCCACTTCTGAGATTTACTTGGGGCCAGATGTAGTCGGTTACAGTGGTGTGCCCTCCTGATCCCTCAGGCACAATACACTAACCCCTTTAAATAAAATCGCCTCTTCCCGATAATCATCGACTTAAAACAAAAGAAACAGAGAATCTCTGGTGACTCTGCTTAAGAGCCCGAAGGTTAATTTGTAACATGATCCTAAAATTCCTTCTACCCCAGGAGCAAATATTCTCTTCAAATTAAGAAAATGTTGAATATTCAAAAGGTATCGCCCACTGAATTAAAACAGAGTTCGCAGCTGCCTGTGAAAGGATTAACTTCATTTGTTTCGAAAGCCGACAAACACCAGATGCCATCAATCAATGTCAGCTTCAGTCCCACAGCTGGCAGCTTTTCCATTTAACTCTCCAATTAAAAATCTTTTAGTTTTGTAAAATCTCTGTGATTTTACTCTTAAAATAAACATTCAGAAAAACAACTTCGCACCCAATAGCATTTCATCCTTAACTCTCCAGTTACACATTGGTTAGAATTAAAAAAAAAGCTATACCAATTATTGATGTGAAATGCCTTATGTCCGAAATTAAAGGCTCTCCACACAATTTACACCAACCAAAATTTTATCATGGCCATAATAAACGGCTGATTTTTAATACGTTAATTAACCTCAGTAATTCCAATCTTAAACTTCCCAATGCCACTTGGAAAAGGCAGAGGAGCCATAGCCACACAAAGGAACATACCTTCCCAAAAACTTCAAACACCAAAGACAAACACCAGAACAGTAGGAAAGGAATATGATCTTCCCTTTTCTCCTTTTTATTAACGATCCATTATTCCTTAAACCAGTTTCAGTTTCTGATCCCTGTACACGCTAAGTGCACCTCCAAGTACCTTTTAAATGAGGTGAGGGTTTCTGCCTCTACAACCCTTTCAAGCAGTGAGTTCCAGACTCCCGCCACCCTCTAGGCGAAGAGATCTTCTCTAAACTTCCCCCCTTCTATATCGTCGTCCTTTTCGTGTGTCCTGACGGGTGCTGTCGCCATCAACTGCTTCCTTGGGCAGAGAATTCCACAGATTCACAAGCTTCTGGGAGAAGAAATTCCTTCTCAACTCGGTTTTAAATTGGCCCCCCGTATTTTGAGGCTGTGCCCCCTAGTTCTAGTCTCCCCGACCAGTGGAAACAACCTCTCTGCCTCTATCTTGTCTATCCCTTTCATTATTTTAAATGTTTCTATAAAATCACCCCTCATCCTTCTGAACTCCAATGAGTAAAGACCCAGTCTACTCAATCTATCATCATAAGGTAACCCCCTCATCTCCGGAATCAGCCTAGTGAATCGTCTCTGTACCCCCTCCAAAGCTAGTATATCCTTCCTTAAGTAAGGTGATCAAAACTGCACACAGTACTCCAGGTGCGGCCTCACCAATACCCTATACAGTTGCAGCAGGACCTCCCTGCTTTTGTACTCCATCCCTCTCGCAATGAAGGCCAACATTCCATTCGCCTTCCTGATTACCTGCTGCACCTGCAAACTAACTTTTTGGGATTCATGCACAAGGACATCCGGTCCAGGGTGTCCTTGGAGATGGAGCACGCGGTGTCCACCGGTACGCTCGCGGCCTTCTGCGAGAGGTGGGCACCGGAGGGACTGGAGTGCATCATCACGCCCGGCAACCAAATTTTAATTTGATTTTACGTTTTAAAGTTTAATTTGTTTTAATTGCCGATGCTTTTAGTGTCCCCCTTCCCTGTAATAGGGGGCACTGGGGAAAATTGTGATTTTAGTGCCCAAAAAAAAAAACCAAAAAAAGAAAAACACAAAAAAAAAAAGGGGGGGGGGGAAAAAAAGGGCCTTGTAAATGTCTGGAGTGTCACCCAGGTCGGGTGGCACCGTTTAATGTTTTATGTTTTGCAGGTGAACTCCAAAAAGAGTTTCATGCACAAGGACCCCCAGGTCCCTCTGCACGCAGCATGTTGTAATTTCTCCCCATTCAAATAATATTCCCTTTTACTGTTTTTTTTTTCCAAGGTGGATGACCTCACACTTTCCGACATTGTATTCCATCTGCCAAACCTTAGCCCATTCGCTTAACCTATCTAAATCTCTTTGCAGCCTCTCTGTGTCCTCTACACAACCTGCTTTCCCACTAATCTTTGTGTCATCTGCAAATTTTGTTACACTACACTCTGTCCCCTCTTCCAGGTCATCTATGTATATTGTAAACAGTTGTGGTCCCAGCACCGATCCCTATGGCACATCACTAACCACCGATTTCCAACCCGAAAAGGACCCATTTATCCCGTCTCTCTGCTTTCTGTTAGCCAGCCAATTCTCTATCCATTTCCTCTGACTCCGCGTACTTTTATCTTCTGTAGTAACCTTTTGTGTGGCACCTTATCGAATGCCTTTTGGAAATCTAAATACACCACATCCATCGGTACACCTCTATCCACCATGCTCGTTATATCCTCAAAGAATTCCAGTAAATTAGTTAACCATGATTTCCCCTTCATGAATCCATGCTGCGTCTGCTTGATTGCACTATTCCGATCTAGATGTCCCACTATTTCTTCCTTAATGATAGTTTCAAGCATTTTCCCCACTACAGATCTTAAACTAACCGGCCTATAGTTACCTGCCTTTTGTCTGCCTCCTTTTTTAAACAGAGGCGTTACATTAGCTGATTTCCAATCTGCTGGTACCTCCCCAGAGTCCAGAGAATGTTGGTAGATTATAACGAATGCATCTGCTATAACTTCCGCCATCTCTTTTAATACCCTGGGATGCATTTCATCAGGACCAGGGGACTTGTCTACCTTGAGTCCCATTAGCCTGTCCAGCACTACCCCCCGAGTGATAGTGATTGTCTCAAGGTCCTCCCTTCCCACATTCCTGTGACCAGCAATTTTTGGCATAGTTTTTGTGTCTTCCACTGTGAAGACCGAAGCAAAATAATAGTTTAAGGTCTCAGCCATTTCCACATTTCCCATTATTAAATCCCCCTTCTCATCTTCTAAGGGACCAACATTTGCTTTAGTCACTCTTTTCCGTTTTATATATCTGTAAAAGCTTTTACTATCCGTTTTTAAGTGTTGCGCAAGTTTACTTTCGTAATCTATCTTTCCTTTCTTTATTGCTTTCTTAGTCATTCTTTGCTGTCGTTTAAAATTTTCCCAATCTTCTAGTTTCCCAATAACCTTGGCCACCTTATACGCATTGGTTTTTAATTTGATACGCTCCTTTATTTCCTTGGTTATCCATAGCTGGTTATCCCTTTTCTTACTGCCCTTTTTTACTGGAATATATTTTTGTTGAGCACCATGAAAGAGCTCCTTAAAGGTCCTCCACTGTTCTTCAATTGTGCCACCGTTTAGTCTGTGTTTCCAGTCTACTTTAGCCAACTCTGCCCTCATCCCACTGTAGTCCCTTTGTTTAAGCATAGTATGCTCGTTTGAGACACTACTTCCTCACCCTCAATCTGTATTACAAATTCAACCATACTGCGATCACTCATTCCAAGAGGATCTTTTACTAGGAGATCATTTATTATTCCTGTCTCATTACACAGGACCAGATCTAAGATAGCTTGCTCCCTCGTAGATTCTGTTACATACTGTTCTAAGAAGCAATCCCGTATGCATTCTATGAATTCCTCCTCAAGGCTACCCCGTGCGATTTGATTTGACCAATCGATATGTAGGTTAAAATCCCCCATGATTACTGCCGTTCCTTTTTCACAAGCCTCCATTATTCCCTTGATTATTGCCCGCCCCACCGTGAAGTTATTATTTGGGGGCCGATAAACTACGCCCACCAGTGACTTTTTCCCCTTACTATCTCTAATCTCCACCCACAATGATTCAACATTTTGTTCATTAGAGCCAATATCGTCTCTCACAACTGCCCTGATATCATCCTTTATTAACAGAGCTACCCCACCTCCTTTCCCTTCTTGTCTATCTTTCCGAATTGTCAGATACCCCTGTATGTTTAATTCCCAGTCTTGGCCACCCTGCAACCACGTTTCTGTAATGGCCACCAAATCATACCCATTTGTAATGATTTGTGCCGTCAACTCATTTACTTTATTTCAAATGTTACGTGCATTTCGGTAGAGTGTTTTAATACTAATTTTTAAACCATGATTTTTAGTTTTGACCCCTTCTGCAGCCCCTTTATATTCATACATATTGTCCCTTCCTATCACCTTGTGGTTTACACTTACCCCAGTGCTACTCTGCTCTGTTGCCTCCTGCCTTTTGCATTCTTTCTTGGGATCCTGTTCATCTGAGCTCTCACCCACTCTAACTAGCTCAGAGCCCTCTCCTGTGTTCCGAAAGTTCCTCGCATTGAGGCACCGAGCTTTCATGCTTGCCTTTTTATTACACTTTGACCCTTTAGAATTTTGCTGTACAGTGGCCCTTTTTGTTTTTTGCCTTGGGTTTCTCTGCCCTCCACTTTTACTCATCTCCTTTCTGTCTTTTGCTTTTGTCTCCTTTTTGTTTCCCTCTGTCTCCCTGCATTGGTTCCCATCCCCCTGCCATATTAGTTTAACTCCTCCCCAACAGCACTAGCAAACACTCCCCCTTGGACATTGGTTCCGGTCTTGTCTAGGTTCCATCTGCTGGTGTCTGCCGTCCGCTTGAGATCCTGCCGACTACGCCAATTGTAGTGGAGTATTTAAAATAAACATTCAACACCAGGTCTGGGTTCGAAGAATCAAATAGTCTTTATTTTGTACCCGTGGGGAGACCGCTGGCTCTGTGTCTGTAGCCAATCTTCTCCAAGCAAAGTTCCAAGCAATCTTTTATACACTTAATGATGCATGTCAGCCTTGTGCATGGTCCCCTCCTGCTGTTTAATTGGCTCAAAGCCCGTGTGCGCAGTTGCTGATTGAATAATTTCCTTTCGCGTCACACAATCATTGGCCTATGTCTCATACCAGATGGAGTTTCTCCAACGTGTTACTTGTGACCTCGTGCTCTGTTTCACTGCCTCTCTGGGCCTCCTGTGGTTCAACAGTTTGGCTATTTGTAATTGTCCTCAAGTTACACAGCTTGCAACAGTTGATCATTGACATGTCATTCTCAGCATTATCTCTTCTACCCGTTAAGCAACTTAGAAAGCTGACCACTACAAAAGCCTATTTAGCTCTTTTTAGTCCCTAGCCCCATTCTTAACCCTTTAATTATAGCAGAGATCCAAAGCCCCATTTCATGGGGAAAAAACTGGGGATGGGACTAATTGGATCGCTCTTTCAAAGAGCCCGCAAAGGTACGATGGGCAGAAGGGAATCCTTCTCTGCTGTAAGATTCTATGTATTTATCCAATTCTCTTTTGAAAGTTATTAGTTAATTTGTTTCCACCACCTTTTCAGGCAGTGTCTTCCAGATCATCATTGCCACTGGAAACAGTTTCTCCTTATTTATTCGATCAAAACCCCTGATCTGATTCATGTAGGGGTCAATACATGGAATGGACCTCCCAATGGAGGGGGAACCAATCAGATACTGTGGTGCGTGGGTCTTTAGGGCCATTCTCGCTGGATGAACTACCTTCGTGGGTCGTCAAAAGAGTCCATGACTGAGGTAGTCATGCAATGGTGGGGGAAAGGGGTGGGCTTGATGGGCCAAATGGCTTTTCTCATTCCTTATGCTTTTGGTGCTCTTATCAAAACTAGAACTAGGGGGCATAATCTCAGAATAAGAGGGCGCCAATTTAAAACTGAGATGAGTTGGAATTTCTTCTCTCAGAGGATCGTGGAATCTTTGGAATTCTCCACCCCAGATAGCGCAGGAGGCTGGGTCATTGAATATATTTAAGGTGGAAATAGACAGATTTTTGAGCAATAAGGGAGTCAAGGGTTATGGGGAGCGGGCGGGGAAGTGGAGCTGAGTCCATGATCGGATCAGCCATGATCGTATTGAATGGCGGAGCAGGCTCAAGGGGCCGAATGGCCGACTCCTGCTCCTATTTCTTATGTTCTTATGTCAAATATACATTAAAACGTGAAACCGAACAGACTAGGGAGGGGCCCACAGCCTGTTAATATAAAATAAGGCAGTGTTCGTGGTTGATGTGAGAAGGAAAGTTAGCTGTAACTTTGTCAGCCAAAGTGTGAGGGAGAAATTGGACTATGTTGCCAGGGTGAACAGTGAAGTGAAGTGTAGGGCATGGCAAGGTGTTTAACGGGGATAGACTTCGTGGGCAGAATAGCATTTTCTTGCGTTAATGTTCCTGGTCAATGCTGAGGTCAAAGTATTGACACAGTCCCGGGGACACCCTGTAAATACTGACACACTCCCGGGGACCCCCTGTAAATACTGACACACTCCCAGGGATCCCCTGTAAATACTGACACACTCTCGGGGACCCCCTGTAAATACTGACACACTCTCGGGGACCCCCTGTAAATACTGACACACTCCCGGGGAGCCCCTGTAAATACTGACACACTCTCGGGGACCCCCTGTAAATACTGACACACTCCCGGGAAGCCCCTGTAAATACTGACACACTCTCGGAGACCCCCTGTAAATACTGACACACTCCCGGGGACCCCCTGTAAATACTGACACACTCCCGGGAAGCCCCTGTAAATACTGACACACTCTCGGAGACCCCCTGTAAATACTGACACACTCCCGGGGACCCCCTGTAAATACTGACACACTCCCGGGGACCCCTGTAAATACTGACACACTCTCTGGGACCCCTTGTAAATACTGACACACTCTCGGGGACCCCCTGTAAATACTGACACACTCCCGGGGACCCCCTGTAAATACTGACACACTCCCGCGGACCCCCTGTAAATACTGACACACACCCGGGAAGCCCCTGTAAATACTGACACACTCTCGGAGACCCCCTGTAAATACTGACACACTCCCGGGGACCCCCTGTAAATACTGACACACTCCCGGGGACCCCTGTAAATACTGACACACTCTCAGGGACCCCTTGTAAATACTGACACACTCTCGGGGACCCCCTGTAAATACTGACACACTCCTGGGGACCCCCTGTAAATACTGACACACTCCCGCGGACCCCCTGTAAATACTGACACACACCCGGGGACCCCCTGTAAATACTGACACACTCCTGGGGACCCCCTGTAAACACTGACACACTGCTGGGGACCCCCTGTAAATACTGACACATTCCCAGGGCCCCCCTGTAAACACTGACACACTCCTGGGGACCCCCTGTAAATACTGACACGCTCCCGGGGACCCCCTATAAATACTGACACACTCCCGGGGAACCCCTTGTAAACACGGACACACTCTTGGGGACGCCCTGTAAATACTGACACACTCCCGGGGACCCCCTGTAAACACGGACACACTCCCGGGGGCCCCCTGTAAATACTGACACACTCACGGGGACCCCCTGTAAATACTGACACATTCCTGGGGCCCCCCTGTAAATACTGACACACCCCCGGGGACCCCCTGTAAATACTGACACACTCCCGGGGACCCCCTGTAAATACTGACACACTCCCGGGGACCCCCTGTAAATACTGACACACTCCCGGGGACCCCCTGTAAATACTGACACGCTCCCGGGGACCACCTGTAAATACTAGCACACTCCTGGGGGCCCCTGTAAATACTGACACATTCCCAGGGACCCCCTGTAAATACTGATACACTCCTGGGGACCCCCTGTAAATACTGGCACACTCCCGGGGCCCCCCTGTAAATACTGACACACTCCCGGGGAACCCCTTGTAAACACGGACACACTCTTGGGGACGCCCTGTAAATACTGACACACTCCCGGGGCCCACTGCAAATACTGACATACTCCTAGGGAACCCCTATAAATACCGACACACTCCCAGGGAACCCCCTGTAAACACGGACACACTTCTGGGGACCCCCTGTAAATATTGACACACTCCCGGGGAACCCCTGTAAATAGTGACACACTCCGTGGACCCCCTATACACACGGACACACTTCCGGAGACCCCCTGTAAATACTGACACACTCCCGGAATCCCCTGTAAATACAGACACACACCCGGGGACCCCCCTTTAAACACTGACACACTCCCGAGAATCCCTGTAAATACTGACACACTCCCAGGGAACCCCTGTAAATACTGACACACTCCCGGGGACCCCCTGTAAATACTGACACATTCCCAGGGCCCCCCTGTAAACACGGACACACTCCCAGGGGCCGCCTGTAAATACTGACACACTCCCAGGGATCCCCTGTAAACACGGACACACTCCCGGGGGCCCCCTGTAAATACTGACACACTCACGGGGACCCCCTGTAAATACTGACACATTCCTGGGGCCCCCCTGTAAATACTGACACACTCACGGGGACCCCCTGTAAATACTGACACATTCCTGGGGCCCCCCTGTAAATACTGACACACCCCCGGGGACCCCCTGTAAATACTGACACACTCCCGGGGACCCCCTGTAAATACTGACACACTCCCGGGGACCCCCTGTAAATACTGACACACTCCCGGGGACCCCCTGTAAATACTGACACGCTCCCGGGGACCACCTGTAAATACTGGCACACTCCTGGGGGCCCCTGTAAATACTGACACATTCCCAGGGACCCCCTGTAAATACTGATACACTCCTGGGGACCCCCTGTAAATACTGGCACACTCCCGGGGCCCCCCTGTAAATACTGACACACTCCCAGGGACCCCCTGTAAATACCGACACACTCCCGGGCCCACTGCTCGTACTGACACACTCCCAGGGAACCCCTGTAAATACTGACACACTCTCGGGGACCCCCTGTAAATACTGACACACTCTCGGGGACCCCCTGTAAATACTGACACACTCCCGGGGAGCCCCTGTAAATACTGACACACTCTCGGGGACCCCCTGTAAATACTGACACACTCCCGGGAAGCCCCTGTAAATACTGACACACTCTCGGAGACCCCCTGTAAATACTGACACACTCCCGGGGACCCCCTGTAAATACTGACACACTCCCGGGGACCCCTGTAAATACTGACACACTCTCAGGGACCCCTTGTAAATACTGACACACTCTCGGGGACCCCCTGTAAATACTGACACACTCCCGGGGACCCCCTGTAAATACTGACACACTCCCGCGGACCCCCTGTAAATACTGACACACACCCGGGAAGCCCCTGTAAATACTGACACACTCTCGGAGACCCCCTGTAAATACTGACACACTCCCGGGGACCCCTGTAAATACTGACACACTCTCAGGGACCCCTTGTAAATACTGACACACTCTCGGGGACCCCCTGTAAATACTGACACACTCCCGGGGACCCCCTGTAAATACTGACACACTCCCGCGGACCCCCTGTAAATACTGACACACACCCGGGGACCCCCTGTAAATACTGACACACTCCTGGGGACCCCCTGTAAACACTGACACACTGCTGGGGACCCCCTGTAAATACTGACACATTCCCAGTGCCCCCCTGTAAACACGGACACACTCCCGGGGACCGCCTGTAAATACTGACACACTCCCGGGACCCCCTGTAAATACTGACACACTCCCGGGGACCCCCTGTAAATACTGATACACTCCCGGGGACCCGCTGTAAATACTGACACACTCTCGGGGACCCCCTGTAAATACTGACACACTCCCGGGGAACCCCTTGTAAACACGGACACACTCTTGGGGACGCCCTGTAAATACTGACACACTCCCGGGGGCCCCCTGTAACTACTGACACACTCCCGGGGAAACCCTTGTAAACACGGACACACTCTTGGGGACGCCCTGTAAATACTGATACACTCCCGGGGCCCACTGCAAATACTGACATACTCCTAGGGAACCCCTATAAATACCGACACACTCCCAGGGAACCCCCTGTAAACACGGACACACTTCTGGGGACCCCCTGTAAATATTGACACACTCCCGGGGAACCCCTGTAAATAGTGACACACTCCGTGGACCCCCTATACACACGGACACACTTCCGGAGACCCCCTGTAAATACTGACACACTCCCGGAATCCCCTGTAAATACAGACACACACCCGGGGACCCCCCTTTAAACACTGACACACTCCCGAGAATCCCTGTAAATACTGACACACTCCCAGGGAACCCCTGTAAATACTGACACACTCCCGGGGACCCCCTGTAAATACTGACACATTCCCAGGGCCCCCCTGTAAACACGGACACACTCCCAGGGGCCGCCTGTAAATACTGACACACTCCCGGGGACCCCCTGTAAACACGGACACACTCCCGGGGGCCCCCTGTAAATACTGACACACTCACGGGGACCCCCTGTAAATACTGACACATTCCTGGGGCCCCCCTGTAAATACTGACACACCCCCGGGGACCCCCTGTAAATACTGACACACTCCCGGGGACCCCCTGTAAATACTGACACACTCCCGGGGACCCCCTGTAAATACTGACACACTCCCGGGGACCCCCTGTAAATACTGACACGCTCCCGGGGACCACCTGTAAATACTGGCACACTCCTGGGGGCCCCTGTAAATACTGACACATTCCCAGGGACCCCCTGTAAATACTGATACACTCCTGGGGACCCCCTGTAAATACTGGCACACTCCCGGGGCCCCCCTGTAAATACTGACACACTCCCGGGGAACCCCTTGTAAACACGGACACACTCTTGGGGACGCCCTGTAAATACTGACACACTCCCGGGGGCGCCCTGTAACTACTGACACACTCCCGGGGAAACCCTTGTAAACACGGACACACTCTTGGGGACGCCCTGTAAATACTGACACACTCCCGGGGCCCACTGCAAATACTGACATACTCCTAGGGAACCCCTATAAATACCGACACACTCCCAGGGAACCCCCTGTAAACACGGACACACTTCTGGGGACCCCCTGTAAATATTAACACACTCCCGGGGAACCCCTGTAAATAGTGACACACTCCGTGGACCCCCTATACACACGGACACACTTCCGGAGACCCCCTGTAAATACTGACACACTCCCGGAATCCCCTGTAAATACAGACACACACCCGGGGACCCCCCTTTAAACACTGACACACTCCCGAGAATCCCTGTAAATACTGACACACTCCCAGGGAACCCCTGTAAATACTGACACACTCCCGGGGCCCCCCTGTAAACACGGACACACTCCCAGGGGCCGCCTGTAAATATTGACACACTCCCAGGGATCCCCTGTAAACACGGACACACTCCCGGGGGCCCCCTGTAAATACTGACACACTCACGGGGACCCCCTGTAAATACTGACACATTCCTGGGGCCCCCCTGTAAATACTGACACACCCCCGGGGACCCCCTGTAAATACTGACACACTCCCGGGGACCCCCTGTAAATACTGACACACTCCCGGGGACCCCCTGTAAATACTGACACACTCCCGGGGACCCCCTGTAAATACTGACACGCTCCCGGGGACCACCTGTAAATACTGGCACACTCCTGGGGCCCCTGTAAATACTGACACACTCCTGGGCCCCCCTGTAAATACTGACACACCCCTGGGGACCTCCTGTAAACACTGACACACTCCCGGGGACCCCCTGTAAATACAGACACACTCCCGGGGACTCCCTGTAAATAATGACACACTCCCGGGGACCCCCTGTAAATACTGACACACTCCCGGGGACCCCCTGTAAATACAGACACACTCCCGGGGACCCCCTGTAAATACTGGCACACTCCCGGGGGCCCCTGTAAATACTGACACATTCCCAGGGACCCCCTGTAAATACTGATACACTCCTGGGGACCCCCTGTAAATACTGATACACTCCCGGGGCCCCCCTGTAAATACTGACACACTCCCGGGGACTCCCTGTAAATACTGACACATTCCCAGGGACCCCCTGTAAATACTGATACACTCCTGGGGACCCCCTGTAAATACTGATACACTCCCGGGGCCCCCCTGTAAATACTGACACACTCCCGGGGGCCCCTGTAAATACTGACACATTCCCAGGGACCCCCTGTAAATACTGATACACTCCCAGGGACCCCCTGTAAATACTGATACACTCCTGGGGACCCCCTGTAAATACTGGCACACTCCCGGGGCCCCCCTGTAAATACTGACACACTCCCAGGGACCCCCTGTAAATACTGACACACTCCCAGGGACCCCCTGTAAATACCGACACACACCCGGGCCCACTGCAAATACTGACACACTCCCAGGGAACCCCTGTAAATACTGACTCACTCCCGGGGGCTCCCTTTAAAGACTGACACACTCCTGGGAATCCCTGTAAATACAGACACACTCCCGTGGACTCTCTGTAAATACTGACACACTTCCGGGGACCCCCTGTAAATACTGACACTGTCTTGGTTCCGTCTGTAACTCTCAGCACAGTATTCCTCCAATAAATCAGATTATCCAGTCATTATCTCATTGCTGTTTGTGGGAGCTTGCTGTGCGCAAATTGGCTGCCGCGTTTTCCACATTACAACAGTGACTACACTTCAAGGAAAGTATTTCATTGGCTGTAAAGAGTTTTGGGAAGTCCTCAGTTCATGAAAAGTACTGAAAGGGGGCTTGAGAGGGTAGATGCAGAGACAATGTTTCCCCCCGTGGGGGAATCTAGAACTAGGGGGGGCATAGTTTCAGAATAAGGGGCCGCCCATTTAAAGCGATGAGGAGGAATTTCTTCTCTCAGAGGGTTGTAAATCTGTGGAATTCTCTGCCCCAGAGAGCTGTGGAGGCTGGGACATTGAATATATTTAAGGCGGAGATAAGCAGATTTTTGAACGATAAGGGAGTGAAGGGTTATGGGGAGCGGGCAGGGAAGTGGAGCTGAGTCCATGATCGGATCAGCCATGATCGTATTAAATGGCGGAGCAGGCTCGAGGGGCCGAATGGCCGCCTCCTGCTCCTATTTCTTATGTTCTTATGAATTTGTTTATGAGCAATCTGTCTTGGAGGTTTAGTTTGTTTATTAAGACCTTCCGCTATTACGAGGCAATGGGGACTGAAACAATGAGTAAGGGAAGGATCTTGCCTCTCTATAGCGCCTTTCTCGTCCTCGGGGCATCCCAAAGCGTTTCACAGCCACTGAAGTACTTTATTAAAGTGTGGTCACTGCGGTAATTTGGGAAACATCCATCTATTTTGCGCACAGCAAGATCTTTTACATCCACCAGACAGAGCAAACGGGGCCTGGGTTTATCGTCTCATCCGATGGTCGGAGAGACCGGAGACTGCGGTGAAACAGGCGAGCGAGAGGCAGGATGCAGAGGGCAGGAGCTGGCCAAGGAATGGCCAGTCAGAGAAATTTACAGCACGGCAGGAGGCCATTCGGCCCATCGTGTCCGCGCCGGCCGACAAAGAGCTACCCAGCCTAATCCCACTTTCCAGCTCTGGGTCCGTAGCCCTGTAGGTTACGGCACTTCAGGTGCATATCCAAATACTTTTTAAATGTGGTGAGGGTTTCTGTCTCTACCACCCTTTCAGGCCGTGAGTTCCAGACCCTCACCACCCTCTGGGTGAAGACATTGTTCCTTATCTCCCCTCTAAAACTCCCCTCAATTACTTTAAATCTATGCCCCCTGGTTGTTGACCCCTCTGCCAAGGGAAATAGGTCCTTCCTATCCACTCTATCCAGGCCCCTCATAATTTTATACACCTCAGTTGGGTCTCCCCTCAGCCTCTGTTCCAAAGAAAACAACCCCAGCCTATCCAATCTTTCCTCATGGCTAAAATTCTCCAGTCCAGGCAACATCCTCGTAAATCTCCTCTGTACCCTCTCCGGTGCAATCACATCCTTCCTGTAATGTGGTGACCAGAACTGCACGCAGTACTCCAGCTGTGGTCTAACTAGTGTTTTATACAGTTCAAGCATAACCCCCCTGCTCTTGTATTCTAGGCACCGGCCAATAAAGGCAAGCATCCCGTATACCTTCTTAACCACCTGTCCTGCTATCTATTAGGATCTGTGGACCTGCACTCCAAGGTCCATCAGTTCCTCCACACCTCTCAGTGTCCTCCCATGTATTGTGCCATTTATTGTACTTCCTCTGGGAAGAACAGTGACGCGAGGAAAGTACCTGAAGGGCGCCAATGGTTATTTATTGCCCAACTCTCATCATTGGACCATTTACCATTTCCTTTCCCATCACACAGGGGCAACCTGACTCAGCTGCTCCAAATTAATCCCAGTCACACATCCGTGATGAGGAAATGTTTCACAACAATAGTCCAGGACAAAACTCTTCAGCAGTTGGGAAACTATGGGCTAATACATGCAAGCCAGCAAGAATTTGTTAAAGGCAAATCGTGTTTGACGAACATGATTGAGTTGTTTGATGAAGTAACAGAGAGGGGTGATGAGGGTAGTCTGGTTCATGTTGTTTATATGAACTTTCAAAAGTTGTTTGATAAAATACCACATAATAGACTTGTTAACAAAATTGAAAGAAATATTGCATTTATATAGCGCCTTTCACAGCCACCGGACGTCTAAGTGCTTTACAGCCAATGAAGTACTTTTGGGAGTGTAGTCACTGTTGTAATGTGGGAAATGCAGCAACCAATTTGCGCACAGCAAGCTCCCATACACAGCAATGTGACAATGACCAGACAATCAGTTTTTGTTGTCTCGATTAAAGGATAAATATTGGCCCAGGACAACGGGGAGAACTCCCCTGCTCTTCTTCGAAATAATGCTGTGGGATCTTTTATCTTCATCTGATGGGACAGGTAGTTTAACATCTCATCTGAAAGACGGCACTTCCGACAGTACAGCACTCACCCTCTGACAGTGCAGCACTCCCTCAGTACTGCCCCCCTGACAGTGCGGCACTCCCTCAGTACTGCCCCTCTGACAGTGCGGCACTCCCTCAGTACTGCCCCTCTGACAGTGCGGCACTCCCTCAGTACTGCCCCTCTGACAGTGCGGCACTCCCTCAGTACTGCCCCTCTGACAGTGCGGCACTCCCTCAGTACTGCCCCTCTGACAGTGCGGCACTCCCTCAGTACTGCCCCTCTGACAGTGCGGCACTCCCTCAGTACTGCCCCTCTGACAGTGCGGCACTCCCTCAGTACTGCCCCCCTGACAGTGCGGCACTCCCTCAGTACTGCCCCTCTGACAGTGCGGCACTCCCTCAGTACTGCCCCTCTGACAGTGCGGCACTCCCTCAGTAACAGCACTCCCTCAGTACTGCCCCTCTGACAGTGCAACCCCTCTGACAGTGCAGCACTCCCTCAGTACTGCCCCTCCAACAGTGCAGCACTCCCTCAGTACTGCCCCCCTGACAGTGCGGCACTCCCTCAGTACTGCCCCTCTGACAGTGCGGCACTCCCTCAGTACTGCCCCCCTGACAGTGCGGCACTCCCTCAGTACTGCCCCTCTGACAGTGCGGCACTCCCTCAGT
Source organism: Pristiophorus japonicus (assembly GCF_044704955.1). Classification (NCBI taxonomy): domain Eukaryota; kingdom Metazoa; phylum Chordata; class Chondrichthyes; family Pristiophoridae; genus Pristiophorus; species Pristiophorus japonicus. The sequence continues at coordinate 4,866,455 of NC_091979.1, forward strand.
ACTGCCCCTCTGACAGTGCGGCACTCCCTCAGTAACAGCACTCCCTCAGTACTGCCCCTCTGACAGTGCAACCCCTCTGACAGTGCAGCACTCCCTCAGTACTGCCCCTCTGACAGTGCAACCCCTCTGACAGTGCAGCACTCCCTCAGTACTACCCCTCTGACAGTGCAGCACTCCTTCAGTACTGCCCCTCTGACAGTGCAGCACTCCCTCAGCACTGCACTGCGAGTGTCAGCCTAGATTTTATGCTCAAGTCCCTGAAGTGGGACTTGAACCCACAACCCTCTGACTTGGAGACGAGAGTGCTGCCCACTGAGCCACAGCTGACAGCTGAATTAAAGAGACAGTAGCTGTGTGGATGTGAAACTGGCTAAGGGACAGAAAGCTGAGAGCAGTGGGTGTTTTTCAGACTGCAGGGACGTTTACAGTGGTGTCCCCCAGGGGTCGGTATTGAGACCACTTTTTGAGATATATTAATGACCTGAACTTGGGCATCATTTCAAAGCTTGCTGATGACACAAAACCTGGGAATGTATTTATTATGTCTGTAATGTACTTATGAATGACTCCATGAGGCAATGTGTTGTACTCAAACTGTAGTGACCTTGGTCCTTTATTCGTAACTCCAGAGTGAGACAGCCCCATGGAGGCTACCCTTTGATACAGCCCCTGCCACCAGGGCAGGAAACCCCGGTTTCCACCAGTTGCACCCTCTAGTGGTGCCAGCATAGTATATACACAGTGTAAACCTTAGTGATAGTACATCAGGTAACAAGTCTCCATCTTATACAACGATATAGTGACTACACAGAGAGTATATCTATAGTCTGCATATATAACAGTATTAAACGTGAGGAGGATAGAAACAGATTTCAGGAATGTTATGCTCATAATAAAGTAATGTAGACAGTGAGTAAGTGTGATCTTAGCTCCTTTATTTAAACTCCAGAATGTTGGTACAGCGTGGGAGGCCTGCTTATATACAGTGCTCCCAAGGGATGCTGGGATTCCTTGGGACTCCAACAGGTAGACCCTCTGGTGGTGGTGTGATACAGGTTGTCTAGGGTTACATACATCATCACCGTAGGCAGGCCCCGGGAATCGAGGAAGACTTGCTTCCACTCCCAAAGTGAGTTCTTTGATGGCTGAACAGTCCGATACGAGAGCCACAGACCCTGTCACAGGTGGGACAGATATTCGTTGAGGAAAGGGGTCGGTGCTGGTTTGCCGCACGCTCATTCCGCTGTCTGCGCCTGACCTCTTCACGCTCTTTGCGCTGAGATTCGAAGAGGTCAACACCCTCCCGGATGGACCTTCTCCACCTCGGGCGGTCTGTGGCCAGGGTCTCCCAGGTGTCAGTGGTGATGTCGCACTTTACCAGGGAGGCTTTGAGGGTGTCCTTATAATGTTTCCGCTGCCCACCTTTGGCTCGTTTACCGTGAAGGAGCTCCACATAGAGCATTTGCTGAAGGAGTCTCGTGTCTGGCATGTGAACTATGTGGCCTGCCCAGCGAAGCTGATCGAGTGTGGTCAGTGCTTCAATACTGGGGATGTTGGCCTGGTCGAGGACACCAACGTTGGTGCGTCTGTCCTCCCAGAGGATTTGCAGGATTTTGCAGAGACATCGTTGGTGATATATCTCCAACATAACATACATAACAAGGAGAACCCATAGACAGACTGGTGAAATGGGCGGGCACATGGCAGGTTAAATTTAACAGAGAGAAGTGCGAAGTGATGCATTTTGGGAGCAAAAATGAGGAGGGGCAATATAAACTAAAGGGTACAATTCTAAAGGGGGTGCAGGAACAGAGAGACCTGGGGGTATATGGGCACAAATTTTTGAAGGGGTTAGGACATGTTGAGAAAGCGGTTAAAAAGCATATGGTATCCTTGGCTTTATTAATAGAGGAGGTTATTGTCATGTATTCAACCAGCATTGTAACCCATCTGACCTAAGTTGTACACTGTGAGAACAATGACCACTAGGTGGGAGAGACTCCTAACCTGGACCTTCAGGTACAAAAGGGGAAGCTCCACCCACCTTCATCACTTTGAGTGCTAAGGAATAAAGGACAGGTCACAGACTGGCCTTCTCTCAAGCATGGGCCTCGTGTGCATTTATACTGTGTCGTAAGGACCTATCAATGGCGACGAGAAACTGGGATTTAAACCACGCAGCAGAACAGATGAGAGGTACTGTGTTAAGGAATGGTTGGGACAGAGATTCAACATTGTTAAAGCAGCACACAGTTCTCCAGGCAGACAAGGGCAGTCGGGCATGCCCCAACATGTAGTCGAACCCAGAGGGGGAGTACGACAGAGACAATGGCAAGCTGAACGGCGATTCACACCATTGCAAGGGACAATGCGGCCAGTAATGGGGCCATCAACACCTGTTAATGGCGCACTCAAGGACAATAACAGGGGCAGTCAGGGACGATCGACTGGCAAGCGACCTTTTGTTTCAAACTGCAACTCATGCTGGAGGCGTGGAGGCATACATTCAGCCGGAGTTTGCAGAGATGAGCAAAATACCTGCAGAAATTGCAGAAATGAACGCTGGGGGAAATCGCTGGAAGCTGAAGTTCAGCGAGTTCATGTGGAGCACGTATACAGTTCATACACCAGGACGCCACCGATAATGATGAAAGTGCTCCTCAATGGCATCCCAGTATCAATGGAGCTAGACACGGGGGTCAGCCAGTCCCTGATGGGTATCAAACAGTTCGAAAAGTTGTGGGCATCCAAGGCCAGGAGGCCAAAATTATCACCGATTGACGCACAGCTACGGACTTACACAAAGCAGATCATTCTGGTGCTAGGCAGCGCCACGGTAGTCGTGACCCACAAAGATTCGGAGAACAGGTTGCCACTCTGGATTGTCCCAGGGGACGGTCCCGCACTACTGGGGAGGAGTTGGCTTGCTCATGAACTGGAAATGGGGCGATGTCAATGCAATTTCCTCTGTGGAGCGAGTATCATGCTCACAGATCCTGGACAAATTTGACTCATTATTTCAACCCGGCATTGGCACTTTCATGGGGGCCAAGGTAGTGATTCACATAAACCCGGACGCCAGGCCAGTACACCACAAGGCCAGAGCGGTGCCGTACGTGATGTGGGAAAAGATAGAAGGCGAATTGGACCGCCTGTTGAGGGAAGGCATCATCTCGCCAGTCGAATTCAGTGACTGGGCGAGCCCGATTGTGCCGGTGCTCAAGGCGGATGGGTCGGTCAGGATATGTGGCGATTACAAGGCCACCATCAATCGGGTGTCACTCCAATACCAGTACCCGCTACCGAGAGCGGAGGACCTCTTTGCGACTCTATCCGGTGGCAAACTTATTTCAAAATTGGACCTGACCTCAGCTTACATGACCCAGGAGCTGGCGAGTGAGTCGAAGAAGCTGACCACCATCACGACACACAAGGGGTTGTTTGAGTACAACAGATGTCCGTTCGGGATTCGCTCGGCCGCCGCGATCTTCCAACGAAATATGGAAAGCCTCCAAGTCGATTCCAGGGACGGTGGTTTTTCAGGACGACATCCTCATCACAGGTTACGATACTGAAGAACATCTCCACAACCTGGAGGAGGTGCTACGCAGACTGGACCGGGTAGGGCTGCGACTGAAAAAGGCGAAGTGCGTCTTCCTAGCTCCAGAGGTAGAATTCCTGGGGATGAGGGTAGCAGCAGATGGGATCAGCCCTACTGCGTCCAAGACGGAAGCGATCCAGAGAGCACCCAGACCCCGTAACACGATGGAGCTGCGTTCGTTCCTGGGGCTCCTGAACTATTTTGGTAACTTTCTTCCCAAATTGAGCACGCTGCTAGAGCCGCTACACGTGCTCCTACGCAAAGGTCGCGAATGGGTCTGGGGGGACAGCCAGGAAAGGGCTTTTAATAGAGCACGCAATTTGTTATGTCCCAACAATCTGTTAACGCTATATGACCCATGTAAGAAACTTGTGTTAACGTGCGATGCGTCGTCCTATGGTGTCGGGTGTGTGTTGCAGCATGTCAATGCCAAGAGTCAGTTACAGCCGGTAGCTTATGCCTCCAGGAGTCTGTCCCAGGCAGAAAGGGGCTACGGGATGGTAGAAAAGGAGGCGCTCGCATGTGTATATGTGGTAAAGAAAATGCACCAGTACCTGTTTGGCAGGAAATTTGAGCTGGAGACAGATCACAAACCCCTAATGTCCCTTTTGGCCGACAACAAGGCCATAAATGCAAACGCATCGGCCGACATACAGAGGTGGGCACTCATGTTAGCCGCCTATGACTACACAATTCGGCACAGACCGGGCACCGAAAACTGCGCCGATGCACTCAGCAGGCTCCCACTAGTCACCACTGAGGGGGCAACCGAGCATGGTGCTGAGATGGTCATGGCTGTTGAAGCTTTCGGAAGCGAAGGCTCACCCGTGACAGCCCGTCAGATTAAAGTCTGGACAAATAGAGACCTGCTATTATCTCTAGTCAAGAAATGTGTCCTGAATGAGGACTGGGCAGCCATGTACAGGGCATGCCCTGAGGAATTTAAACCATTTCACAGGCGCAGGGATGAACTCTCGATTCAGGCAGATTGCCTACTGTGGGGAAACCGCGTAGTCATGTTCCAGATGGGCAGAGAGGTGTTCATCAGAGAACTCCGCAATGAGCACCCGGGCATTGTCACGATGAAGGCAATTGCCAGGTCACACGTTTGGTGGCCAGGGCTAGACGCAGATCTGGAACTTTGTGTTCGCAGGTGCAACACGTGTGCTCAGCTGGGCAATGCGCCCAGGGAAGCCCCCCTTAGCCCCTGGCCATGGCCCGCCAAGCCATGGTCACGCATCCATGTGGACTATGCAGGTCCCTTCATGGGGAAAATGTTTTTGGTTGTAGTAGATACCTCCTCCAAATGGATCGAGTGTGACATTTTAAATTCAAGCACATCCTTTGCCACGGTAAAAAGTCTACGGGCAATGTTCGCCGCCCACGGTCTACCGGACATCTTGGTCAGCGACAATGGCCCGTGCTTCACAAGCACTGAATTCCAGGACTTCATGGCAGGCAATGGAATTAACCATGTCAGAACGGTACCGTTCAAGCCGGCCTCAAACGGCCAGGCAGAACGAGCAGTGCAGATAATCAAACAGGGGATGCTCAGAATCCAAGGGGGTTCCCTACAAAGCCGCTTACCACGCCTCCTGTTGGCCTATAGATCCCGACCACACTCGCTCACAGGGGTTCCACCCGCAGAGCTGCTAATGAAAAGGACGCTCAAAACCCGGTTATCCCTTATACACCCCACCATGAAAGAAACTGTCGAGAGCAGGCGCCAGTCACAATATCACTACCATGACAGGAATGCGAGGGCGCGATGTATTGATGTAAATGACCCTGTTTTTGTCCTCAACTATGCTGCAAGGCCCAAATGGCTCGCAGGCACTGTGGTTGCCAAAGAGGGAAATAGGATTCTGGTAGTTAAACTTACCAATGGACAAATCTGCCGCAAACACGTGGATCAAACAAAAAGGAGGTTCAGCAACCCCATAGAAGAAGCAGAGGGAGAACACGATATAGACTTCACTCCACCACAGGTGACCGAACACCGGAACCAAAGGGAGGAGAGCCCAGTCACTGTGGGCAGTCCGGACAGGCCTGAGGCACCGCAAACAGCCGACACTCAGGCCAGCGCCCAACAACCGGAGCCCCAACTCAGACTCAACCTGTGATCCCAATAAGACTTTGGGGGGGGGGGGGAGGTGATGTCATGTATTCAACCAGTATTGTAACCCATGTATAAACTGACCTAAGTTGTACACCGTGAGAACACTGACCACTAGGTGGGAGACACTCCTAACCTGGACCTTCAGGTATAAAAGGGGAATCTCCGCCCACCTTCACCACTTGAGTGCTAAGGAATAAAGGACAGGTCACAGACTGACCTTCTCTCAAGCATGGGCCTCGTGTGCATTTATACTGTGTAGTAAGGACGTATCAGTTATTGCTAAACCTGTATAAAACACAGGTTAGGCCCCAGCTGGAGGAATGAGTAATTCTGGGCTCCGCACTTTAGGCAGGATGTGAAGGGCTTAGAGAGGGTGCAGGGGGGATTTACGAGAATGGTTCCAGGGATGAGGGACTTCAGTGACGTGGATAGACTGGAGAAGCTGGGGTTGTTCTCCTTGGAGCAGAGAAGGTCGAGAGGAGATTTGACAGAGGTGTTCAAAATCATGAGGGGTTTTGATAGAGTCACGAAGGAGACACTGTTTCCTGTGGCAGGAAGGTCGGTAACCAGAGGACACAGATTGAAGATGATTGGCAAAAGAACCAGAAGTGATGCTGCATTTGAGTATAGGAGCAGGGAGGTCTTACTGCAGTTGTACAGGGCCTTGGTGAGGTCTCGCCTGGAATATTGTGTTCAGTTTTGATCTCCTAAACTGAGGAAGGACATTCTTGCTATTGAGGGAGTGCAGCGAAGGTTCACCAGACTGATTCCCAGGATGGCAGGACTGACATATGATGAAAGACAGGATCGACTCGGCTTATATTCACTGGAGTTTAGAAGAATGAGAGTGGATCTCATAGAAACATAAAATTCTGACGAGACTGGATAGGTTAGATGCAGGAAGAATGTTCCCGATGTTGGGGAAGTCCAGAACCAGGGGTCACAGTCTAAGGATAAGGGGTAAGCCATCTAGGACTGAGATGAGGAGAAACTTCTTCACCCAGAGAGTGGTGAACCTGTGGAATTCTCTACCGCAGAGTGTTGTTGAGGCCAGTTCATTGGATATATTCAAAAGGGAGTTAGATATGGCCCTTACAGCTAAAGGGATCAAGGGGTATGGAGAGAAAGCAGGAAAGGGGTACTGAGGTGAATGATCAGCCATGATCTTATTGAATGGTGGTGCAGGCTCGAAGGGCCGAATGGCCTACTCCTGCATCTACTTTTTATGTTTCTATGACACGAGGGAAACATTTTTTTACGCAGCGAGTTGTTGTGATCGGGAACGCGCTGCCTGAAAGGGCGGTGGGAGCAGATTCAATAGTAACTTTCAAAAGGCAATTAAATAAACACTTGAAGGGAAAAAACTTAACGGGGCTATGGGGAAAATCTGGGGGACTGGGACTAATTGGATAGGTCCAACAAAGGATTCAATGGCACTATTTCGAAGAAGAGCAGGGGAGTTATCCCCGGTGACCTGGGGCCAATATTTATCCCCCAGTCAACATAACAAAAACAGATTATCTGGTCGTTATCACATTGCTGTGTGTGGGAGCTTGCTGTGCACAAATTGGCTGCCGCGTTTCCCACATTACAACAGTGACTACACTCCAAAAGTACTTCATTGACTGTGAAGCGGTTTGGGATGTCCCGAGGTTGCGAAAGGCGCTATATAGATGCAAGTCTTTTATGTTTATGCGCAACATGTTCTGTAACAGGAGGGGGCTTTCCCTGTGGAGTAAGACCTCCCACTGTTGGGAGGCAGTGGGGACGCAAGCAATGAGAAAGGAAAAGATCTTGCCTTTATATAAGCATCTTTCCCCACCCCAGGACATCCCAAAGCCCTTCTCAGCCAATGAAGTGCCTTTTGGAACTGTGGTCACTGTTGTAATGTAGGAAACGGGGCAGTCATTTTGTGCACAGCAAGCTCCATTACATCCACCTGTGAGGGCAGACTGGGCCTCGGTTTAATGTCTCATCCAATGGTCGGAGAGACCGGAGACTGTGGTGAAACAGGTGAGGGAGAGACGGATGCAGCCGGCCAAAGAACGGCCCGTCTGCTTTGATTCACCTGGGAGGAACGATGAGTCAGGGAAAGTACTGAAGGGCGCCAATAGTTATTCATTGCTTAACTCAAAGCACTGGAGAACATAAGAACATAAGAAATAGGAGCAGGAGTCGGCCATTCGGCCCCTCGAGCCTGCTCCGCCATTTAATACGATCATGGCTGATCTGATCATGGACTCAGCTCCACTTCCCCGCCCGCTCCCCATAACCCTTGAAGTACCACCAATGCTGCCTCTGTAAAATCCTGCAAATTCTCTGGGAGGACAGACGCACCAACATCAGTGTTCTTGCTCAGGCCAACATCCCCAGTATCGAAGCACTGACACACTCGACCAGTTCTGTTTGACGGCCACATTGTCCGCATGCCCGATGCTAGACTCCCGACACTAGCGCTCTACTCCGAGCTGTGTCACGGCAAGCGAGTCCCAGGAGGGCAGAGATAATATTTCACGGTCGTCCTCAAAGCCTCCTTGCAAAAATATCACATCCCCACCGACTCTTGGGAATACCTGGCGCTAAACCGCTCAAAGTGCAGGAGAAGCATCCGGGAGGGCGCCGAACACCTCGAGTCCCTTCGCTGGGAGCACCCGGGAGCCAAGTACAAACAGCGGAAGGAGCGCACGACAACCCAAGCCCCCCCACCCACCCGTCCCTCCAACCACCGTCTGCCCCACCTGTGACAGAGACTGTAGGTCCCGCATTGGACTCATCAGTCACCTGAGAACTCCTGTTGGTGTGGGAGCAAATCATCCTCCACCCCGCGGGACTGCCTAAGATCGCCTAACTCTCCTCATTGGACCGTTTACCACATCCCTTCCCTCACACAGGACCAATCTGTTACCCTTACTCAGCCGCTCCACATTAATCCCAGTCACACGTGAGAATACACAGTCAACAGGAAGCTTCAAGCCACAAAATTATTCCGTGTCAGCCAAGGCTGAGTGGGCAGTACACTTAGCTCTGAGTCAGAAGGTTGTGGTTTGAAGTCTCATTCCAGAAAACTGAGATTATAATCAAAATTTAATGAATTGACGCTCCCAGTGCAATACTACAGGAGTGCCTCCACTTGTGCATAACATCGCCCGTCTCCGCCCTCTGCTTCAGCTCATCTGCTGCTGAAACCCTCATCCATGCCTTTGTTATCTCTAGACTTGACTATTCCAACGCACTCCTGGCTGGCCTCCCACATTCTACGCTACGTAAACTAGAGGTGATCCAGAACTTGGCAGCCCGTGTCCTAACTCGCACCAAGTCCCGCTCACTCATCACCCCCTGTGCTCGCTGACCCCGTGTCCTAACTCGCACCGAGTCCCGCTCACCCATCACCCCCTGTGCTCGCTGCCCCGTGTGCTAACTCGCACCGAGTCCCGCTCACCCATCACCCCCTGTGCTCACTGCCCCATGTCCTAACTCGCACCGAGTCCCGCTCACCCATCACCCCCTGTGCTCGCTGCCCCGTGTCCTAACTCACACCAAGTCCCGCTCACCCATCACCCACTGTGCTCGCTGCCCCGTGTCCTAACTCGCACCAAGTCCCGCTCACTCATCACCCCCTGTGCTCGCTGACCCCGTGTCCTAACTCGCACCGAGTCCCGCTCACCCATCACCCCCTGTGCTCGCTGCCCTGTGTACTAACTCGCACCGAGTCCCGCTCACCCATCACCCCCTGTGCTCACTGCCCCATGTCCTAACTCGCACCGAGTCCCGCTCACCCATCACCCCCTGTGCTCGCTGCCCCGTGTCCTAACTCACACCAAGTCCCGCTCACCCATCACCCCCTGTGCTCACTGCCCCATGTCCTAACTCGCACCGAGTCCCGCTCACCCATCACCCCCTGTGCTCGCTGCCCCGTGTCCTAACTCACACCAAGTCCCGCTCACCCATCACCCCCTGTGCTCGCTACCCGTGTCCTAACTCGCACCGAGTCCCGCTCACCCATCACCCCCTGTGCTCGCTGCCCCGTGTACTAACTCGCACCGAGTCCCGCTCACCCATCACCCCCTGTGCTCACTGCCCCATGTCCTAACTCGCACCGAGTCCCGCTCACCCATCACCCCCTGTGCTCGCTGCCCCGTGTCCTAACTCACACCAAGTCCCGTTCACCCATCACCCCCTGTGCTCGCTACCCGTGTTCTAACTCGCACCGAGTCCCGCTCACCCACCACCCTCTGTGCTCACTGCCCCGTGTCCTAACTCGCACCAAGTCCCACTCACCCATCACCCCCTGTGCTCACTGCCCCGTGTCCTAACTCACACCGAGTCCCGCTCACCCATCACCCCCTGTGCTCGCTGCCCCGTGTCCTAACTCACACCGAGTCCCACTCATCCATCACCTCCTGTGCTCACTGCCCCGTGTCCTAACTCGCACCCAGTCCCGCTCACCCATCACTCCCTGTGCTCACTGCCCCGTGTCCTAACTCACACCAAGTCCCGCTCACCCATCAACCCCTGTGCTCACTGCCCTGTGTCCTAACTTGCACCAAGTCCCACTCACCCATCACCCCCTGTGCTCACTGCCCCGTGTCCTAACTCACACCAGTCCCACTCACCCATCACCCCCTGTGCTCACTGCCTCGTGTCCTAACTCGCAACGAGTCCCATTCACCCATCACCCCCTGTGCTCACTGCCCCGTGTCCTAACTCACACCAAGTCCCATTCACCCATCACCCCCTGTGCTCACTGCCCCGTGTCCTAACTCACACCAAGTCCCACTCACCCATCATCCCCTGTGCTCACTGCCCCGTGTCCTAACTCGCAACGAGTCCCACTCACCCATCACCCCCTGTGCTCACTGACCTACATTGGCTTCCGGTTAAGCAATGCCTCGTTTTCAAAATTCTCATCCTTGTTTACAAATCCCTCCATGGCCCTCGCCCCTCCCTATCTCTGTAATCTGCTCCAGCCCCATGTAATATTGTGTATACAGCTCCATCTCGTGGACTCCTGTGGCACTGCAGCCAGTGCTGTGTACAAATAAAGAGAGAGCTGGTCACTTGACTAGAGTTCCGGAGTGTTCTGCCATCTTAAGTGTTGTGTATTGCTCTGGTACATTGAAGTGATGTTGTGTATTGCTCTGGTACATTAAATGTATGATAAGTACAATGGTGCACCACAGAGGGTGCTGTGGTGGGAGAGCTGAAAGTACCTGCACGAGGCAGTATAAAAGGCTGCCCACCACACCTGTGGGGCACTCTGGAGCCGTTCAATAAAGGACAAAGGTCACAGCTGTTAGATCAACACCAGACCGTGTGGAGTCAGTGATTTGTGTGCTACATACACCACATTAAGGCTATGTGTGTGTTTGTGAGTTGTACTGAAGATATAACACACCACAACCCCCCCGAGATGTCTGCGCTCCTCTAATTCTGCCCTCCTGACCATCCCTGATTATAATCGCTCCACCATCGGTGGCCGTGCCTTCTGTTGCCTGGGCCCCAAGCTCTGGAACTCGCTCCCTAAACCTCTCCACCTCTCTACCTCTCTCTCCTCCTTCAAGACGCTCCTTAAAACCGACCTCTTTGACCAAGCTTTTGGTCACCTGCCCCTAATATCTCCGCATATTACTCGGTTTCATGACGTTTTATAACGCTCCTGTTTTACTACATTAAAGATGCTACAGAAACACAAGTTGTGTTTGCTGCTGTTGAGTGCTGCACTGTCGGGGGTGCTGCCTTTCAGGGAGACGTTAAACCGAGGCCCCGCCTGCCCTCTCAGGTGGACACAAAAGTTCCCACGGCCACTATTTGAAGAAGAGCTAGCAATTCTTCATGTTGACCTGGGCCGATATTTATCCCTCAACCAACATCAATAAGGTGATGGGAAAAAGAACCAAAGGCGATGAGGAAAAACGATTTTACGCAGCGAGTGGTTAGGATCTGGAATGCGCTGCCTGAGAGGGTGGTGGAGATAGACCCAATTGCGGCTTTCAAAAGGGAGTTGGATAAATACCTGAAGGAAAATTTTGCAGGGCTACGGGGAAAGGGCGGCGGGAGTGGGACTGGCTGAAGTGCTCTTGCAGAGAGCCGGCACGGGCTCGATGAAAGTTAGTATGCAGGTACAGCAAGTGATCAGGAAGGCCAATGGAATGTTGGCCTTTATTGCAAGGGGGATAGAGTATAAAAGCAGGGAAGTCCTGCTACAACTGTGCAGGGTATTGGTGAGGCCACACCTGGAGTACTGCGTGCAGTTTTGGTCTCCGTATTTACGAAAGGATATACTTACATTGGAGGCAGTTCAGAAAAGGTTCACTCGGTTGATTCCGGAGATGAGGGGGTTGACTTATGAGGAAAGGTTGAGTAGGTTGGGCCTCTACTCATTGGAGTTCAGAAGAATGAGAGGTGATCTTATTGAAACGTATAAGATAATGAGGGGGCTCGACAAGGTGGATGCAGAGAGGATAATTCCACTCATAGGGGAAACTAAAACTAGGGGACATAGTCTCAGAATAAGGGGCCACCCATTTAAAACTGAGATGAGGAGGAATTTCTTCTCTCAGAGGGTTGTAAATCTGTGGAATTCTCTGCCCCAGAGAGCTGTGGAGGCTGGGTCATTGAATATATTTAAGTGGAGATAGACAGATTTTTGAGCGATAAGGGAGTGAAGGGTTATGGGGAGCGGGCGGGGAAGTGGAGCTGAGTCCATGATCGGATCAGTCATGATCGTATTAAATGGCGGAGCAGGCTCGAGGGGCTGCTCCTATTTCTTATGTTCTGATGATGGGCCGAATGGCCTCCTGCTGTGCTCTAACCCTTCTAAGATTGTAGATCACTAGAAACAGATTATCAGGTAATTTACCTCCGTGCTGTTTGTGGGAGCTTGCTGTGCACAAATCGGGACCAGGTGGGATGCATCTGAGCTTACTGAGGGAAGTTAGGGTCGAGATTCCGGGGATGCTGGCCGATGTTTCCTGTAAGCCTCACTTTGTTCCGCGCAGGCCGTTTTACTCCCTGGTAAATGTCTGCGCACGTGCGGCATTCACGTGGCAGAGCCGGTGTGCGGCCTGCCCCTGGGGATTACTGCGTGTCCGCCCGGCATCAGCGCAAACATTGGTGCTGGTCACAACCTTTCACACCTCCTTAGGTACAGGAGTGAACAGATAGGAGCAGGAGTCGGCCATACATCCCCCTCGAGCCTGCTCCGCCATTTAATAAGATCGTGGCTGATCATCGATCCCAACTCGCCAGGATGGGTCGGAGAGGAACTTTCCCAGATTTTTTCCCCCAATTGGTCTGGGTTTTTTATCTGGTTTTTGCCTCTCCCAGGGGATCACATGGCTCCGGTTGGGGTGGAGCGTAGAATGTTTCAGTATAAGGGGTGTCGCAGTTGTGTGGGGCGGACTGGTTCATTGTTCATTGTTCATAGGTTTATATGTAACCTTCAGGGCTGCTGACCGAGGGCCGTGCGGCTCTTTGTCGGCCGGCGCGGACACGATGGGCCGAAATGGCCTCCTTCTGTGATAATAGCATGTGAAGGAGGCCCCCGTGGCCAATTCCTATAACGAAGATATCTCGCAATGCTTCGTTGAGGTGCGCGCCAAAATCACACGGTGCTACAAGTCTCCTGAGGTCGGCAACATATTTTGCAATCTCCTGGTCTGCGGTGAGTGTAGAATCTCTGCCTGGCTGTGAGGATACTCTCTTTTGGTTTAAGTTGGTCGCGAATTAGATCAGTCAGCTCATCGTATGTCTTATCCTTGGCCTTCGTGGGTGCCAGCAAGTCCCTGATGAGGTGGTAGACCTCGGGTCCACAACTGGTCAGCAGTATAGCCTTGCCCTTCTCCGCCAATGTGTCCATCTCCCCTGCCAGGTCTTTTCCGTGAAGGCATCCCAATCATCACCCTCTGCAAAGTCTTTTATTGTGCCAAAGGTAGCCATGATCGCGTGAAAGTCCTTTATTCTCGTCGCCAGTTGTTATGTCTATAATGTACTTATGAATGACTCCACGGGGCAATGTGTTATACTCAAACTGTAGTGACCTTGGTCCTTTATTCCAAACTCCAGGGTGCTGTACAAGTATGGTGGGCAGCCTTTTATACAGGGCCCTGCCACCAGGGCAGGAAACCCCCGGTCTCCACCAGTTGCACCCTCTAGTGGTGCCAGCATGTATGTACACAGTGTAAACCAGTCTCCATCTTATGCAATCACACAATGACTACACATAGACTACATCCATAGTCTGCATATATAACAGTTTACATGGGTCAATAATGTGCCAGCAGCTTGTTCGAGCAAAGCAGATTGGTGGCTTTCTTGAAGACTCTGTCTTGCAATGCGCCCCACACCCAGTTGTTGCCTTTTCTCAATAGCATGTGCAGTGGTTCTAGTAAGGTGCTCAATTTAGGCAGGAAGTTGCCAAAGTAGTTGAGTAGACCCAGGAATGAACGCGGCTCCGTCACATTCTGTGGCTTGGGTGCATTCTTGATGGCCTTGGTTTTCACATCAGTCGGTCTGATGCCATAAGCGGCGATTTTCCTCCCGAAGAATTCGACCTCCGGTGCCATGAAGATGCACTTCGAGCATTTCAGTCTGAGTCCCACTCTATCCAAACGCAGTGGAACCTCTTCCAGGTTGTTCAGATGTTCCTCGGAGTCACGAACGGTGATCAGAATGTCATTTTGGAACACGACGGTTCAGTAGACTTTTTATATTCCTCTGGAATATTGCTGCAGCCAAGCGAATTCCAAACGGACACCTGTGGTAAATAAACAGCCCTTTGTGCGTGTTAATGCACCTAAGTCTCTTCAACGTCTCAACCGACTCTTGCGTCATATCGGCCGACGTCAAGTCCAGTTTTGGGAACGACCTCCCTCCGGCTAGCGTCGCAAGCAAGTCATCAGCCTTCGGTAACGGGTACTGATCTTGTTTCGAAACCCTGTTGATCGTAGCCTTGTAGTCTCCACAGATTCTGACTGTGCCATCACTTTTCAGCACAGGAACAATGGGGCTGGCCCATTCATTAAATTCGACCGGTGCTATGATCCCTTCACGCTGGAGTCTGTCCAGTTTAATTTCGACCTTCTCCCTCATCATATACGGAACTGCCCGAGCTTTATGATGGACGGGTCTTGCATCTGAGTCCACGTGGATCTGCTCCTTGGCTCCCGTGAAGTTGCCGATATCCGGTTCGAACAGCGAGGGGAATTTGCTCAATACTTGAGCACATGTATCTTCCGACGACGATAATGCCTTTATGTCATTCCAGTTGCATCTGATTTTCTCCAACCAGTTCCTGACGAGCAGCGTTGGGCCATTGCCTGGAACAATCCACAGCGGTAACTCATGAACCGCACCGTTATACGACACGCTAATTTGTGCACCGCCAATCACCTTTATCAGCTCTTTGGTGTACGTGCGTAGCTTGGTGTTAACAGGGCTCAGCCTGGGCCTCACAGTCTTAGTATCCCACAGCTTATTAAATGCCCTCTCATTCATGATCGATTGACTTGCCCCTGTGTCCAGTTCCATCAATACCATTAAACTTCACATTAATCAAAATTGGTTTACTCTTGGTTATGAAGGAGTACAGGCCATACACTTCCTCCTCTGGCATCTCGGATTGCGTATCCGGATCCGTGCTAGTCTAACTCTCATCTTCCACGTGGTGTGTCGCAGCTCGCTTACTCATCTGCCAACACTTGCGCTGGAGATGCCCCACTCGAAGGACATTGAGGAAACCCTGAAGGACACTCAAGGGTGGGAACATGTATGGAATTGGGGAATGAATGTGAATATCCCTCCGTGGATTTGTATAGCCTCTCACATATTGGTGGTCATACAGTTAGGGCTAGCTGTCGGATGGGGAATTGGGTTATGCATGGCATACAGAAAAAGGCAACGGAGAAGGAAAACAGAAGCTTTAATTATGGAACAGCGAAAGTTGTTAGCAGAGTACCCTGAAATACTTTGAGACCTAGATCACGTCCCGAGTCCCCAAAGCGCGTGGCTGATCACCACAGAACGGAGCAGGGGACGCTGCTATTTCATCTTTAATGATTGATTCCAACATTTTCCCCACTACCGATGTCAGGCTAACCGGTCTATAATTATCAGTTTTCTCTCTCCCTCTTTTTTTAAAAAGTGGTGTTACATTAGCTACCCTCCAGTCCATAGGAACTGATCCAGAGTCTATAGAATGTTGGAAAATGATCACCAATGCATCCACTATTTCTAGGGGCACTTCCTTAAGTACTCTGGGATGCAGACTATCGGGCCCCGGGGATTTATCGGCCTTCAATCCCATCAATTTCCCTACTGCAAGGGACCTACATTTGTTTTCGCTAATGTGTTTCTCTTCACATATCTATCGAAGCTTTTGCAGTCTGTTTTTATGTTCCCTGCAAGCTTAATCTCATACTCTATTTTCCCCCTCCTAATTAAACCCTTTGTCCTCCTCTGCTGAATTCTAAATTTCTCCCAGTCCTCAGATTTGCTGCTTTTTCTGGCCAATTTATATGCCTCTTCCTTGGATTTAACACTTTCCCTAATTTTCCTTGTTAGCCACGGTTGAGCTACCTTCCCCGTTTTATTTTTACTCCAGACAGGGATGTACAATTATTGAATTGTTGATGTTCATCCATGTAATCTATAAATGTCTGCCATTGCCTAGTTGGAATAGTCAAGACTAGAGGTAACAAAGGCATGCATGAGGGTTTCAACAACAGAAGAGCTGAGGAAGGAGCAGAGGCGGGCGATGTTACGGAGGTGGAAAAAGGCGGTTTTAGTTATGTCGTGGATATGTGGCCGGAAGCTCATTTCAGGATCAAATATGACAACTAGGTCGCAAACAATCTTGTTTACCCTCAGATTAATGCTAGGGAGAGGGATGGAGTCAGTGGTTAGAGAACACAAATCTTGTTGTGCGAGGTTCCTTGGGGAAGAGTGACCATAATATGGTAGAATTCCTCATTAAGATGGAGAGCGACACAGTTAATTCAGAGACTAGGGTCCTGAACGTAAAGAAAGGTAACTTCGATGGTATGAGATGTGAATTGGCTAGGATAGACTGGTGAATGATACTCAAAGGGTTGACGGTGGATAAGCAATGGCAGACATTTAAAGATCATTGTTAAAGGCACTGTACAAATGCAAGTCATTGTTATTATGATTCCGTGATTCTTAGTGTACATTAAAAGGCCAATAGGGGACAGAGCAAAGTCACAGAGAAACAGAGAAACATAGAAAATAGGTGCAGGAGTAGGCCATTCGGTCCTTCGAGCCTGCACCACCATTCGATAGGTTCGTGGCTGAACATTCCCTCAGTAACCCTTTATTGCTTTCTCTCCATACCCCTTGATCCCCTTAGCTGTAAGGGCCATATCTAACTCCCTCTTGAATATATCCAATGAATTGGCATCAACAACTCTCTGCAGTAGAGAATTCCAGAGGTTAACAACTCTCTGAGTGAAGAAGTTTCTCCTCATCTCAGTCCTAAATGGCCTACCCCTTATCCTAAGATTGTGTCCCCTGGTTCTGGACTTCCCCAACATCGGGAACATTCTTCCCGCATCTAACCTGTCCAGTCCTGTCAGAATCTTGTATGTTTCTATGAGATCCCCTCTCATCCTTCTAAACTCCAATGTATAAAGGCCCAGTCGATCCAGTCTCTCCTTATATGTCAGTCCTACCATCCCGGGAATCAGTCTGGTGAACCTTCGCTGCACTCCCTCAATAGCAAGAATGTCCTTCCTCAGATTAGGAGACCAAAACTGAACACAATATTCCAGGTGAGGCCTCACTAAGGCCCTGTACAACTGCAGTAAGACCTCCCTGCTCCTATACTCAAATCCCCTAGCTATGAAGGCCAACATACGATTTGCCTTCTTTACCGCCTGCTGTACCTGCATGCCAACTTTCAGTGACTGATGAACCATGACACCCAGGTCTCGTTGCACCTCCCCTTTTCCTAATCTGCCACCATTCAGATAATAGTCTGTCTTCGCGCTTTTGCCCCCAAAGTGGATAACCTCACATTTATCCACATTATAGTGCATCTGCCATGCATTTGCCCACTCACCTAACCTGTCCAAGTCACCCTGCAGCCTCTTAGCATCCACCTCACAGCTCACACCGCCACCTAGTTTAATGTCATCTGCAAACTTGGAGATATTACACTCAATTCCTTCATCTAAATCATTGATGTATATTGTAAATAGCTGGGGTCCCAGCACTGAGCCCTGCGGCACCCCACTAGTCACTGCCTGCCATTCTGAAAAGGACCCGTTTATCCCGACTCTCTGCTTCCTGTCTGCCAACCAGTTCTCTATCCATGTCAGTACATTACCCCCAATACCATGTGCTTTAATTTTGCACACCAATCTCTTGTGTGGGACCTTGTCAAAAGCCTTTTGAAAGTCCAAATACACCACATCCACTGGTTCTCCCTTGTCCACTCTACAAGTTACATCCTCAAAAAATTCCAGAAGATTTGTCAAGCATGATTTCCCTTTCATAAATCCATGCTGACTTGGACCGATCCTGTCACTGCTTTCGAAATGCGCTGCTATTTCATCTTTAATAATTGATTCCAACATTTTCCCCACTACTGATGTCAGGCTAACCAGTCTATAGAACATAGAAACATAGAAAATAGGTGCAGGATAATTACCCGCTTTCTCTCTCCCTCCTTTTTAAAAAAAGCGAGTTCGAATCCCACCCGGAGAATTTTGCAATTTATTTTTTAATTAATCTGGAAATAAAAAAATCTTGTAACATGAAAAAGTACCATGAAGCTGTTGGACTGGCGTAAAAAACCCAACAGGCTCACTACTGTCCCTTTCAAAATTTAAAATTTCTCATCCTTGTTTTCAAATCCCTCCATGGCCCTCGCCCCTCCCTATCTCTGTAATCTCCTCCAGCCCCACAACCCTCCGAGATCTCTGCACTCCTCTAATTCTGCTCTCCTGACCATCCCTGATTATAATCGCTCCACCATCGGTGGCCGTGCCTTCTGTTGCCTGGGCCCCAAGCTCGGGAACTCCCTCCCTAAACCTCTCCACCTCTCTACCTCTCTTTCCTCCTTCAAGATGCTCCTTAAAACCCACCTCTTGGACCAAGCTTTTGGTCACCTGCGCTAACTTCTCCTTATGTGGCTCGGTGTCAAATTTTTAAAATATCATAATACTCCTGTGAAGCGCCTTGGGCCGTTTCACTATGTTAAAGGCTCTATATAAATACAAGTTGTTGTTGCTTAGGGAAGGAAATCTGCCCTTAACCCGGTTTGGGGGAAATCCCACGCCAATTACTATTTAATGTGATTGACGTACCAGGCCAGAGGGCTGTGGCTGGATTAGTTCAGGGAGCCCCAGATGTTTAGTAGAACTGGAGCGTGGCCCCCCCCAACCTTCCCCCCCCTCCCCCCCTCCACTTCCCCCCTCCCCCCCGCCTTCCCCCTCCCCCCCACCCGCCAAAGCTGTTTTTTGAAGGCATTGGGCAAGCTCCGCCCACTAGCGGAATGGGCCGTCCCAGAATGTAAACAATGCCCTGGGGCCAATATTTATCCCTCGATCAACATAAACAACAGAAAACAGATTATCTGGTCAGTATCACATTGCTGTGTGTGTGGGAGCTTGCTGTGCGCAAGTAGGCTGCCGCGTTTCCCACATTACAACAGTGGGTGCACTCCAAAAAGTACTTCATTGGCGTAAAGTGCCTTGAGACGTCCGGTGGTCGTGAAAGGCGCTATAGAAATGCCAGTCTTTCCTTTCTAAAGAAGCAGCTCTGTGACACGGGAAGGATCAGAGAGGACGCGATTCCGAAGCAGAGGGAGGAACCCAGAGAGAGAGAGGGAGAGAGGGAGAGAGGGAGAGAGGGAGAGAGGGAGAGAGAGAGAGGGAGAGAGAGAGAGGGAGAGAGGGAGGGAGAGGGAGGGAGGGGGAGAGAGAGGGGGAGAGAGAGGGAGAGAGAGAGGGGGAGAGAGGGGGGGAGAGAGAGAGAGGAGAGAGAGAGAGGGAGCGAGGGAGAGAGGGAGAGAGGGAGGGAGGGGGAGAGAGAGGGGGAGAGAGAGGGAGAGAGAGAGAGGGAGCGAGGGAGAGGGGGAGAGAGGGAGGGGATGCAGAGAAGGGCCAAGCTCTCAGTCTGTCCCTTACAACCAGCTGTCTCGCGGGGCTTGGTGCCTGTGGGTAGAATGACCTCAAGGGGTTGCAATGCTGTGAGGAGGATGTCGTGGCCAGAAGCAGGCCCCTCTGTAGCTCTCTTTAAAACAACCGACACCACAAATAAAAATGATAACTCAAAACTGCCCGTTACCAATTTCACCGGAGTCAGCTTAGGCCTGCATTACTCACATAGACAATTCAGATGAACAAGGTTCTAATGTATGCACCTGTCCCTACATTCCTGTTCTTTGGGCACCCTGTGCGGAGGGGAGCGGGCAGGTCAGAGGGCCACCTCGTGGGACTGCTCCTGGGCCTGGGCAAGGTGGTCATTAACCGGTCCAGGCAGCGGGCGGTCGAGGGGGTCGTTCAGCCCGACTGCCTGCCTCTCTTCCGCGGTTACATCCGAGCCAGGGTGTCCCTGGAGATGGAGCACGCGGTGTCCACCGGTACGCTCGCGGCCTTCCGCGAGAGGTGGGCGCCGGAGGGACTGGAGTGCATCATCACCCCCGGCAACAATATTAATTTGATTTGACATGGTTGCATTGTTAATTTGTGGGGGCACTTGATTTAATGTTGTACAAAAATAGTTGTAGAGTTGTTGCTGTGTGAGTAGATTAGCCAGACACATGATGTTCACAAGACTCAATAAAACCCCAGCCAATTGGGTTCTGGGGATCAATGATGAGGTATGCAGTTGTGAGCCTGGTGGATGACCCGGTAATGTGTAGTGTGATTGTTAAACCTTTGTCAATAACCCAACTCGTTTTTAATAGCAATGTGTTGCTATGAATTCTTTCACAAAGAACCCATGAAGCAAATACATTTCAATGGGGATTAAAATTATTTTACCAAGAGATTTGATGAAGGTTGTTCGGGGGGGGTGGTGGGGGAGAGGAGGAAGGGGGACAAAATGATGTGTAAACACGCACACCCAACCAAGAAATAAAGTGTGGCAACTGGGTGGTGGGATGGTGCGGCATTGAGCGGGGGGAGGGGGACCCGTAGGTAAGGCTGAGGTGCGGGGAGAACACAGTAGGCCCCGAAACCGAAACTGAGCGAAAAACGGGTCACAAAATGAAGCACAACAACTCATCGGAAGTTCCAACAATTAAAAAATGTTTTTAAATCAATCATTTTAAAAAATAAAGTAGAAACGCATTTGATCGTTGCTCTCTCTCTCAACGTACAAAGTTCTGGAATGTTCTAAGGCTGTAAACAATCGTAATTAAACAAACGAATCGCAATCGAAAGTCCTATCGCTACCAATTTTTTTTTTAAATGTAGTTTTATTTGTGTTATATATATATATATATAATATATAAACCCAGAAAAGAGAGAAAAAAGCAGAGCTTTTGTCGATAAGGATAGTGACCCCTGAGACCAAGTACACAGAATGAATTAATACAACACAAGGTTTTCTGCCGAGCCAGTTCGGTTGGGATTCCACCCGGTGGTATTGCAGCCGGAGATCACCCCCCCCCACTGCCCGCCCCCCAAACCCTCTCCCCACCCTACGGAATGGGGTGCCCCCACCTCTTAAAAGCCTCAGTGCTACAGTAGACACCTCAAGTTGCTGGAGAAATATCACCAACGATGTCTCCGCAGGACCCTACAAATCCCCTGGGAGGACAGACGCACCAACGTTAGCCAGGCCAACATCCCCAGCATCGAAGCACTGACCACACTCGACCAGCTCCGCTGGGCAGGCCACATTGTCCACATGCTCGACACGAGACTCCCAAAGCAAGCGCTCTACTCGGAACTCCTTCACGGCAAACGAGCCAAAGGTGGGCAGAGGAAACGTTACAAGGGACACCCTCAAAGCCTCCCTGATAAAGTGCAACATCCCCACTGACACCTGGGAGTCCCTGGCCAAAGGCTGCCCTAAGTGGAGGAAGTGCATCCGGGAGGGCGCTGAGCACCTCGAGTCTCGTCGCCGAGAGCGTGCAGAAACCAAGCGCAGGCAGCGGAAGGAGCGTGCGGCAAACCAGTCCCACCCTCCCCTTCCCTCAACCACTGTCTGTCCCACCTGTGACAGGGTCTGTGGCTCTCGTATTGGACTGTTCAGCCACCTAAGGACTCACTTCAGTAGTGGAAGCAAGTCTTCCTCGATTCCGAGGGACTGCCTATGGTGATGCCAAAAGAGGAGCGGGAATTGACGTTAGATCCTAAAGGTGGCCCCAAGAGGTATCGGACACGACTTGTGCAGGTTGCGCATGGAATGTTCCAGAATACACAAAAAAACAAAAAGCACCAAATAGGTGCACAAGCCACCAACCATCACCGGGGTTGGCATTAACTGCTCAGCCCTTGTCAAGTTCCTCCATACCGCGCTCCGTCCCCAGCCAAACCCACTCTCTCCCCACCCCACCGCCCCCCAACCCAGATTTTTCCAGTGGTTTATTTTCTTTTAAACATAACAAAAAATGTTGGCGTCATTATTGCCGAGGAAGTGATAATAAAATGCATTTCTTTCCAGTCGAGGTCCCTTTATTGCTTCAAGCGTCGACTCCCCCCGAACCCCACGGGCGAACGGACGCTTCCCCCATCGCAATCACGCCCTCAGACCTGCGGGGGAAAGGAAGAAATGGTTACCCAGGCAACCATTAATGGATTTTCCGCCGCGACCCCGCGATCTAACCTTGTTGTGTATGTGACCCTCACCGGTGTGTAAGAGTTACCACTAGGGGGCACACCTGTGGGAGGCCTATGGGTCACCTGTGGTACCCTGGAGCAAGCAGGTATAAAAGGCAGTCCTCCACGCTGCTGCCTCACCTTGGAGTTATATTAAAGAGACCAAGGTCACAATGGTTTGAGCTTACAACACAGTCTCATGGAGTTATTCTGAACGTAACAAACCTTTTCCTCCTTTCTCGGAACAGGCGCCTTCCTTCTCCTGGGCGAAGTTGAGTGGGTTCTGTTCGATGGCCGTACCGTTGGACTCGGGGCTGCTGCTCCTGGGGAGGTGGGGCACCTCGCCAGACGCCAGATAGGCCATGTTGAGCTGCTCCTGGGCCAGCTTGAGGTACCGGTGCACCGTGTCGGACATCTCGAAGCTGCCCGGCTCCGGCCCACCCAGGTTGTGGCTGTAGGCCATGTTGCCGTTGCCCAGCTTGGACCTCTCCTTGCGCAGCACCGAGTGGTAGCCCGGCGGCGGGTACTTGGGCCGGCGGAAGGCCAGCTGGCGGCCCCGCAGCCCGTCGCGGATGCCCCCACAGCCCAGGTGGAAGAGCTCGCAGATGTTGAGCAGTAGGCAGAGGCCGCTGACCACGTACATGACCAGCAGGAAGATGGTCTTCTCGGTGGGCCGCGACACGAAGCAGTCGATCCGGTAAGGGCACGGCGTCTTCTCGCAGACAAAGCCCGGCAGGACCTCGAAGCCGTACAGCAGGTACTGGCCGGCCAGGAAGGCCATCTCGAAGAGTGTCCGCAGCAGGAGCTGGAGCACGTACATCTTCATGAGGCCGTCCTCCTTGATCCACCGTCGGCCGTCGTGCTTCTTCTCGGGGGACTTCTTGGCAGCCTCGGGCTCAGGCTCAATCTCCTCGCAGACCATGGGGTCCTCCTCATTGTCATCCTCTGCCTCCTCGTAGTCTCGGGCGGCCCCCCGGTGCACGATGGGCGTCTTCTTCTTGGGGGGTGGGGTCCGTCCGCCCTCCACCCGCGCGATCCGGTGCATGGCGTAGCCCAGGTACATGATGGAGGGCACCGAGATCATGATGATCTGGAAGACCCAGAAACGCACGTGGGACAGGGGGGCGAAAGAGTCATAGCACACGTTCTCGCAGCCGGGCTGCAGGGTGTTGCACACGAACTTGCTCTGCTCATCGTGGTAGATGGACTCGCCGCCCACCGCCGTCAGCACGATGCGGAAGACGATGAGGACAGTCAGCCAGATCTTGCCGACGAAGGTCGAGTGGTTGTGGATCTCCTCGAGAAGTCGTGTCAGGAAACTCCAGCTCATCGTGGCAGGGCAAACCCGTCAACATTAAAAATACCCAGCGCTGGAAGGGAACCGAGAGAAAACAAAGGATGAAAACATCGCCACCATTGCTGAAACCCCAGTTTCTGCACATCACATAAACGTGGAACAGGAGGAAGTCGCTCATCCCCTCGACCCTGCTCCACCATTCAATCAGACCATGGCTGTCCATGTCCCATTCACCCATCACCCCCTGTGCCCCATGTCCTAACTAGCACCGAGTCCCATTCACCCATCACCCCCTGTGCTCACTGCCCTGTGTCCTAACTCGCCCCGAGTCCCGCTCACCCATCACCCCCTGTGCTCGCTGTCCCCGTGTCCTAACTCGCACCCAGTCCCGCTCACCCATCACCCCCTGTGCTCACTGCCCCATGTCCTAACTCGCACCGAGTCCCATTCACCCATCACCCCCTGTGCTCGCTGCCCTGTGTCCTAACTCGCACCGAGTCCCATTCACCCATCACCCCCTGTGCTCGCTGCCCTGTGTCCTAACTCGCAGCGAGTCCCGCTCACCCATCACCCCTTGTGCTCGCTGCCCTGTGTCCTAACTCGCACCGAGTCCCGCTCACCCATCACCCCCTGTGCTCACTGCCCTGTGTCCTAATTCGCACCGATTCCCACTCACCCATCACCCCCTGTGCTCGCTGCCCCGTGTACTAACTCGAACCAAGTCCCATTCACCCATCACCCCCTGTGCTCACTGCCCTGTGGCCTAACTCGCACCGAGTCCCACTCACCCATCACCCCTTGTGCTCACTGCCCTGTGTCCTAACTTGCAACAAGTCCCATTCACCCATCACCCCCTGTGCTCGCTGCCCTATGTCGTGACTTGCATCGAGTCCGGCTCACCCATCACCCCTTTGCTCGCTGACCCGTGTCCCAACTCACACCAAGTCCCGCTGACCCATCACCCCCTGTGCTCGCTGCCCCGTGTCCTAACTGGCACCAAGTCCCACTCACCCATCACCCCCTGTACTCACTGCCCCGTGTCCTAACTCGCACCGAGTCCCGCTCACCCATCACCCCCTTTACTCACTGCCCCGTGTCCTAACTTGCACCGAGTCCCGCTCACCCATCACCCCCTGTACTCACTGCCCCGTGTCCTAACTCGCACCGAGTCCCGCTCACCCATCACCCCCTGTACTCACTGCCCCGTGTCCTAACTCGCACCGAGTCCCGCTCACCCATCACCCCCTGTACTCACTGCCCCGTGTCCTAACTCACACCGAGTCCCACTCACCCATCACCCCCTGTACTCACTGCCCCGTGTCCTAACTCGCACCAAGTCCCACTCACCCATCACCCCCTATGCTCGCTGACCTACATTGGCTCCCGGTTAAGCAACGCCACGATTTCAAAATTCCCATCCTTGTTTACAAATCCCTCCATGGCCCTCGCCCCTCCCTATCTCTGTAATCTCCTCCAGCCCCACAACCTCCCGAGATGTCTGCGCTCCTCTAATTCTGACCTCCTGACCATCCCTGATTATAATCGCTCCACCATCGGTGGCCGTGCCTTCTGTTGCCTGGGCCCCAAGCTCTGGAACTCCCTCCCTAAACCTCTCCCCCGCTCTACCTCTCTCTCCTTCTTCAAGACGCTCCTTAAAACCGACCTCTGTGACCCAGCTTTTGGTCACCTGCTGTAATTTCTTCTTCTGTGGCTCGGAGTTAAATTTATCTTCTTTTTCTTATATCACTGCTGTGAAGCTTCTGCAGAGGTTTTGCTACGTTAAAGGCGCTATATAAATAAAAGTTGTTGTGTATCTTAAATCCATTTACCCCCTGGCTAGCAATAATCTAGATTTAAAATGATTAATTGAGCTTTTTGTGGAAGAGAGTTCCATATTTCTACCACGCTTTGTGTGAAGAAGTGGACCATGTACAGTAGACACCTCAAGTCGCTGGAGAAATACCACCAACAATGTCTCCGCAAGATCCTGCAAATCCCCTGGGAGGACAGACGAACCAACGTGATTGTCCTCGACCTGGCCAACATCCCCAGCATCGAAGCACTGACCACACTCGGCCAGCTCCGCTGGGCAGGGCCACATTGTCCACATGTCTGACATGAGACTCCCAAAGCAAGCGCTCTACTCGGAACTCCTTCACGGCAAATGAGCCAAAATTGGGCAGAGGAAACGTTACAGGGACACCCTCAAAGCCTCCCTGATAAAGTGCAACATCCCCACTGACACCTGGGAGTCCCTGGCCAAAGACCGCCCTAAGCGGAGGAAGTGCGTCCGGGAGGGCGCTGAGCACCTCGAGTCTTGTCGCCGAGAGCATGCAGAAACCAAGCGCAGACAGCGGAAGGAGCGTGCGGCAAACCAGTCCCACCCACCCCTTCCCTCAACCACTGTCTGTCCCACCTGTGACAGGGACTGTGGCTCTCGTATTGCACTGTTCAGCCACCTGAGAACTCACTTTTAGAATGGAAGCAAGTCTTCCTCGGTTCCGAGGGACTGCCTATGATGATGAAGATGATGTGAAGGAGCATTTCCTATTTTCTAAATGTGGCTCTGATTTTAAGGTCATATCCCCTTGTCCTAGACATCCCCACCACTGGAAAATGTTTCTCTCTATCTACCCTCGGGTTAATTTCAAAATCATAAAAACCTCAATCAAACCATCCCGTCACCTTCTGTATTCCAGGGAATACGAGTCCAGTCATCGCTCCTCATAATCTGACCCATAGACCCCCGTTAACATTTGGGAAAATCGGCACTGCACTGCTCCCAAGGTAAATATATCCCTTCTGAGTGAGTCCTGCCGAAAGGTCATCGACCTGAAACTTTAACTCTGTTTCTCTCACCACAGATGCTGAAAGATTGACTTACCTTTCTATAGCGCCTTTCACGACCACCGGACGTCTCAAAAGCGCTTTACAGCCAATGAAGTACTTTTGGAGTGCAGTCACTGTTGTAATGTGGGGCATGCGGCAGCCAATTTGTGCACAGCAAGCTCCCACACACAGCAACGTGATAATGACCAGATAATCTGTTTTGTGTTATGTTGATTGAGGGATAAATATTGGCCCCAGGACACCGGGGATAACTCCCCCTGCTCTTCTTCAAAATAGTGGCAATGGGATCGTTTACATCCACCTGAGAGAGCAGACGGGGCCTCGGTTTAACGTCTCATCCGAAAGACGGCCCCTCCGACAGTGCAGCACTCCCTCAGCACTGCACTGGGAGGAACAGCCTAGCTTTATGCGCTCAAATTCTTGGGGTGAAACATGAACCCACGGCCTTCTGCCCCAGAGGCAAGGGCGCTGCCCACTGAGACACAGATGCTGCCTGACCTGCTGAGTATTTCCAGCATTTTCTGTTTTTTTAACCCTTTCTAAGGTGCAGTTCCCAGAGCTGTATACAGTGCTCCAGTTATGGTCTAACCAGGGCTTCCAGTAACCTTTGAGGTAAAATAAAGGTTGTGCCTCAGTTTGCTTGTTTTATGACCTTATTAACTTTGTGATTTGTATATCGGTACCCCTCGATCCCTCTGCCCCTCTACTCCATTCAGACAATTCTTTTACAAGCAGTATGTGGCCTCGATATTCCTATTATCAAAATGTTCCACCTCACACTTATCTTTATTGAAGTTTATTTGCCAATTACACGACCATCCTGGCAAATTTATTCACCAAAATTTGGAGTCAGCTGTGGCTCAGTGGGTAGCACTCTCACCTGTGACATCAGGAGGTTGTGGGTTCAAGTCCCACTTCAGGGACTTGAGCATATAAATCTAGGCTGACACTCCCAGTGCAGGGCTGAGGGAGTGCCGCACTGTCGGAGGGGCCGTCTCTCAGATGAGATGTTAAACCGAGGCCCCATCTGCTCTCTCAGGTGGGCGTAAAAGATCCCATGGCCACTATTTTGTAGAAGAGCAGGGGAGTTCTCCCCGGTGTCCTGGGGCCAATAGTTATCCCTCAATCAATATCACTAAAAAACAGATTATCTGGGTCATTATCACATTGCTGTGTGTGGGAGCTTGCTGTGCACAAATTGGCTGCCGCGTTTCCCACATTACAACAGTGACTACACTCCAAAAGTACTTCATTGGCTGTAAAGTACTTCATTGGCTGTAAAGCGCTTTGAGACGTCTGGTGATCATGAAAGGCGCTATATAAATGCAAGTCTTTATTTTTTTTTCTTTTATTTATAAAGACGAACCAGTGCCAGGTGTTTTTAGAAAAACTTTCAAAGAAAAATGTTAATAGGACGCTGGCACATCTTAACATCAACAGGCAATGCTACGACAAGTTGGAAGAAGCAAACACAGGTTGTACCAGGGAACAGCTGCCCTGGGAGGATTCTAGCTTATCGAATCTTACTTACCGCACAGAAGGAGGCCATTCTGACCACCGTGCCTGTGCCGGCTTGGTACAAGAGCTGTCCGAGTTAGCCCCACACCCCAGGTTTTTTCCCCAACAACCTATAAATTCAAGGACATGTCCAATTGCCCGTTGAAAGTTCCTCTGGAATCTGATTCTCCTGCCCTTTCAGGGCCTGCATTCTACATCCTGACAATGTGAGCTGGAACATTTTGGGAAGGCCAATGGAATGTTGGCCTTTATTGCGAGGGGGATGGAGTATAAAAGTAAGGAAGTCCTGCTACAACTGTACAGGGTATTGGTGAGGTCACACCTGGAGTACTGCGTGCAGTTTTGGTCTCTGTATTTAAGGAAGGATATACTTGCATTGGAGGCTGTTCAGAGAAGGTTCACTCGGTTGATTCTGGAGATGAGGGGGTTGACTTATGAAGAAAGGTTGAGTAGGTTGGGCCTCTACTCATTGGAATTCAGAAGATTGGGTTCAATTTGCCCCAGTGCTTTGTGCCGTTTCTTTTGGAGCAGGCTGCTCTTTTTGGCTTAAGTTGAAAAAACAGAGTTTCCCCGATCAGTTTGCACCAGCGTAACTCAGTTACTTACGATTTTTTTAGGTCAGTTTTTTTTCAGCCAAAGGGGACGTAACCTGCCACCCCCCCCAATTCTGATCATTTAGGGAAGTTTGGCCAGCTGAGAGTTACTCCAGTTCTGCGTAGGCCGGCGTATGTGGCCTCTGCAGAAAACCCTTGCAGACAGTTAAATAAATTGCCGCAGGTAAGGAAATCGCCACAGCTGGTGCTCGGACACACACAGCACAGGAATTGAAAAACACATAGCAGCAACTTACCTCCAACCCCACCCGAAGGCTGTCCAGTCCCATTCTAGGCCCCATTCTCCCTGAGAGTGAGAGAGAGTGAGAGTGAGAGTGAGAGAGAGTGAGATTGAGGGAGGAGAGGAGAGAGTGAGAGAGAGAGAGAGTGAGAGAGTGAGAGAGTGAGTGAGAGTGAGGGAGGAGAGAGTGAGAGTGAGGGAGGAGAGGAGAGAGTGAGAGTGAGAGTGAGAGAGAGAGAGGGAGAGGGAGAGAGACAGTGAGAGTGTGAGTGTGAGAGAGAGAGAGAGAGAGTGAGAGTGAGGGAGGAGAGAGTGAGAGTGAGAGTGTGAGAGAGAGTGAGAGTGAGAGAGGAGAGGAGAGAGTGAGAGTGAGAGTGTAAGAGAGTGAGAGTGAGAGTGTAAGAGAGAGAGGAGAGGAGAGAGTGAGAGTGAGAGAGAGAGTGAGAGAGAGAGAGAGAGAGAGGGGGAGGAGAGGAGAGAGAGAGAGAGTGAGAGTGTGTGAGAGAGAGAGAGAGAGAGAGAGAGAGTGGGGACCGACAATGAGACCGGACTGGGAGACTGGGGACCGAGAATGGGAGCGGACCAGCAAACCCCTCGGGCGGGGTTGGAGGCAAATTGCTGCCATGTGTTTTTCAATTCTTGTAGTGTGTTGGGAGCAGGCTGTATGCTTCATTTGCTAATGCAGTTCGGGAGTGTTTAAACTACTATGGTAGGGGGATGGGAACCTCTGCAGCGAGACAGGGCGAAGTAATATGGAGTCAGAAACAGATGGTAGAAAGGTAAAAAGCAATAGTGGAAGGCCGAGTAAACAAAGGCAAGAAACAAAAAGGTCTACGCTATATCATAATTCTAAAAGGACAAAGGGTGTTAAAAAAACAAGCCTGAAGGCTTTGTGTCTTAATGCACGGAGTATCCGTAATAAGGTGGATGAATTAACTGTGCAAATAGTTAACAGATATGATGTGATTGGGATTACAGAAACGTGGTTCCAGGATGGTTCCAGGATGATCAGGGCTGGAAACTCAACATCCAAGGGTATTCAACATTTGGAAGGATAGAATAAAAGGAAAAGAAGGTGGGTAGCATTGCTGGTTAAAGAGGAGATTAATGCAATAGTTAGGAAAGACATTAGCTTGGATGATGTGGAATCTATATGGGTAGAGCTGCAGAACACCAAAGGGCAAAAAACGTTAGTGGGAATTGTATACAGACCTCCAAACAGTAGTAGTGATGTTGGGGAGGGCATCAAACAGGAAATTAGGGGTGCATGCAATAAAGGTGCAGCAGTTATCATGGGTGACTTTAATATACATATAGATTGGGCTAACCAAACTGGAAGCAATACGGTGGAGGAGGATTTCCTGGAGTGCATAAGGGATGGTTTTCTAGACCAATATGTCGAGGAACCAACTAGTGGGGAGGCCATCTTAGACTGGGTGTTGTGTAATGAGAGCGGATTAATTAGCAATCTCGTTGTGCGAGGCCCCTTGGGGAAGAGTGACCACAATATGGTGGAATTCTACATTAGGATGGAGAATGAAACATTTAATTCAGAAACCATGGTCCAGAACTTAAAGAAGGGTAACTTTGAAGGTATGAGGCATGAATTGGCTAGGGTAGATTGGCGAATGATACTTAAGGGGTTGACAGTGGATGGGCAATGGCAGACATTTAGAGACCGCATGGATGAACTACAACAATTGTACATCCCTGTCTGGTGTAAAAATAAAAAAGGGAAGGTGGCTCAACCGTGGCTATCAAGGGAAATCAGGGATAGTATTAAAGCCAAGGAAGTGGCATACAAATTGGCCAGAAATAGCAGCGAACCCGGGGACTGGGAGAAATTTAGAACTCAGCAGAGGAGGACAAAGGGTTTGATTAGGGCAGGGAAAATAGAGTACGAGAGGAAGCTTGCAGGGAACATTAAGACGGACTGCAAAAGTTTCTATAGATATGTAAAGAGAAAAAGGTTAGTAAAGACAAACGTAGGTCCCCTGCAGTCAGAATCAGGGGAAGTCATAATGGGGAACAAAGAAATGGCGGACCAATTGAACAAGTACTTTGGTTCGGTATTCACTAAGGAGGACACAAACAACCTTCCGGATATAAGAGGTCAGAGTGTCTCGTAAGAAGGAGGAACTGAGGGAAATCCTTATTAGTCGGGAAATTGTGTTGGGGAAGTTGATGGGATTGAAGGCCGATACATCCCCAGGGCCTGTTGGACTGCATCCCAGAGTACTTAAGGAGGTGGCCTTGGAAATAGCGGATGCATTGACAGTCATTTTTCAACATTCCATAGACTCTGGATCAGTTCCTATGGTGTGGAGGATAGCCAATGTAACCCCACTTTTTAAAAAAGGAGGGAGAGAGAAAACAGGGAATTATAGACTGGTCAGCCTGACATCGGTAGTGGGTAAAATGATGGAATCAATTATTAAGGATGTCATAGCAGCACATTTGGAAAGAGGTGACATGATAGGTCCAAGTCAGCATGGATTTGTGAAAGGGAAATCATGCTTGACAAACCTTCTGGATTTTTTTGAGGATGTTTCCAGTGGAGTGGACAAGGGAGAACCAGTTGATGTGGTGTATTTGGACTTTCAGAAGGCTTTCGACAAGGTCCCACACAAGAGATTAATGTGCAAAGTTAAAGCACATGGGATTGGGGGTAATGTGCTGACATGGATTGAGAACTGGTTGTCAGACAGGAAGCAAAGAGTAGGAGTATATGGGTACTTTTCTTAATGGCAGGCAGTGACTAGTGGGGTACCGCAAGGTTCTGTGCTGGAGCCCCAGCTGTTTACATTGTACATTAATGATTTAGATGAGGGGATTAAATGTAGTATCTCCAAATTTGCGGATGACACTAAGTTGGGTGGCAGTGTGAGCTGCGAGGAGGATGCTATGAGGCTGCAGAGCGATTTGGTGAGTGGCCAAATGCATGGCAGATGAAGTATAATGTGGATAAATGTGAGGTTATCCACTTTGGTGGTAAAAACAGAGAGACAGACTATTATCTGAATGGTGACAGATTAGGAAAAGGGGAGGTGCAACGAGACCTGGGTGTCATGGTACATCAGTCATTGAAGGTTGGCATGCAGGTACAGCAGGCGGTTAAGAAAGCAAATGGCATGTTGGCCTTCATAGCGAGGGGATTTGAGTACAGGGGCAGGGAGGTGTTACTACAGTTGTACAGGGCCTTGGTGAGGCCACACCTGGAGTATTGTGTACAGTTTTGGTCTCCTAACTTGAGGAAGGACATTCTTGCTATTGAGGGAGTGCAGTGAAGGTTCACCAGACTGATTCCCGGGATGGCGGGACTGACATATCAAGAAAGACTGGATCAACTGGGCTTGTATCCACTGGAGTTCAGAAGAATGAGAGAGGATCTCATAGAAACATTTAAAATTCTGACGGGTTTATACAAGTTAGATGCAGGAAGAATGTTCCCAATGTTGGGGAAGTCCAGAACTAGGGGTCACAGTCTAAGGATAAGGGGTAAGCCATTTAGGACAAAGATGAGGAGAAACTTCTTCACCCAGAGAGTGGTGAACCTGTGGAATTCTCTACCACAGAAAGTTGTTCAGGCCAATTCACTAAATATATTCAAAAAGGAGTTAGATATAGTCCTTACTACTCGGGGGATCAAGGGGTATGGCGAGAAAGCAGGAATGGGGTACTGAAGTTGCATGTTCAGCCATGAACTCATTGAATGGCGGTGCAGGCTCGAAGGGCCGAATGGCCTGCTCCTGCACCTATTTTCTATGTTTCTATGTTTCTATGTTTCACTTTGTAGCCTGGTTACCATGGCAGGGCCAATCATTTTGGCGCAGATTAAGGCTCCACCCCCAAACCTAAAGGACAGGTCAGGCCAAAATGAAGAAATCCAACCGGGAAACTTAGAACTTTTTTTTGGCACACCTCGGCCCCTAAAAATCGGGAGTAACTCTTCAAATACCCCCGAAAAAAGCTTTGGGGGAAAATTGAGCCCAATGAGAGGTGATCTTATCGAAATGTATAAGATAATGAGGGGACTCGACAAGGTGGATGCAGAGAGGATGTTTCCACTGAAACTAAAACAAGAGGGTATAGTCTTAGAATAAGGGGTCGCCCATTTAAAACTGAGATGAAGTGGAATTTCTTCTCTCAGAGGGTTGTAAATCTGTGGAATTCTCTGCCCCAGAGAGCTGTGGAGGCTGGGACATTGAATATATTTAAGGCGGAGATAGACAGATTTTTGAGCGATAAGGGAGTGAAGAGTTATGGGGAGCGGGCAGGGAAGTGGAGCTGAGTCCATGATCAGATCAGCCATGATCTTATTAAATAGTAGAGCAGGTTCGAGGGGCCAACTGGCCGACTCCTGCTCCTATTTCTTATGTTCTTAACCCTTTGCATGAAGAAATCTCTAATTTCCCTACTCGTGTAATTGGTATCACGGAGACATGGCTCCAGGGTGACCAAGGCTGGGAACTCAACATCCAGGGGTATTCAACATTTAGGAAGGATAGACAGAGAGGAAAAGCAGGCGGGGTGGCGTTGCTGGTTAAAGAGGAAATTAATGCAATAATAAGGAAGGACATTAGCTTGGATGATGTGGAATCTGTATGGGTGGAGCTGTGGAATACCAAAGGGCAGAAAACGCTAGTGAGAGTTGTGTACAGACCACCAAACAGTAGTAGTGAGGTTGGGGACAGCATCAAACAAGAAATAAGGGATGTGTGCAATAAAGGTACAGCAGTTATCATGGGCGACTTTAATCTACATATTGATTGGGCTAACCAAACTGATAGCAATGCGGTGGAAGAGTATTTCCTGGAGTGTATTAGGGATGGTTTTCTAGACCAATATGTCGAGGAACCAACTAGAGAACTGGCCATCCTAGACTGGGTGATGTGAAATGAGAAAGGACTAATTAGCAATCTTGTTGTGCGAGGCCCCTTGGGGAAGAGTGACCATAATATGGTAGAATTCTTTATTAAGATGGAGAGTGACAAAGTTAATTCGGAAACTAGGGTCCTGAACTTAAGGAAAGGTAACTTCGATGGTATGAGGCAAGAATTGGCTAGAATAGACTGGCAAAGGATACTTAAAGGGTTGACAGTGGATAAGCAATGGCAAACATTTAAAGATCACATGGATGAACTTCAGCAATTGTACATCCCTGTCTGGAGTAAAAATAAAACGGGGAAGGTGGCTTAAACATGACTAACAAGGGAAATTAAGGATAGTGTTAAAGCCAAGGAAGGGGCATATAAATTGGCCAGAAAAAGCAACAAACCTGAGGACTGTGAGAAATTTAAAATTCAACAGAGGAGGGCTAAGGGTTTAATTAGGAGGGGGAAAATAGAGTACAAGAGGAAGCTCGCAGGGAACATAAAAACTGACTGCAAAAGCTTCTATAAATATGTGAAGAGAAAAAGATTAGTGAAGACAAACATAGGTCCCTTGCAGTCGGATTCAGGTGAATTCATAATGCGGAACAAAGAAATGGCAGACCAATTGAACAAATACTTCGGTTCTATTTTCACGAAGGAAGACACAAATAAGCTTCCGAATGTACACTGGGACAGTGGGTCTAGTGAGAAGGAGGAACTGAAGGATATCCTTATTAGTCAGGAAATTGTGCTAGGGAAATTGATGGGATTGAAGGCCGATAAATCCCCGGAGCCTGATAGTCTGCATCCCAGAGTACTTAAGGAAGTGGCCCTAGAAATAGTGGATGCATTGGTGATCATTTTCCAACAGTCTGTCGACTCTGGATCAGTTCCTATGGATTGGAGGGTAGCTAATGTAACACCACTTTTTAAAAAAGGAGGGAGAGAGAAAACGGTTAATTATAGATCGGTTAGCCTGACATCAGTAGTGGGGAAAATGTTGGAATCAATCATTAAGGATGAAATAGCAGCGCATTTGGAAAGCAGTGACAGGATCGGACCTAGTCAGCATGGATTTATGAAAGGGAAATCATGCTTGACGAATCTTCTGGAATTTTTTGAGGATGTAACTAGCAGAGTGGACAAGGGAGAACCAGTGGATGTGGTGCATTTGGACTTTCAAAAGGCTTTTGACAAGGTCCCGCACAAGTGATTGGTGTGCAAAATCAAAGCGCATGGTATTGGGGGTAATGTACTGACGTGGATAGAAAACTGGTTGGAAGACAGGAAGCAGAGAGTCGGGATAAACGGGTCCTTTTCAGAATGACAGGCAGTGACTAGTGGAGTGCTGCAGGGCTCAGTGCTGGGACCCCAGCTCTTTACAATATACATTAACGATTTAGATGAAGGAATTGAGTGTAATATCTCCAAGTTTGCAGATGACACTAAACTGGGTGGCAGTGTGAGCTGTGAGGAGGATGCTACGAGGCTGCAGGGTGACTTGGACAGGTTAGGTGAGTGGGCAAATGCATGGCAGATGCAGTATAATGTGGATAAATGTGAGGTTATCCATTTTGGGGGCAAAAACACAAAGGCAGAATATTATCTGAATGGCGGCAGATTAGGAAAAGGGGAGGTGCAACGAGACCTGGGTGTCACTGAAAGTGGGCATGCAGGTACAGCAGGTGGCGAAGAAGGCAAATGGTATGTTGGCCTTCATAGCTAGGGGATTTGAGTATAGGAGCAGTGAGGTCTTACTGCAGTTGTACAGGGCCTTGGTGAGGCCACACCTGGAATATTGTGTTCAGTTTTGGTCTCCTAATCTGAGGAAGGACGTTCTTGCTATTGAGGGAGTGCAGCGAAGATTCACCAGACTGATTCGAGGGATGGCTGGACTGTCATATGAGGAGAGTCTGGATCAACTGGGCCTTTATTCACTGATGTTTAGAAGGATGAGAGGAGATCTCATGGAAATGTATAAGATTCTGATGGGACTGGACAGGTTAGATGCAGGAAGAATATTCCCGATGTTGGGGAAGTCCAGAACCAGGGTACATAGTCTTAGGATAAGGGGTAGGCCATTTAGGACTGAGGTGAGGAGAAACTTCTTCACTCAGAGAGTTGTTAACCTGTGGAATTCCCTGCCGCAGAGAGTTGTTGATGCCAGTTCATTGGATATATTCAAGAGGGAGTTAGATATGGCCCTTACGGCTAAAGGGATCAAGGGGTATGGAGAGAAAGCAGGAAAGGGGTACTGAGGTGAATGATCAGCCATGAGCTTATTGAATGGTGGTGCAGGCTCGAAGGGCCGAATGGCCTACTCCTGCACCTATTTTCTATGTTTCTCTGTTTCTATGCATTTGACAATTATTTTTTAATCGGTACCTCAGGTTACCGACCCTCTTGCCAGAGGGAACTGTCTCTCCCTACTTGCTCTATCAAAACCCCTTCATCATTTTCAGCTGCTCCATCCGGTGTCCCCTTCGCCTTCTCTGCTCCAAGGAGAACTATTGCAGCTTCTCCAGTCCCTGCACATGACTGAACTCTGAACTCCCACATCCCTGGCACCACGCGAGTAAAATCCTCAGCACCCTCTCCAAGGCCTCGACATACTTCCTAACGTGTGGTGCCCAGAATTGGACACAGTATTACAGCTGGGGACCTAACCAGAGGTTTATATTCAATGCCCCTATTTACAAAGCCAAGCATCCCATATGCATACTTAACTGCCTTATAGTGTCAGCTGTGGCTTAGTGGGTAGCAAACTTGAGCACAAAAATCTAAGCTGACACTCCCAGAGCAGGGCTGAGGGAATGTCGCACTGTCGGAGGTGCTGCCTTTCGAATTAGGCTCAGCATGTTTTGCTATTCAATGCCCCCATTTCGTTTTGGAAAGATAAGGATAATGGCGACCGTTTATAAAATAATTGTTCTTGGGACCTGGGCTAGGCCGCCATTTATTGTCCATCCCTGGTTGCAAGGAGCCTTCTCCTTGAATCATCGGTTTTGGTACAACTAAGCGTCTTGCTAGGTCACGTCGGAGCGCAGTTAGGAGAAAAATTTGGTCACGGGACGTGGGCGTCGCTGGCAAAGCCGGCAATTGCCCCTCCCCAATTGCCCCTTGAGAAGGTGGTGGTGAGCCGCCTTCTTGAACCGCTGCAGTCCGTGTGGTGAAGGTGCTCCCACAGTGACTTTGAAGCTTGGTACAACAGAATGTCTCGCTGGGCCATTTCAGGGGGACAGTTAAGAGTCATCATCATCATCATAGGCGGTCCCTCGAAGCGAGGATGACTTGCTTCCATGCCAAAAAAGGGATTTGCTCACAGGTGTTTCAATGAAGGACCTAATATTCCAGGTTCCGAACTACATCCTGAAGGGTGGAAGATCCCTGTGCGTGGATTGTTTTAACATGGGGTGACCGTTGCATCCCAGCCACCACACGGGCTTGACAGAGCTAGGTCTTCGTCCAGTGGCAAGGGTTAACCAAGACTAACTGCAGACCAGCTCTGTTGCACGGACCTAGTGCGCTCACATATCACAGTGTGGGCTGGCCCGTGCTTCCCCTGGGCCCTCGCCTCTCCTGGGCCCCAATCACATCCCTCTATGAACTCTTGCTGCTCCTTCGCCCCTCGTGCTGAACCTGGCCGCACTGCAGTCAGCCGTCGCCCCCCTGCAGTGGTATAGCGCCGCACGCTGCTCCCTCAATGGCCCCGGCCTGATAGTCTTGCATCAGGGACCACACCGATTTCCGGGCCGGGCCACCTCACGCTGCTCTTTCTAAGAGTGAAAATTCAACCACATTGCTGTGTGTATGGAGTCACGTATAGGCCAGGCCGGGTAAGGATGGCAGATTTCCTTCCCTGAAGAACATTAGTGAACCAGAGGGGTTTTTGCAACAATATGGTAGTACCATTACCATTTTTTAAAATTCCAGATCTATTCCCCAGCGGCCGTGGTGGGATTTGAACTCATGTCCCCGGATCATTAGCCCAGGCCTCTGGATTATGAGTCCAGTAACGTGACCACTGAGCTACCGATCCAGTGTAGGACTGGATTCATAGACAGACCAGACCGGGTAAGGCCGGTAGGTTTCCTTCCCTAAAGAGACATTAGCGAACCGCTTGGGTTTTAACGACAATCCAACAGCTTCATGGTCACTTTTACAGACAAAAACTTTTTATTTCCAGGTTTGCTTTAAATGGAGATCAAATTCTCAAACTGCCCTAGTGCGAGTTGCCTGGATTATTGGGCCATCTTCTGGATAACTTAACCATGACAATACCGTACCCGTACCTGCCGAGACGGTGGACCTTCTCCTTGAATTACTGCAGGCCTTGTGCTGGTGATAGGCAAAGGAATTTCAGGACAGGTCGAATGGCCTCCTTCTGTGCTGTAAATATCTATGACTCTATGAACATGTATGAGCACCACCACCTCCCAGTCACACACCATCCTGACTTGGAAATGTATCGGCCGTTCCTTCATCGTCGCTGGGTCACAATCCTGGAACTCCCTCCCTAACAGCACTGTGGGAGCACCTTCACCACACGGACTGCAGCGGTTCAAGAAGGCGGCTCACCACCACCTTCTCAAGGGGCAATTAGGGATGGGCAATAAATGCCGGCCTTGCCAGCGACGCCCACATCCCAGGAACAAATGTTTTTGTAAATTCTAAGATATTGACCCAGCGACTATGAATGAATGGAGGGATATGTTCATAGAATCACACAACAGTTACAGCGCGGAAGGCCATTCGGCCCATCGAGCCCGTGCCGGCTCTCTGCAAGAGCACCTCAGCCAGTCCCACTCCCCCGCCCTTTCCCCATAGCCCTGCCATTTTTTCTCCTTCAAGTATTTATCCAACTCCCTTTTGAAGGTGACGATTGAGTCTGCCTCCACCACCCGATTAGACAGTGCATTCCAGATCCTAACCACTCGCTGCGTACAAAACACTTTTCCTCATGTTGCCTCTGGGTCTTTTGCCAATCACCTTAAATCTGTGTCCTCTGATTCTCCACCCTTCCACCAATGGGAACAGTCTCTCTATCTACTCTGTCCAGGCCCCTCATGATTTTGAACACCTCGATCAAATCTCCTCTCAACCTTCTCTGCTCCAGGGAGAACAACCCCAGCTTCTCCAGTCTCTCCATGTAACTACAGTCCCTCATCCCTGGGACCATTCTCGTAAATCTCCCTCTGCACCCTCTCTAAGGCCTTCACATCCTTCCCAAAGTGCGGAGCCCAGAATTGGACACAATACTCCAGCTGGGGCCGAATGAGTGTTTTATCTGAGCGTACTTGGAGAAAACAAGAGTTAAACAAGCTCAGCATTTCTCGTTCTGGCACCAAATACTAACCCACAGGTATGCTCACCATGCAGGGCGGTAAGAGGCTGGCTGAGGTGATGTACAATAGTTGGCAATGGGTTGGGAGGATGTCTGCTACAGTGAGGAGCTGACAGGTTGATTAGCGAGGCCACTGAAGACCATATCTCATTGAAACGTATAAAATTCTGGGGAGGGCTTGACAGGGTAGATGCAGGGAGGGTGTTTCCCCCGGGCTGGGGAGTCTAGAACCAGGGGTCACAGTCTCAGGATAAGGGGTCGGCCATTTAGGACTGAGATGAGGAGGAATTTCTTCACTCAGAGGATGGTGAATCTTTAGAATTCTCTGCCCCAGAGGGCTGAGGGGGCTCAGTCTTTGAGTATATTCAAGGCTGAGATCGATAGGTTTTTGGAGATTAAGGGAATCGAGGGACATGAGGACAGTGCAGGAGAGTGGAGTTGAGGTCAAAGATCAGCCGTGATCTCATTGAATGGCGGAGCAGGCTCGAGGGGCCGAATGGCCGACTCCTGCTCCTTTTTCTTACGTTCTTAAAGGTTCTCAGGGCATTTTCTTCTCTAACTCCAGCATCCACTGATCCCGTACTCCATCCCACTGGAAACCTGTCTTCACCTGCGATGAGTTCAAATCACATTTTCTCTTTGGACCCTCCAGCGGCAAGAGATGTTGATGGAGAGTGTGTTGGTGAAGATGGGTTTCCTTCCGATTTGCTCCCCCCTGTGATATTCACCCCCCACTTATCCCTTCGAGAGAGGCATCCACCCTCGCTGCGCTACAGCTCCACAGCGATCAGCCTCGCCTCTGGTGCGGGTACAAGCCCAATGGGTACTGGCAGGCTATTCGCCTGTCGTGGGCCCCATACCCCAAGCCAGACCCTATCCTCACCAGGCACCGACACTTTTCAACACAGGCGAGCTGCTCAGACTCAACCTCCGAGTCAGAAGGTTGTGGGTTCAAGGCCCACTCCAGGTACAATAATCGAGCCCTACACTCCCTGTGCAGGGCTGAGGGAGCGCTGCCCTGTCGGAGGTGCCGCCTTTCGGATGAGACGTTAAACCGAGGGCCCCGTCTGCCCCCTCGGATGGATGCGAAAGATCCTATTTCGAAGAAGACCAGGGGAGTTATAAGAACATAAGAAATAGGAGCAGGAGTTGGCCATACGGCCCCTCGAGCCTGCTCCGCCATTTAATACGATCATAGCTGATCTGATCATGGTCTCAGGTCCACTTCCCTGCCCGCTCCCCATAACCCCCTAATCCCTTATCTCCGGTGTCCTGCTTCCGTAACCTTTGGTACCCTTACCCAAATAAATCAAGCGATCTCAGTCTTGACATAGAAACATAGAAACATAGAAAATAGGTGCAGAAGTAGGCCATTCGGCCCTTCGAGCCTGCATCACAATTCAATAAGATCATGGCTGATCATTCCCTCAGTACCCCGTTCCTGCTTTCTCTCCATACCCCTTGATCCCTTTAGCCGTAAGGGCCATATCTAACTCCCTCTTGAATATATCTAACGAACTGGCCTCAACAACTCTCTGCGGCAGGGAATTCCACAGGTTAACAACTCTCTGAGTGAAGACGTTTCTCCTCATCTCGGTCCTAATATTTTTAATTGCCGCCTCAAAAGCTTTTTGGGGACAAGAGTCCCAGATTTCCTCTGCCTTTTGCGTGAAGAAGTGCTTTCTCATTTTTATTCGCAATTCAAATCCTTTAATCATCCAACAGTCCTTGTGGACCAACATCCCAGTGTGCTGTCTGAGCTTGTCGGCCAGAAGGATATTAGGATGAGGGAGCGGTGTACAGAACTGTACCTAAACAAGCAACAACTTGTGTCGACTGTGGCTCAGTGGGGCGCACACTCACCTCTGAGTCAGAAGTACATAAGAAATAGGAGCAGGAGTCGGCCATTCGGCCCCTCGAGCCTACTCCGCCATTCAATAAGATCATGGCTGATCCGATCATGGACTCAGCTCCACTTCCCTGCCTGCTCCCCATAACCCTTTACTCCCTTATCGCTCAAAAATCTGTCTATCTCCACCTTAAATATATTCAATGACCCAGCCTCTCTGGGGCAACGAATTCCACAGATTTACAACCCTCTGAGAGAAGAAATTTCTCCTCATCTCAGTTTTAAATGGGCAGCCCCTTATTCTAAGACCATGCTCTCTAGTTCTAGTCTCCCCCATCAGTGGAAACATCCTCTCTGCATCCACCTTGTCAAACCCCCTCATAATATTATACGTTTCGATAAGATCACCTCTCATTCTTCTGAATTCCAATGAGTAGAGGCCCAACCTACTCAACCTTTCCTCATAAGTCAACCCCCTCATCTCCAGAATCAACCCAGTGAACCTTCTCTGAACTGCCTCCAAAGCAAGTATATCCTTTTGTAAATATGGAAACCATATTAGATCATCAAAATGTCTTGGATGAGTACAGAAAATAATCAAAAATGCTGATGGAATGCTGGTCTTTATATCTTGAGGACGAGAATACAGGGGGGTAGAAGTTATACTGCCGCTGTACAAAGCCCTGGTTTGACCACACCTGGAACACTGTGAGCAGTTCAGGGCACCACACCTTAGGAAAGATATATTGGTCTTGAAGGGAGTGCAGTATAGGTTTACCAGATTGATACCCGGACTCCAAGGGTTAACTTACGAAATATTACATAAACTAGGGCTGTATTCCTGAGAATTTACAAAGTTAAGCGGTGAGGTGATTGAATTTTTCAAGGTTTAAAGGTGAACGATAGGGGAGATAGAGAGAAACTGTTCCCACTTGTCTAGGACTAGGGAGCGCAGTCTATAAGTTAGAGCCAGACCTTTCAGGAGTGAAGTTAGGAAACACTACTGAAGAAAGAAAAGACTTGGATCACCACCACAGCCCTAGTGGAGCCAATGAAATACATTTGGAGTGTAGTCACTGTTGTAATGTGGGAAAGGGAGGTAGAAGCAATGTACACACAAAGGGTGGTAGAAATTTGGAACTCTCTCCCGCAAATGGCAATTGATGCTAGATTAATTGTTAATTTAAATCGGAGACTGATAGATTTCCGTTAACCAAAGGTATTAAGGGATATGGGGCTAACGCAGGTATACGGAGTTAGGGCACAGATCAGTCATGATCTCATTGAATGGCGGAACAGGCTCGAGGGGCTGAATGGCCTTCCTATGTCCCCAACAACTTATATCGTATTATTTCCAGCAATTTCACAAAGCCTATATCTTCAATACCCCAACTCTCCCATCGAAGCCCATCCCTCCAGTCCCCTAACTCCCCCATCGAAGCCCATCCCTCCAGTACCCTAACACTCCCATCGAAGCCCATCCCTCCAGTCCCCTAACTCCCCCATCGAAGCCCATCCCTCCAGTACCCTAACTCCCCCATCGAAGCCCATCCCTCCAGTCCCCTAACTCCCCCATCGAAGCCCATCCCTCCAGTACCCTAACTCTACCATCGAAGCCCATCCCTCCAGTCCCCTAACTCCCCCATCATAGCCCATCCCTCCAGTACCCTAACTCTCCCATCGAAGCCCATCCCTCCAGTACTCTAACTCTCCCATCGAAGCCCATCCCCCCAGTCCCCTAACTCTCCCATCGAAGCCCATCCCTCCAGTACCCTAACTCTCCCATCGAAGCCCATCCCTCCAGTACCCTAACTCCCCCATCGAAGCCCATCCCTCCAGTCCCCTAACTCTCCCATCGAAGCCCATCCCTCCAGTACCCTAACTCCCCCATCGAAGCCCACATCTCCAGTACTCGAACTCTCCCATCGAAGCCCATCCCTCCAGTCCCCTAACTCCCCCATCGAAGCCCATCCCTCCAGTCCCCTAACTCTCCCATCGAAGACCATCCCTTCAGTACCCTAACTCCCCCATCGAAGCCCACCCCTCCAGTACTCGAACTCTCCCATCGAAGCCCACCCCTCCAGTCCCCTAACTCTCCCATCGAAGCCCATCCCTCCAGTCCCCTAACTCTCCCATCGAAGCCCACCCCTCCAGTACTCGAACTCTCCCATCGAAGCCCACCCCTCCAGTCCCCTAACTCTCCCATCGAAGCCCATCCCTCCAGTCCCCTAACTCTCCCATCGAAGCCCACCCCTCCAGTCCCCTAACTCTCCCATCGAAGCCCATCCCTCCAGTCCCCTAACTCTCCCATCGAAGCCTACCCCTCCAGTCCCCTAACTCTCCCATCGAAGCCCATCCCTCCAGTACATTAACTCTCCCATCGAAGCCCATCCCTCCAGTACCCTAACTCTCCCATCGAAGCCCATCCCTCCAGTCCCCTAACTCTCCCATCGAAGCCCATCCCTCCAGTACATTAACTCTCCCATCGAAGCCCATCCCTCCAGTACCCTAACTCTCCCATCGAAGCCCATCCCTCCAGTACATTAACTCTCCCATCGAAGCCCATCCCTCCAGTACCC
Organism: Pristiophorus japonicus; assembly: GCF_044704955.1. Taxonomy (NCBI): domain Eukaryota; kingdom Metazoa; phylum Chordata; class Chondrichthyes; family Pristiophoridae; genus Pristiophorus; species Pristiophorus japonicus. The sequence continues at coordinate 4,910,110 of NC_091979.1, forward strand.
TAACTCTCCCATCGAAGCCCACCCCTCCAGTCCCCTAACTCCCCCATCGAAGCCCATCCCTCCAGTCCCCTAACTCTCCCATCGAAGCCCATCCCCCCAGTACCCTAACTCCCCCATCGAAGCCCATCCCTCCAGTCCCCTAACTCTCCCATCGAAGCCCATCCCTCCAGTCCCCTAACTCTCCCATCGAAGCCCATCCCCCCAGTCCCCTAACTCTCCCATCGAAGCCCATCCCTCCAGTCCCCTAACTCTCCCATCGAAGCCCATCCCCCCAGTACTCTAACTCTCCCATCGAAGCCCATCCCTCCAGTACCCTAACTCCCCCATCGAAGCCCATCCCTCCAGTACCCTAACTCTCCCATCGAAGACCATCCCTCCAGTACCCTAACTCCCCCATCGAAGCCCATCCCCCCAGTACCCTAACTCTCCCATCGGGGCACCCAGTTATCTTGACCTCTCTTTCCATGCTTTGGAGATTATACCAGACATTTCTCAATCTAAGTGAAGACGTTTTATCTCATATCTGTTCTAACTCGACCTTCCAGCCAACAAGTTAATAATGGGCTGCAATGGAAGGAGAGAGAGACAGGCTGTTGCAAAATTTCCTAAATCCAACTCAAAGCAGTGTCATAGAAAAAGAGTTAGAAATTGGGAGATTCAGCATTTCCAAATTTACATCGAATGTACGGCCATTCACCCTAGCGGCTCCGTGCCGGGGTTTATGTCCCACCGGCTCCGTGCCGGGGTTTATGCTCCACACCAGCCCCCTCCCACCCCTCTCCATCTCACCCCATCACCATATCCTTCTATTCCTTTCTCCCCCATGTGTTTATCCAGCTTCCCCTTAAATGCATCGATACTATTCGCCTCAATCCCTCCCTGTGGCAGCGAGTTCCACACTCTCACCCCTCTCTGGGTAAAGGAGTTTCTCCTGAATTCCCCGTGGGATTTATCAGTGACTGTCTTATATTGGTAGCCCCTAGTTCTGGTCTCCCTCCACAAGTGGAAACATCTTCTCTACATGTACCCGATCAAACCCTCCATCAGATTATCCCTCAGCCTTCTCTTTTCTAGAGAGAAACAAAGAGCCCAAGCCTGTTCAGTCTCAGTTCTGGTATCATCCTTGTGAATCTTTTTGCACCTTTGCCAGTGCCGCTATATCCTTTGTCGAACATGGAGACCAGAACTGTGCACAGTACTCCAAGTGTGGTCTAACCATTGCATGTGGCAGCGAGTTCCACATTCTCACCCCTCTCTGGGTAAAGAAGTTTTCCTGAATTCCCCGTGGGATTTAAGAACATAAGAACATAAGAAATGGGAGCAGGAGTCGGCCATTTGACCCCTCGAACTTGCTCTGCCATTTAATATGATCATGGCTGATCTGATCATGGACTCAGATCCACTTCCCCGCCCGCTCCCCATAACCCCTTATCCCCTTATTGGTTAAGAAACTGTCTATCTCAGTCTTAAATTTATTCAATGTCCCAGCTTCCACAGCTCTCTGAGGCAGAGAATTCCACAGATTTACAACCCTCTGAGAGAAGAAATTTCTCCTCATCTCAGTTTTAAATGGGCGGCCCCTTATTCTGAAACTATTCTAGTCTCTAGTCTCCCCCCCCCACAAGTGGAAACATCTGTACATCTACCCTATCGAACCCCTTTCATTAATTTTCTTTTTTCAAGACCTTGATCAGGTCACCAATTCGATCGGGGTGGGAATTTGCTGATTACACCCACGTGTGGGGTATTGGGAACAACACCACGGCGTGGACCTGAACTTTCGCAGCAAACATGCCCTGGGTGTCAGCTGCTCTCCCGGGTCTCAGTCCCACGACAGAATAAACAAACTGCTACAGTACAAAGAGACAGCTTCTGTCAGGTGCAAAGCACAGTTCCAGCTTACCTTCAAACGTGGGGAACAATAAAAAGAGACCTTGCTCCAAGCTCTTCGAAAACCAGTTCCTTTTAGCACCAGAGAGAGAGAAACAAAACACTGTGTTTAAGACCCACGGCACCCAACAAGACTGAGCAAAGCAAGAAGGCACCCGACGATTTAAAACTTAGGCCCCTCCCCTCCAGCAACCTTTCATTAAGTAATTCGAGAGAGAGAGAGGAAAACATCCTGTTACGTTCAGAATAACTCCACAAGTCTGTATACTGTTAGCTCAAACTGTTGTGACCTCAGTCTCTTTAATGTAACTCCAGAGTGAGGAGGTAGCATGGTAGACTGCCTTTTATACCTGCTTGCCCAGGGTGTGCAGGTGACCAGTGGGTCTCCCACAGGTGTGCCCCCTGGTGGCAAGTGTTACACATTGGTAACGTTTACATACATAACATCACTCTCCCCCAAAGTCAGATAGAAGTTATTTACAAGTTGTGGCGATCTGGCGCTTTGCGTTCCCGGGTTGATTGCCTGAGTTGGAGTCCTGGCCTGGGTGAGTTGGTCTTATCATTGCTGCACTGCAGCGCGGACTGTCGGGCATGGTGGGTTCATCCTCGTGGTTGACCGCGAGGTCGATTGCTGGTTGGGTGTGTGTGGGTGGATCAATGATGGTAATGTCCTCTTCAAACTGTTCTTGGTTGTCAGTGAATCGCAGTTTGGTCTGATGCAAGTGCTTTCTGCACGTTTATCCATTCAACAGTTTCACAACAAACACTCTATTCCCCTCCTTGGCTAACACCGTGCCAGCAACCCATTTGGGACTGTGACCGTAATTAAGAAGAAACACAGGGTCATTGACCTCAATGTCACGTGATATAGCCGCGCGATCGTGGTACACGTTATGCCGGTGACGCCGGGTTTCTACATGATCTTTGAGATCCGGGTGGACTAAGGATTTGAGTGCTCTCTTCATTAGCAATTCTGCAGGGGGAGCGAGTGGGGTCACGTGCGGTAGCTGAGCAGAATCCGAGATAACCGGGTCTGCAGGGAACCATCCATCATGCGTTTCAAGCTCTGCTTGATGGTTTGGACTGCCCGTTCCGCTTGACCATTGGATGCGGGCTTAAAGGGGCAGACTTGACATGCTTGATGCCATTGCGGGTCATGAACTCATTGAATTCCGAGCTGGTGAAACAAGGTCCATTGTCACTACCAAGGACGTCGGGCAAACCATGGGTGGCGAACATGGCCCAGAGGCTTTCAATGGTGGCAGTGGACGTGCATGACGACATTATTATACATTCAATCCATTTAGAGTAAGCGTCCACTGCTACGAGGAACATCTTTCCGAGAAAGGGGCCAGAGAACTCTACGTGGACCCTGGACTACGGTTTGGAGGTCCATGACCACAGGTTCAGGGGGGCCTCTCTTGGTGCATTGATTAACTGTGAGCAAGTGTTACATTGGTGTACGCATTACTCCAATTCCGAGTCAATGCCGGGCCATCAAACGTGCGACCGGGTGATAGCCTTCATTGTGACTATGCCTGGCTGGGTACTGTGAAGGTCGAGTATAAACGTTTCCCTGCCTTTTTTGGCAAAACTACACGATTCCCCCATAGGAGACAGTCCGAATGGATGGATGCTTCATCCTTACATCGGTGGCATGGCTAAATTTCGTCTTGCATTTCCCTGGGAACAGCCGACCAGCTCCCATTGAGTACGCAGCTTTTTACTAGTGATAGCACCGGGTCCCGGCTAGTCCAGGTCCTGATCTGGCGAGCCGTGACGGGTGACCCCTCGCTCTCAAAAACATCCATTACAAGAAACACCCTGGTGGTGGGCAATGGTAGCCGACTGAGGGATCAGCACAGTTCTCAGGGCCTGGTCTGTGGCGGATTACATCATCATACACAGATAACGTTAGTGCCCATTTTTGGATGCGGGATGAAGCATTGGTGCTAATACCTTTGCTTTCTGAGAACAGCAAAATGAGCGGCTTGTGGTCGGTTTCGAGCTCGAACCGGAGTCCAAATATATATTGGTGCATTTTCTTAACCCTGTATACACATGCTAAAGCTTCTTTTTCAACCATGCTGTAGGCTCCTTCAGCCTTAGATAAACTTCTGGATGCAGATGTAACCGGTTGCAGTTTGCCTGACACATTGACTTGCTGTAACACAACTGACCCCGTACGAAGATGCATCACAAGCTAGTAATAAACGTTTACACAGGTCATACAATACAAGTAACTTGTTAGAACATAGCAGGTTTCTGACCTTGTTAAAGGCTGTCTCTTGAGCTTTACCCCAGACCCAGTCGTCACCCTTGTGTAGCAATAAATGCAAAGGTTCCAGCAAAGTGCTCAACCTCAGTAGAAAGTTACCAAAATAGTTGAGGAGTCCCAGGAACGAACTCAGCTCCATCACATTCTGTGGTCTGGGTGCAATCTTGATGGCCTCCGTCTCAGAGTCCGTGGGTCTGATGCCGTCCGCCGCAATCTTTCTTCCCAGAAATTCGACCTCTGGTGCCAGGAAAACACACTTGGAGCATTTCAGCCTCAGTCCCACTCTGTCCAGTCGCTTGAGAACCTCTTCCAGGTTGTGTAAGTGTTCGGTGGTGTTGCGACCAGTGATCAAGATGTCATCTTGGAACACCACGGTGCGCGGAACCTATTTCAGCAGACTCTCCATGTTCCTCTGGAAGTTGGCCGCAGCTGAGCGAATCCCAAAGAGTCATCTGTGGGACATGAACAGTCCTCTCTGCGTGTTGATGCACGTCAACTTTTTCAAAGGTTCAGCCAGCTCCTGTGTCATGTAAGCAGAGGTTAGATCCAACTTGGTGAACAACATCCCCCCTGCTAGCGTTGCGAACAGGTCCTCCACTTTGGGTAGTGGGTACTGGTCCTGTAACGAGACTCAGTTGATCGTTACCTTGTAGTCCCCGCAGACTCTGACCGTCCCATCGCTTTTCAACACTGGAACAATTAGACTGGCCCACTCGTTGAACTCGCCTGGCGATATGATCCCCTCGCGTTGAAGTCTGTCCAGCCCGATCTCGACTTTCATATATGGAACCGCTTGGGTCGTGCATCAGGGACTAGATGGATCTGCACTTTGGCGCCTGTGAAGTTGCCGATGTCTGGCTCGAATAACGACGGGAATTTGTTTAGCACTTGGGCGCACGAGGCATCATCCTCCGAAGACAGTGCTTTGATGTCGTCCCAGTTCCATCGGATCTTTCCTAGCCAGCTTCTGCCGAACAGCGTAGGGCCATCGCCTGATACAATCCATAGTGGTAAATCATGCACAGCTCCATCGTACGATGCCTTCACTGCCGCACTGCCAGTGACTGGTATGAGCTCTTTGGTGTAAGTGCACAGCTTGCTGTGGATCGGGCTTAGTTTTGGCCTTTGTGCCTTGTTGCCCCACTGTTTCTCAAAAGCCTTCTGGCTCATTCTGACTGACTCACCCCCGTGTCCAATTCCATGGAAACTGGAATGCCGTTTAATTTGACTTTTAACATTATTGGAGGGCTTTTGGTGGTGGAGGTGTGTACCCCATACACTTCCTCTGCAGCCTCGGGTTGAGTTGCCTCTCTAACTCGTTCAGCGTGATCCGCGCCGGATCGGTCATCTTCTGCCGACTCTGCCACGTGGTGAGTCACAGCACGTCTGCACATTCACTGGAGGTGCCCCATTGTACCACAGCCCTTGCACACGTAGTGCTTGAATCGACATTGATGGGCTCGATGATTACCCCCGCAGCGCCAACATGGTGCTAATGGATTCGCATTCACGCCCCACGGCGGGCTCTGAGTCACCCTAGGTCTGGCCTCTGCAGGTACACTCATAATAAAGAATGAAACTGAGTACTGTGTACAATGAGCAAGTGTGACCTTAGCTCCTTTAATAAAACTCCAGGGTGCAGGGACCTCGTGGGTGGCCTGCTTATAAACTGTGCTCCCAAGGGATGCTGGGATCCCTTGGGACTCCAACAGGTGAGCCCTCTGGTGGTCAGGTGTGATGCAGATTACAAGGGGTTAAATACATAACATCACTCCCCCCGTGAAGTAAACAGTACACTTACTTACAGGGTGAGACGATCTGGGGCTTTACGCTCCCTTGTCGATCGTCTCGGTACAAATGCGGGGGTGGGTGGGTTGATTAGTTCTTCACTGGGCTGTTGGGCAGCCGGCCTTGCTGGGCTGCTGGGGATGGTGAATTTGGCTTCGTGGTCAACCATGATGTCAGTTGCCACTTGTGTGTGTGTGTGTGTGTGTGTGTGTGTGTGTGTGTTGGAGGGTCAAAGTTGGTGGTGTCTTCTTTGGGTTGTTCATAGCTGTTGTTGAACCGCAATTTGATTTGGTCCAAATGTTTTCTGTGCGTTTGTCCATTGGTCAGTTTGACCTGAAACACCCCACTCCCCTCTTTGGCTGTGACCGTGTCCATAATTGAGCACAAACACAGGATCATTGATCTCAATATCGCGTGACAAATTTGCGCGGTCATGGTACACACTTTGTTAATGCCGCTTGCCCTTCACGTGACCATGGAGATCAGGGTGGACAAGAGAGAGCGTTGTTTTAAGCGTCCTTTTCATGAGCAGCTCGGTTGGGAGAACCCCGGTGAGTAAGTGGGGTCTGATGCAGTAGATGAGCAGCACTCGGGACAGTCGGGTCTGCAGGGAGCCTTACAGCACTCGTTTCAAGCTTTGCTTGATGGGTCTGAACTGCCCGTTCTGCCTGGCCATTGGATGTGGGCTTGAACGGGGCAGATGTGACGTGTTTGATCCCGTTGCGGGTCATGGCCTAGAAATGAGCCTGCATAGTCTACGTGGATCCTCGACCACGGCTTGGAGGGCCACGACCACAAACTTAGCGGTGCCTCTCTGGATACATTGCTCAGCTGAGAGCAAGTGTTGCACTGGCGCACGCATGACTCCAAATCCGAGTCGATGCCAGGCCACCACACATGGGATCTGGCTATGGCTTTCATCATTACAATGCCTGGGTGGGTGCTGTACAGTTTACATATGATCGTATCTCTGCCTTTCTTGGACAAGACCACGCGATTGCCCCACAATAGACAGTCCGCCTGCAGGGACAACTCGTCTTTGCGTCTGTGGAACGGCTTAATCACCTCCTGCATCTCCACTGGGACACTGGGCCAGCTCCCATGGAGGACACAGTTTTTTTACCAAGGACAGTAAAGAATCCTGGCTGGTCCAGGTCCTGATCTGGCAGGCCATAATGGGGGACTTCTCATTCTCGAATGCCTCCATGACCATGAGCAAGTCCGCTGGCTGTGCCATTTCCACCCCGGTGGTGGGCAATGGCAACCGACTGAGAGCATCTGCACAGTTCTCTGTGCCCAGTCTGTGGCGGATTACATAGTTGTATGCCGACAGCGTGAGTGCCCATCTTTGAATGCAGGCAGAGGTATTGGTATTAATCCCTTTGCTCTTAGAGAACAGCAATATGAGCGGCTTGTGGTCAGTTTCAAGCTCAAACTTGAGGCCAGTTAAGTACTGGTTCATTTTTTTTACCCCGTAGACGCACGCCAGAGCATCTTTTTCAATCATGCTGTAGGCCCTTTCGGCCTTGGACAAACTCCTGGGCGCATAAGCGACCGGTTGCAAAATCCCCGGTTTTATTAGCCTGTTGTAACACACACCCGACCCCGTATGACGACACATCGCAAACTAGCACTAATCGTTTACAAGGGTTATATAGGACAAGCAGTTTGTTTGAACACAACAGATTTCTGGCTTTCTTAAAGGCAGCCTCTTGTGAATTCCCCCGTACCCAGTTGTCTCCCTTGCGCAGTAGCACATGTCGGGGTTCGAGCAGGGGCTTAACCCGGGTAGGAAATTACCCAAATAGTTAAGGAGTTCCAGGAACGACGGCAGCTCCGTCACGTTCTGTGGTCTCGGCGCGTTCTTGATGGCCTCCATCTTGGCGTCGGTGGGTCTGATGCCGTCTGCCGCGATTCTTCTTCCCAAGAACTCGACCTCCTGTGCTAGGAAAACACACTTTGAGCGTTTCAACCTGAGCCCCACACGATCCAACCAACTAAGAGCCTCTTCCAGATTCTTCAAGTGCTCAATGGTGACCCGACCTGTAACCAGTATGTCATCCTGGAAAACCACAGTGCGAGGAACCGACTTTAGCGGGCTCTCCATGTCCCGCTGGAAGATAGCCGCGGCTGACCGAATCCTGAACGGGCACCGGTTGTAGATGAACAGACCTTTGTGCGTGTTGATGCAGGTGAGGCCTTTCGAAGACACCTCCAGCTCCTGCGTCATGTAGGCCGAGGTCAGGTCCAGCGTGGTGAACATCTTCCCTCCAGCCAGGGTTCCAAATAGGTCATCTGCCTTGGGTAGCGGGTACTGGTCCTGCAACGAAAAACGGTTAATCGTTACTTTATAGTCTGCACAAATTCTAACCGTGCCGTCCTCTTTAAGTACCGGGACAATCGGACTGGCCCAGTAGTAGAATTCCACCAGGGCGATGATGCCTTCTCGTTGCAGCCTGTGCAGCACAATTTCCACTTTTTCACGCATCATGTATGGTACCACCCGAGCCTTGTGGTGGATGGGTCGCATACCGGGAACCGGATGGATCTGCACTTTAGAACCCGAGAAGCTTTCAATGCCTGGCTCAAACAACGATGGGAACTTGCTCAGAACCTGGGCACATGAGGCATCATCGACGGATGAAAGCGCTTGGATGTCATCCCAGTTCCAGCGGATTTTTCCCAGCCATCTTCTGCCAAACAACGTGGGGCCATCCCCTGGCACAATCCACAGCGGGAGTTCGTGTACTGCTCCGTCATAGGAGACTTTGACTTCTGCACTGCCAGTTACAGGGATTAGTTCCTTGGTGTAAGTCCTTAGTTTGGTGTGAATGGGGCTGAGTTTGGTGCCTTTTTGCCCCACAGCCTTTTTACTCATTATGGACTGACTTGTCCCCGTGTCCAATTCCATCGCTACTGGAATACCATTCAGTTCAACTTTCAACATTATTGGTGGACATTTTGTGGTGAAGGTGTGTACCCCGTACACTTCTGCCTCCTCGGTACGAGTCTCCAATTCAGCCTGATCCACAGTGGATCGATCTTCCTCTGCAACGTGGTGGTTTGCAGGGTTTGCAGCTCGCCTGCACATTCGCTGGAGGTGACCCATTGTTCTGCAACCGTTGCACACATAGTGCTTGAAGCGGCATTGATGGGGCCGATGATCATCTCCACAACGCCAACAAGGTGTTAACTGCCTCGCATTAACGATTGATGGCGGACTCTGGGTCATCTGAGGTCGGGCAGCAGCAGCCGGCGTGTACGTTCTGCCATGTACATTTCTGCTCGAAACTGACGTTACTTTGTTCACAGTACTGGCCGCAACTTCTTTACTCTGCGAAAACTATTTGGTGTTGTCACTGGTGGACACAAATGCCTGGGCTATCGTTATGGCTTTACTTAGATTCGTTGTGGCTTTACTTAGATTTAGATGAAGGAATTGAGTGTAATATCTCCAAGTTTGCACATGACACTAAGCTGGGTGGCAGTGTGAGCTGTGAGGAGGATGCTAAGAGGCTGCAGGGTGACTTGGACAGGTTAGGTGAGTGGGCAAATGCATGGCAGATGCAGTATAATGTGGATAAATGTGAGGTTATCCTCTTTGGTGGTAAAAACAGGAAGACAGAATATTATCTGAATGGCGGCAGATTAGGAAAAGGGGAGGTGCAACGAGACCTGGGTATCATGGTACATCAGTCATTGAAAGTTGGCATGCAGGTACAGCAGGCGGTGAAGAAGGCAAATGGTATGTTGACCTTCATAGCTAGGGGATTTGAGTATAGGAGCAGTGTCGGGGGTGGTCTCGGGGGTCAGGTTCACCTCTGACCTTCTGAGCGTTTCGAATCGCTCCCACTCCCTGGGTTCTAGATTTTGGATTTATTTGGGGATGTGACAAAGTGCAAGAGACAACTGGTTTTGGTGAAAAGTCCTTTGATTTTATTAAGGACAAGAAAGTACAATGACAAAACATCCAATCACTAGAATAAAGAACATTTTACCACATGTTCAAAAGGGGTTACAGTAAATAATACACCTCCCACCTCCCAATGCCTAACTCTGACTAGGTTGGACTCCAGGGTAAACAGGGATTATACTCACCAATCCTTTTATTGTCAGTTGGCGGTGATTCGCAGTTTTGGGTTCGCTGGACTCTGTAGGTTCTGCTTGCTGTACCCCCAACGTCGCGGAAGACTTCTTACTGCGTTGCCTTCAGTTGGGTGGTGTCCGCTGATGCAGTAGGGCGCGTATATTGGATTTATGGGGTGAGTACCCACTTTCTTCCGTCAGCAGTAGGTTTGAAAGTTCTTTTAGGTAATGTTTCACCTGTTAGTAGCTAGGAACAGATTGCTGAGTGGAAACTTGCGAGTCTTCGGTTTCGTCTTGAGGAGTTTTGTTCTTAGAATTTGTCGATCGTGGTGGTTTGATGTTACCACGTTGGCTGTGGTCAGTTGCTGCAGCGATGGCGATGTCCAAAGTTACTGGGAACTGCTTTTCTCTGCCTTGATGTTCTTCCTTCTTCTTCGGGAGCAGAGCAGTGTGGCCCAGGGGTGTCGTCGAGGCTGGAGATGTTGATGTTCGGAGAGCTGCATAGAAGGCTGTGTAGCAAGCTCTCTGGAAGGCTCCTTAAAACTGCTGTGCTGGTCTCTCCCTTTTTCCTCTCCAAGCTCGTTAAAAACCGGGCCCCAGTTATACTTTGGGAGCTGTTCTAACCTGCACACTAAATCAGCCCCGATTCTTTGTCTTCATTTTGGCTGGTTGATATTTCTTTGTCATATTTTGCCGGCTCGTTAATGGAAACCTGTTTCGGATGTGTCGATCTGTCGAATTCGTTTCTTGATCGATAAAATTAGTTTTGGTATTTGCGATGTCTGCCTGGGCCTGGATTTTTCCATGCGGGCTGGATGGGCTGTTAACATTATGCATGCGCTGGATGGGTTTCCTGCTTGGAGCTATGGCTGGCTATCTGTGGGTCAATTGTTGCCATGTTAATGTCTCCAGGGGAGAAGGGTTTTCAAGTTTACACAATTCTCCAGACAATTTGTTTAGCTTCAATACCCCAGACAGTTTCAATATCCAAAGACTGGCTTCTATAGAGGCTAGTTGTCCCTCAGTTTTTCAGCCCTTTTCACATGGACCCAATCTGCCTTGTAAAATCCCAAATTTGGCTAAAACTCGTAGTTTCTCCCATGTGCATTTTAGGATCCCAAACTTTCTGGCTGATAGTTCCAAATCGAATTTCCTTTCCAATGAATCCAAACACTGGGTTTTTTCCTCTCACGAATTTTGCAATCTTACAGCAGGGAGGTCTTACTGCAGTTGTACAGGGCCTTGGTGAGGTCTCACTTGGAATATCGTGTTCAGTTTTGGTCTCCTAATCTGAGGAAGGACATTCTTGCTATTGAGGGAGTGCAGCGAAGGTTCACCAGACTGATTCCCGGGATAGCGGGACTGACATATGAGGAAAGACTGGATCGACTGGGCCTTTATTCACTGGAATTTAGAAGAATGAGAGGGGATCTCATAGAAACATATAAAATTCTGACGGGACTGGACAGGTTAGATGCGGGAAGAATGTTCCCGATTTTGGGGAAGTCCAGAACCAGGGGTCACAGATTAAGGATAAGGGGTAAGCCATTTAGGACTGAGATGAGGAGAAACTTCTTCACTCAGAGAGTTGTTAACCTGTGGAATTCTCCGCCGCAGAGAGTTGTTGATGCCAGTTCATTGATATATTCAAGAGGGAATTAGATATGGCCCTTATGGCTAAAGGGATCAAGGGGTATGGAGAGAAAGCAGGAAAGGGGTACTGAGGGAATGATCAGCCATGAACTTATTGAATGGTGGTGCAGGCTCGAAGGGCCGAATAGCCTACACCTGCAACTATTTTCTATGTTTCTATGTTTCAATGTTTCTACAGTCAACAGCTTGCGGAGGATTGTCTCATGTCCGATGCCCAGTACAAAAAAGTCTCTGAGCATTTGTTCTAGGAATCCCTCAAACTCACAATGTTCTGCGAGGTGCCTTAGTTTGCCGACATAGCTCGCCACGTCCTGGCCCTCCGATCGTTGGCACGTGTAGAACAGATATCTCACCATCAAAACACTTTCCTTAGGATTTAGGTGCTTCCGGACCAGCGTGCACAATTCTTCGTAGGATTTCTCTGTTGGTTTTGCTGCGGCTAGACGATTCTTCATGAGGTCATAGGTCGTTGCCCTACAGACAGTTAGGAGGATCGCCCTTCGTTTGGCAGCGTTCTCGTCCCCTTCCAGCTCGTTGGCAACGAAGTATTGGTCGAGTCTCTCCACAAAGGCTTCCTAATCATCCCCTTCTGAGAACTTCTCCAGGATACCAACTGTTCTTTGCATTTTTGTGCAGTTGTTCGTTACCTCGTCGCCAATTGGTACACTCATAATAAAGGATGAAACTGAGTACTTCGTACAATGAGCAAGTGTGACCTTAGCTCTTTTAATAAAATTCCAGCATGCAGGTACCTCGTGGGTGGCCTGCTTATATACTTGGGACTCAAACAGGTAGGCCCTCTGGTGGTCAGGTGTCATGCAGGTTACAAGGGGTTAAATACATAACAATATCTGTTTAGTGTTATCGTTCATGGACATGAAAGCCTGGGCTATCGTGATGGCCTTGCTCAGATCTAGGGATTCGACAGACAGCAGTTTGCGAAGAATGAACTCGTGGCCGATTCCAAGCTCGAAAAAGTCCCGCAACACTTCCCCCAAAAATCCAGCAAATACGCACGGTCCCGCAAGGTGTCTTAGGAGCAGGAGTCGGCCATTCGGCCCCTCGAGTCCATTCCACCATTCAATAAGATCACGGCTGATCTTCGACCTCAACTCCACTCTCCCGCCCGATCCCCATATCCCTCGGTTCCCCGAGAGTCCTAAAATCTATCGATCTCAGCCTTGAATATAATCAATGCCCGAGTATCCACAGCCCCCTGGGGCAGAGAATTCCAGAGATTCACCACCCTCTGAGTGAAGACATTTCTCCTCATCTCTGTCCTGAATTGGTGGCCCCTTATCCTGAGACTGTGACACCTGGTTCTAGACTCCCCAGCCCGGGGGGAAACACCCTCCCTGCATCTACCCTGTCAAGCCCTGTAAGAATTTACACAACCTCAAGATATCTCAAAGTGCTTTACAACTAATTAAGTACTTTTCTTTTGGAGTGTGATCACTGCTGTAATGTGGGAAATGCGGCAGCCAATTTGTGCACAGCAAGATCCCACAAACAGCAATGAGATAAATGACCAGATATTCTCTTTATTAATGATGTTGGTTAAGGGATAAATATTGACCCAGGACACCGGTGCAAATTCTCCTTCTTGCTCTTCGAAATAGTGTCATGGGATGTTTTTTGTCCACCCAAAAGAGCAACGGGGTCTCTGTTTGACGTCTCATCTGAATGACGGCACCTCCGACAGTGCAGCACTCCCTCAGTACTGCACTGGGAGTGTCAGCCTGGATTACATGCTCAAGTCTGTGGACTGGGACTTGAACCCACAACTGTAATGTATTTTCTTCATGGGTTCTTGGCTTAAGAATTCATAGCAACACATTGCTATTAAGAACGAGTTGGTTTATTAGCAAAGGTTTAACAATCACACTACACATTACCAGTTCATCCACCAGGCTCACAACCACCTGCCCCATCGTGGATACCCCGAACCCCCTAAGATACTGAGGGGGCTGAACAGGGTAGATGCAGAGAGGATGTTTCCCCTCGTGGGGGAATCTAGAACTAGGGGGCATAGTCTCAGAATAAGATGCCGCCCATTTAGAACTGAGATGAGAAGGAATTTCTTCTCTCTGAGGGTTGTAAATCTGTGGAATTCTCTGCCCCAGAGAGCTGTGGAGGCTGGGACATTGAATATATTTAAGGCGGAGATAGACAGATTTTTGAATGATGAGGGAGTGAAGGGTTATGGGGAGCGGGCGAGGAAGTGGAGCTGAGCCCAAGATCAGATCAGCCATGATCGTATGAAATGGCGGCACTTAAATGGCCTACTCCTGCTCCTATTTCTTATGTTGTAACCCAACTGGCTGGGGTTTTATTGAGTCTTGTGAGATGTCATGTATCTTACATTATTATATATAACTGTATCCTAACCTACTATACATGACTGTAATAAGATATGACCTGTAACCACCAGCATACCTTACCACCAGGGGTGCACTTGCAAGAGACAGGTATATAAGGACAGGTCTCAGGCAAGTGCAGCATTCCAGAGCTGTGAAATAAAGGTGCAGGTCCAGAGTGACCTTGACTTCACTACATGCCTCGTGTGAGTCTGTACTGAGGGGACAAGTTATGTCACCCTCCCCCAAGGTCTTATTGTCTTTATAGGTTCAGTCTCTCAGGTGGTCTACGCTCTCGCGTGGAGCGTCTGAGTTGTGGTTCAGTTGTTTGCCTTGGTGTCTGTTTTTCTTTGGGTGTGGTTGCTGGTATCTCGCCTGGGCTGTCTGTTTCGATTGGTGTGATTGTTGTTAACTCGCCTGGGCTGTCTGTTGGGATTGCCCTTTCCTCAGGTTGTTCCCTCTGTCTGTCCACCAGGTGTGGTGCGAGTTCCACATTGTAGTCTGCCTCTGGTTCCGCAGTGTTGTTGGTAAATCTGCTTTTGACTTGGTCTACATGCCTCCGGCAGGTTTTGCCATTGTCCATTTGTACTACCAGTAGCCTGTTTTCTTCCTTGCCCGTTACTGTCCCTGCAAGCCATTTGGAACCTGCCATAGTTTAGTACAAGCACTTTGTCCCCTATCTCATTCCATCTCCCCCTCGAATTTCTGTCATGGTACTCATTCAGCTTACGGCGCTTTGCCTCAACGATTTCGTGCATGTCTGGGAGGATTAATGAGAGCCTTGTTTTTAAAGTCCTTTTCATCAACAGTTGCGCGGGGGGATCCCAGTCAATGAGTGCGGATGAGATCTGTATGCCAGCAGCAGTCGCGACAGGCGACCCTGCAGTGTGGGACCTTGGATTTTAAGCATGCCTTGTTTAATGATTTGCACTGCTCTCTCCACCTGGCCGTTGGAGGCCGGCTTGAACGGTGCCGTCTTGACGTGATTTATGCCGTGGTCAATTATAAAGTCTTGGAATTCTGCGCTGGTGAAGCACGGACCATTGTCACTGACCAATATGTCAGGGATTCCGTGTGTTGCAAACATGGTTGCGAGGATCTCCACAGTGGTGGAGGTTGTGCTCGAGTTTAAAATGGTGCATTCGATCCACTTTGAAAATGCATCTACAACTATGAGGAACATTTTGCCCATGAATGGGCCCGCATAGTCTACGTGCACCCGCGACCACGGTTTTTTAGGCCAGGGCCAGGGGCTCAGTGAAGCCTCCCTGGGAGCATTGCTGAGTTGGGCACAAATGGTGCACCTTCGGACGCGGAGCTCCAAGTCCGCGTCAATACCAGGCCACCAGACGTGGGATCTGACTATGGCCTTCATGAGAACGATCTCCGGGTGCTCACGGTGGAGCTCTCGGACAAATGCCTCTCTGCCTCGCAGAGGGATGACTACTCGGCTGCCCCACATCAGGCAGTCTGCTTGTAGTGATAGCTCATGCATGCACCTGTGAAAGGGTTTTAATTCCTCGGGGCAGGCATCGCGAGCCTCTGCCCAGTCACCGGTTAGGACACATCTTTTTACTAAGGATAACGTGGGGTCGCTGGCCGTCCAGGCTCTGATTTGGCAAGCCGTCATGGGCGAACCTGTGGACTCAAAGGCATTGATTGCCATGACTATCTCACAGTCCTGTTCGTCAGACCCTTCCGTGGTCGCCAGGGGTAGCCTGCTGAGCGCGTCGGCACAGTTGTCTGTGCCTGGTCTGTGCCTTATGGTATAGTCGTAGGATGCCAGCATAGAAACATAGAAACATAGAAAATAGGTGCAGGAGCAGGCCATTCGGCCCTTCTAGCCTGCACCGCCATTCAATGAGTTCATGGCTGAACATTCAACTTCAGTACCCCATTCCTGCTTTCTCGCCATACCCCTTGATCCCCCTAGTAGTAAGGACCTCATCTAACTCCCTTTTGAATATATTTAGTGAATGGGCCTCAACAACTTTCTGTGGTAGAGAATTCCACAGGTTCACCACTCTCTGAGTGAAGAAGTTCCTCCGCATCTCGGTCCTAAATGGCTTACCCCTTATCCTTAGACTGTGACCTCTGGTTCTGGACTTCCCCAACATTGGGAACATTCTTCCTGCATCTAACCTGTCTAACCCCGTCAGAATTTTAAATGTTTCTATGAGGTCCCTTCTCATTCTTCTGAACTCCAGTGAATACAAGCCCAGTTGATCCAGTCTTTCTTGATAGGTCAGTCCCGCCATCCCGGGAATCAGTCTGGTGAACCTTCGCTGCACTCCCTCAATAGCAAGAATGTCCTTCCTCAGGTTAGGAGACCAAAACTGTACACAATACTCCAGGTGTGGCCTCACCAATGCCCTGTACAACTGTAGCAACACCTCCCTGCCCCTGTACTCAAATCCCCTCGCTATGAAGGCCAACATGCCATTTGCTTTCTTAACCGCCTGCTGCACCTGCATGCCAACCTTCAATGACTGATGTACCATGACACCCAGATCTCTTTGCACCTCCCCTTTTCCTAATCTGTCACCATTCAGATAATAGTCTGCCTCTCTGTTTTTACCACCAAAGTGGATAACCTCACATTTATCCACATTATACTTCATCTGCCATGCATTTGCCCACTCACCTAACCTATCCAAGTCGCTCTGCAGCCTCACAGCATCCTCCTCGCAGCTCACACTGCCACCCAACTTAGTGTCATCCGCAAATTTGGAGATACTACATTTAATCCCCTCATCTAAATCATTAATGTACAGTGTAAACAGCTGGGGCCCCAGCACAGAACCTTGCGGTACCCCACTAGTCACTGCCTGCCATTCTGAAAAGTACCCATTTACTCCTACTCTTTGCTTCCTGTCTGACAACCAGTTCTCAATCCATGTCAGCACACTACCCCCAATCCCATGTGCTCTAACTTTGCACATCAATCTCTTGTGTGGGACCTTGTCGAACGCCTTTTGAAAGTCCAAATATACCACATCAACTGGTTCTCCCTTGTCCACTCTACTGGAAACATCCTCAAAAAATTCCAGAAGATTTGTCAAGCATGATTTCCCTTTCACAAATCCATGCTGACTTGGACCTATCATGTCACCTCTTTCCAAATGCACTGCTATGACATCCTTAATAATTGATTCCATCATTTTACCCACTACCGATGTCAGGCTGACCGGTCTATAATTCCCTGTTTTCTCTCTCCCTCCTTTTTTAAAAGGTGGGGTTACATTGGCTACCCTCCACTCCATAGGAACTGATCCAGAGTCAATGGAATGTTGAAAAATGACTGTTAATGCATCCACTATTTCCAAGGCCACCTCCTTAAGTACTCTGGGATGCAGTCCATCAGGCCCTGGGGATTTATCGGCCTTCAATCCCATCAATTTCCCCAACACAATTTCCCGGCTAATAAGGATTTCCCTCAGTTCCTCCTCATTACTGGACCCTCCGACCCCTTTTATATCCGGAAGGTTGTTTGTGTCCTCCTCAGTGAATACCGAACCAAAGTACTTGTTCAATTGATCCGCCATTTCTTTGTTCCCCGTTATGACTTCCCCTGATTCTGACTGCAGGGGACCTTCGTTTGTCTTTACTAACCTTTTTCTCTTTACATATCTATCGAAAGTTTTGCAATCCGTCTTAATGTTCCCTGCAAGCTTCTTCTCATACTCCATTTTCCCTGCCCTAATCAAACCCTTTGTCCTCCTCTGCTGAGTTCTAAATTTCTCCCAGTCCCCAGGATCGCTGCTATTTCTGGCCAATTTGTATGACACTTCCTTGGCTTTAATACTATCCCTGATTTCCCTTGATAGCCACGGTTGAGCCACCTTCCCTTTTTTATTTTTATGCCAGACAGGAATATACAATTGTTGTAGTTCATCCATGCGGTCTCTAAATGTCTGCCATTGCCCATCCACAGTCAACCCCTTAAGTATCATTCGCCAATCCATCCCAGCCAATTCACGCCTCATACCTTCAAAGTTACCCTTCTTTAAGTTCTGGACCATGGTCTCTGAATTAATTGTTTCATTCTCCATCCTAATGCAGAATTCCACCATATTATGGTCACTCTTCCCCAAGGGGCCTCGCACAACGAGATTGCTAATTAATCCTCTCTCATTACACAACACCCAGTCTAAGATGGCCTCCCCCCTAGTTGGTTCCTCGACATATTGGTCTAAAAAACCATCCCTTATGCACTCCAGGAAATCCTCCTCCACCGTATTGCTTCCAGTTTGGTTAGCCCAATCTATGTGCATATTAAAGTCACCCATTATAACTGCTGCACCTTTATTGCATGCACCCCTAATTTCCTGTTTGATGCCCTCCCGAACATCACTACTACTGTTTGGAGGTCTGTACACAACTCCCACTAATGTTTTTTGCCCTTTAGTGTTCTGCAGCTCTCCCCATATAGATTCCACATCATCCAAGCTAATGTCCTTCCTAACTATTGCCTTAATCTCCTCCTTAACCAGCAATGCTACCCCACCTCCTTTTCCTTTTATTCTATCCTTCCTGAATGTTGAATACCCCTGGATGTTGAGTTCCCAGCCCTGATCATCCTGGAGCCACGTCTCCGTAATCCCAATCACATCATATTTGTTAACATCTATTTGCACAGTTAATTCATCCACCTTATTGCGGATACTCCTTGCATTAAGACACAAAGCCTTTAGGCTTGTTTTTTTAACACCCTCTGTCCTTTTAGAATTTTGCTGTACAATGGCCCTTTTTGTTCTTTGCCTTGGGTTTCTCTGCCCTCCACTTTTCCTCATCTCCTTTCTGTCTTTTGCTTTTGCCTCCTTTTTGTTTTCCTCTATCTCCCTGCATTGATTCCCATCCCCCTGCCATATTAGTTTAACTCCTCCCCAACAGCACTAGCAAACACTCCCCCGAGGACATTGGTTCCGATTCTACCCAGGTGCAGACCGTCCGGATTGTACTGGTCCCACCTCCCCCAGAACCGGTTCCAATGCCCCAGGAATTTGAATCCCTCCCTGCTGCACCATTGCTCAAGCCACGTATTCATCTGAGCTATCCTGCGATTCCTACTCTGACTAGCACGTGGCACTGGTAGCAATCCCGAGATTACTACTTTTGCGGTCCTACTTTTGAATTCGCGCCGAGGCGTTGGCATTTATTGCCTTGCTCTCGGATAGGAGGGACGTGAGGGGCTTGTGGTCGGTTTCTAACGCGAACTTGGCCCCGAAAAGGTATTGGTGCATCTTTTTGACACCGTACACGCATGCGAGCGCCTCCTTCTCTACCATTCCGTACCCGCGCTCCGCCCGCGAAAGTGACCTGGAGGCATAAGCTATGGGTTATAATTTACCCGCACTATTGCCATGTTGCAAAACGCACCCGACCCCATACTCTGACACATCGAATGTGAGAATTAGCTTTTTACTTGGATCAAAGAAAGTCAAAACACTGTTGGAACACAGAAGGTTGCGTGCCTTATTGAAGGCGCGTTCCTGGGCGTCCCCCCAAAACCAATCGCACCCCTTCCTGAGTAGCATGTGGAGAGGCTCCAGCAGCGTGCTTAAGTTCTGCATAAAGTTCCCAAAGTAATTGAGTAGCCCGAGAAAGGCGCGCAGTTCCGGGGCCTGGGTGCCAGGCGAATTGCTTCTGTTTTGGACTCTGTTGGATGGATTCCATCAGCGGCAATCCTTCTGCCCACAAATTCAACCTCGGGTGCGAGAAACAGGCACTTGAATTTCTTGACTCGTAGGCCTACCCGATCCAACCGTTTTAGTACTTCCTCCAAATTACGGAGATGGGAGTCGGTGTCCCTGCCCGTGATAAGTATGTCGTCTTGAAATATAACCGTCCCCAGGATGGACTTGAGCAGACTCTCCATGTTGCGTTGGAATATGGCAGCTGCCGACCTGATGCCGAATGGGCATCGATTGTACATGAAAAGGCCTCGATGTGTGTTGATGGTGGTGAGTAGCTTGGATTCCTCGGTCAATTCTTGCGTCATATACGCAGATGTGAGGTCTAATTTTGAGAAAAGTTTACCTCCAGCCAACGCGGCAAATAAGTCCTCCGCTCTGGGCAGCGGATACTGGTCCTGTAGGGAGACTCTGTTTATGGTAGATTTGTAGTCCCCACAGATTCGTATGGATCCATCAGGCTTCATGACTGGGACGATGGGACTTGCCCAGTCGCTAAATTCCACAGGTGATATAATGCCTTCCCGCAGAAGCCTGTCCAGTTTGTGTTCAATCTATTCCCTCATCACATAGGGTACAGCTCGGGCCTTGTGATGGACCAGTCTAGCATTCTGTGTGATGTAGATTTTGACTTTGGCCCCTTTGAAAATACCCACACCTGGCTGAAAGAGATGTCCGAATCGCTTTATAACTGTTGAGCAGGAGGTCCATTCCTCTAATGACATGACATGGACATCATCCCATTTCCAGTTTAGTTTTGCCAGCCAGCTTCTCCCCAGCAGTGCTGGGGGGTCTCTGGGGACAATCCACAGGGGAAGTCGGTTCACTGTCCCTTTGTGTGTGACAGAGAGCATGGCGCTGCCGAGGACTGGTACGATTTCTTTGGTATAGGTCCTTAGTTTGGTGTCGACCCTTGTGAGTTTTGGTCTGTCTCTTTTATGCGGCCACAGTTGTTCAAATTGTTGAGCCCCCATGAGAGATTGACTCGCTCCCGTATCCAGCTCCATGTTGACAGATATCCCGTTGAGTAGGACCCTCATCATTATAGGAGGCGTCCTGTTGTAGGAGCAGCGGCCATCGATCGTGTTGACCCGCTGTACATCGGTGTCCCAGGGTACTGTCCCCACCGTCTTCTGGTCCGCTTTCCGACCCATCTGATTCGTATACCAGCCAAGCTGCCGTTTTTTTGCACATGCGGGCCAAATGCCCTGTATTTTCACAATTTCTGCAAACAGACTGCTGAAATCGACATCCCCTTGACGAGTGCCCACCCCCACACCTCCAGCACAGCCCTACACCCCTCCCTATCTCGGTAACCTCCTCCAGCCTCTACACCCCTCCCTATCTTTGTAACCTGCTCCAGCCCTACACCCTGCCCTATCTCAGAAACCTCCTCCAGCCATATAACCTTCCATATCTCTGTAAGCTCCTCCAGCCCCTACACCCCTCCCTATCTCGGTAACCTTCTCCAGCCCCTACGCCCCTCCCTATCTTTGTAACCTGTTCCAGCCCTACACCCTTCCCTATTTCAGTAACCTCCTCCAGCCATATAACCTTTCCTATCTCTGTAAGCCCCTCCAGCCCCACACCCCTCCCTATCTCTGTAACCTCCTACAGCCCCTACACTCCTCCCTATCTCTGTAAGCCCCTCCAGCCCCACACCTCTCCCTATTTCTGTAATCTCCTCCAGCCCCTACACCTTCTCCCGATCTCTGCATCCTCCTCCAGCCCCGACACCCCGCCCTATCCCTGTAAACTCCTCTGGCCCAACAACCCTCACTATCTCTGTAACCCCATCCAGCCTACAACCCCCTCTATCTCTGCAACCTCCTCCAGTCAGGCAACCCTCCCTATCTCTGTAACCTCCTACAGCCCCTACACCCCTCCCTATCTCTGTAACCACCTCCAGCCCCTACACCCCTCCCTATCTCTGTAACCTCCACCAGCACCTGCACCCCTCCCTATCTCTGTAACCACCTCCAGCCCCTACACCCCTCCCTATCTCTGTAACCACCTCCAGCCCCTACACCCCTCCCTATCTCTGTAACCCCCTCCAGCCCCTACAACCCTCGCTATGTCTGTAACCTCCACCGGCCCTACATCTCCACCTATCCTGTAACCTCCTCTAACACCACTGCCCTCCCTATCTCCAACTCCTCCAACCCTACACCCCTCCATATCTCTGTAACCTCCTCCAGCCCCTACACTACTTCCTATCTCTGTAAGCTCCTCCAGCCCCTACATATTGGCTGGGCTAACCAAACTGGTAGCAGTGCAGTGGAGGAGGATTTCCTGGAGTGCATTAGGGATTGTTTTCTAGACCAATATGTCGAGGAACCAACTAGCGAGCTGGCCATCCTAGACTGGGTGATGTGTAATGAGAAGGGACTAATTAGCAACCTTGTTGTGTGAGGCCCCTTGGGGAAGAGTGACCATAATATGGTAGAATTCATTATTGAGATGGAGAGTGACACAGCTAATTCGGAAACCAGGGTCCTGAACTTAAGGAAAGGTAACTTTGACGGTATGAGGTGTGAATTGGCTAGAATAGACTGACAAAGGCTACTTAAAAGATTGACGGTGGATAAACAATGGCAAACATTTAAAGATCACATGGATGAACTTCAACAATTGTGCATCCCTATCTGGAGTAAAAATAAAATGGTGAAGGTGGCTCAACCGTGGCGAACAAGGGAAATTAGGGATAGTGTTAAATCCAAGGAAGAGGCATATAAATTGGCCAGAAAAAGCAACACACCTGAGGACTGGGAGAAATTTAGAATTCAACAGAGGAGGACTAAGGGCTTAATTAAGAGGGGGAAAATAGAGTACGAGAGGAAGGTGCAGTGAACATAAAAACTGACTGCAAAAGCTTCTATAGATATGTGAAGAGAAAAAGATTAGTGAAGACAAACATAGGTCCCTTGCAGTCGGATTCAGGTGAATTTATAATGGGGAAGAAAGGAATGGCAGACCAACTGAAGCAATACTTTGGTTCTGTCTTCACGAAGGAAGACACAAATTAGCTTCCAAATGCACTAGAGGACAGTGGGTCTAGTGAGAAGAAGGAACTGAAGGATATCCTTATTAGGTGGGAAATTGTGTTAGGTAAATTGATGGGATTGAAGGCTGATAAATCCCCAGGGCCTGATAGTCTGCATCCCAGAGTACTTAAGGAAGTGGCCCTAGAAATAGTGGATGCATTGGTGATAATTTTCCAACAGTTTATCGACTCTGCATCAGTTCCTATGGACTGGAGGGTAGCTAATGTAACCCCACTTTTTAAAAAAGGAGGGAGAGAGAAAACGGGTAATTATAGACCGATTAGACTGACATCAGTAGTGGGGAAAATGTTGGAATCAATCATTAAGGATGAAATTGCAGCGCATTTGGAAAGCAGTGACAGGATCGGACCAAGTCAGCATGGATTTATGAACTGGAAATCATGCTCGTCGAATCTACTGGAATTTTTTGAGGATGTAACCAGCAGAGTGGACAAGGGAGAACCAGTGGATGTGGTGTATTTGGACTTTTAAAAGGAGTTTGACAAGGTCTCGCACAAGAGATTGGCGTGCAAAATCAAAGTGCATAGTATTGTGGGTAATGTACTGACGTGGATAGAGAATTCGTTGGCAGACAGGAAGCAAAGAGTCGGGATAAACAGGTCTTTTTCAGAATGGCAGACAGTGACTAGTGGAGTGCCGCAGGGCTCAGTGCTGGGACCCCAGCTCTTTAAAATATACATTAACGATTTGGATGAAGGAATGGTGTGTAATATCTCCAAGTTTGCAGATGACACTAAGCTGGGTGGTGGTGTGAGCTGTGAGGAGGATGCTAAGAGGCTGCAGGGTGACTTGGACAGGTTAGGTGAGTGGGCAAATGCATGGCAGATGCAGTATATTGTGGATAAATGTGAGGTTATCCACTTTAGTGGCAAAATCACGAAGGCAGAATATTATCTGAATGGTGGTCGATTAGGAAAAAGGGAGGTGCAACGAGACCTGGGTGTCATGGTACCAACGACATAAGTAAAAAATGGGATGAGGTCCTACGAAACGAATTTAAGGAGCTAGGAGCTAAATTAAAAAGTAGGACCTCAAAAGTAGTAATCTCGGGATTGCTACCAGTGCCACGTGCTAGTCAGAGTAGGAATCGCAGGATAGCGCAGATGAATACGTGGCTTGAGCAGTGGTGCAGCAGGGAGGGATTCAAATTCCTGGGGCATTGGAACCGGTTCTGGGGGAGGTGGGACCAGTACAAACCGGACGGTTTGCACCTGGGCAGGACCGGAACCAATGTCCTAGGGGGAGTGTTTGCTAGTGCTGTTGGGGAGGAGTTAAACTAATATGGCAGGGGGATGGGAACCAATGCAGGGAGACAGAGGGAGACAAAAAGGAGGCAAAAGCAAAAGACAGAAAGGAGATGAGGAAAAGTGGAGGGCAGAGAAACCCAAGGCAAAGAACAAAAAGGGCCATTGTACAGCAAAATTCTAAAAGGACAAAGGGTGTTAAAAAAACAAGCCTGAAGGCTTTGTGTCTTAATGCAAGGAGTATCCGCAGTAAGGTGGATGAATTAACTGTGCAAATAGATGTTAACAAATATGATGTGATTGGGATTACAGAGACGTGGCCCCAGGATGATCAGGGCTGGGAACTCAACATCCAGGGGTATTCAACATTCAGGAAGGATAGAATAAAAGGAAAAGGAGGTGGGGTAGCATTGCTGGTTAAAGAGGAGATTAATGCAATAGTTAGGAAAGACATTAGCTTGGATGATGTGGAATCTATATGGGGAGAGCTGCAGAACACCAAAGGGCAAAAAACGTTAGTGGGAGTTGTGTACAGACCTCCAAACAGTAATAGTGATGTTGGGGAGGGCATCAAACAGGAAATTAGGGGTGCATGCAATAAAGGTGCAGCAGTTATAATGGGTGACTTTAATATGCACATAGATTGGGCTAGCCAAACTGGAAGCAATACGGTGGAGGAGGATTTCCTGGAGTGCATAAGGGATGGTTTTCTAGACCAATATGTCGAGGAACTAACTAGGGGGGAGGCCATCTTAGACTGGTATTGTTGTGTAATGAGAGAGGATTAATTAGCAATCTCGTTGTGCGAGGCCCCTTGGGGAAGAGTGACCATAATATGGTGGAATTCTGCATTAGGATGGAGAATGAAACAGTTAATTCAGAGACCATGGTCCAGAACTGAAAGAAGGGTAACTTTGAAGGTATGAGGCGTGAATTGGCAAGGATAGATTGGCGAATGATACTTAAGGGGTTGACTGTGGATGGGCAATGGCAGACATTTAGAGACCACATGGATGAACTACAACAATTGTACATTCCTGTCTGGCGTAAAAATAAAAAAGGGAAGGTAGCTCAACCGTGGCTATCTACGGAAATCAGGGATAGTATTAAAGCCAAGGAAGTGGCATACAAATTGTCCAGAAATAGCAGCGAACCCGGGGACTGGGAGAAAGTTAGAACTCAGCAGAGGAGGACAAAGGGTTTGATTAGGGCAGGGAAAATGGAGTACGAGAAGAAGCTTGCAGGGAACATTAAGGCGGATTGCAAAAGTTTCTATAGGTATGTAAAGAGAAAAAGATTAGTAAAGACAAACGTAGGTCCCCTGCAGTCAGAATCAGGGGAAGTCATAACTGGGAACAAAGAAATGGCGGACCAATTGAACAAGTACTTTGGTTCGGTATTCACTAAGGAGGACAAAACAAACTTCCGGATATAAAAGGGGTCAGAGGGTCTAGTAAGGAGGAGGAACTGAGGGAAATCTTTATTAGTCGGGAAATTGTGTTGGGGAAATTGATGGGATTGAAGGTCGATAAATCCCCAGGGCCTGATGGACTGCATCCCAGAGTACTTAAGGAGGTGGCCTTGGAAATAGTGGATGCATTGACAGTCATTTTCCAACATTCCATTGACTCTGGATCAGTTCCTATGGAGTGGAGGGTAGCCAATGTAACCCCACTTTTTAAAAAAGGAGGGAGAGAGAAAACAGGGAATTACAGACCGATCAGAAACGAGCGTACTATGCTTAAACAAAGGGGACTACAGTGGGATGAGGGCAGAGTTGGCTAAAGTAGACTGGAAACAAGGACAAAATGGTGGCACAATTGAGGAACAGTGGAGGACTTTTAAGGAGCTCTTTCAAAATGCGCAACAAAAATATATTCCAGTGAAAAAGAAGGGCGGCAAGAGAAGAGATAACCAGCCTTGGATAACCAAGGAAATAAAGGAAAGTATCAAATCAAAGACTAATGCGTATAAGGTGGCCAAGGTTAGTGGGAAATGAGAGGATTGGGAAGATTTTAAGCAACAGCAAAGAATGACTAAAAAAGCAATAAAGAAAGTGAAGATAGATTACGAAGGTAAACTTGCGCAAAACATAAAAACAGATAGTAAAAGCTTTTACAGATATATAAAACGGAAAAGAGTGACTAAAGTAAATGTTGGTCCCTTAGAAGATGAAAAGGGGGATTTAATAATGGGAAATGTGGAAATGGCTGAGACCTTAAACAATTATTTTGCTTCTGTCTTTACAGTGGAAGACACAAAAACCATGCCAAAAATTGCTGGTCATAGGAATGTGGGAAGGGAGGACCTTGAGACAATCACTATCACTAGGGAGCTAGTGCTGGACAGGCTAATGGGATTGAAGGTAGACAAGTCCCCTGGTCCTGATGAAATGCATCCCAGGGTATTAAAAGAGATGGCGGAAGTTATAGCAGATGCATTTGTTATAATCTACCAAAATTCTCTGGACTCTGGGGAGGTACCAGCGGATTGGAGAGCAGCTAATGTAACGCCTCTGTTTAAAAAAGGGGGCAGGCAAAAGGCAGGTAACTATAGGCCGGTTAGTTTAACATCTGTAGTGGGGAAAATGCTTGAAACTATCATTAAGGAAGAAATAGTGGGACATCTAGAAAGGAATAGTGCAATCAAGCAGACGCAGCATGGATTCATGAAGGGGCAATCATGTTTAACTAATTTACTGGAATTCTTTGAGGATATAACGAGCATGGTGGATAGAGGTGTACCGATGGATGTGGTGTATTTAGATTTCCAAAAGGCATTCGATAAGGTGCCACACAAAAGGTTACTACAGAAGATAAAGGTACGCGGAGTCAGAGGAAATGTATTAGCATGGATAGAGAATTGGCTGGCGAACAGAAAGCAGAGAGTCGGGATAAATGGGTCCTTTTCCGGTTGGAAATCAGTGGTTAGTGGTGTGCCACAGGGATCAGTGCTGGGACCACAACTGTTTACAATATACATAGATGACCTAGAGGAGGGGACAGAGTGTAGTGCAACAAAATTTGCAGATGACACTAAGATTAGTGGGAAAGCGGGTTGTGTAGAGGACTCAGAGAGGCTGCAAAGAGATTGAGATAGGTTAAGCGAATGGGCTAAGGTTTGGCAGATGGAATACAATGTCGGAAAGTGTGAGGTCATCCACCTTGGGAAAAAAAACAGTAAAAGGGAATATTATTTGAATAGGGAGAAATTACAACATGCTGTGGTGCAGAGGGACCTGGGGGTCCTTGTGCATGAATCCCAAAAGGTTAGTTTGCAGGTGCAGCAGGTAATCAGGAAGGCAAATGTAATGTTGGCCTTCATTGCGAAAGGGATGGAGTACAAAAGCAGGGAGGTCCTGCTGCAACTGTATAGGGTATTTGTAAGGCCGCACCTGGAGTACTGCATGCAGTTTTGGTCACCTGACTTAAGGAAGGATATACTGGCTTTGGAGGGGGTACAGAGACGATTCACTCGGCTGATTCCGGAGATGAGGGGGTTACCTTATGATGATAGATTGAGTAGACTGGGTCTTTACTCCTTGGAGTTCAGAAGGATGAAGGGTGATCTTATAGAAACATTTAAAATCATGAAAGGGATAGAGAAGATAGAGGCAGAGAGGTTGTTTCCACTGGTTGGGGAGACTAGAACTAGGGGGCACAGCCTCAAAATACGGAGGAGCCAATTTAAAACCGAGTTGAGAAGGAATTTCTTCTCCCAGAGGGTTGTGAATCTGTGGAATTCTCTGCCCAAGGAAGTAGTTGAGGCAAGCTCATTGAATGTTTTCAAGTCACAGATAGATAGATTTTTAAGCAATAAGGGAATTAAGGGTTACGGGGAGAGGGCGGGTAAGTGGAGCTGAGTCCACGGCCAGATCAGCCATGATCTTATTGAATGGCGGAGCAGGCTCGAGGGGCTAGATGGCCTACTCCTGTTCCTAATTCCTATGTTCCTATGTCAGCCTGACCTCAGTAGTGGGTAAAATGATGGAATCAATTATTAAGGATGTCATAGCAGCACATTTGGAAAATGGTGACATGATAGGTCCAAGTCAGCATGGATTTGTGAAAGGGAAATCATGCTTGGCAAATCTTCTGGAATTTTTTGAGGATGTTTCCAGTTGAGTGGACAAGGGAGAACCAGTTGATGTGGTATATTTGGACTTTCAGAAGGCTTTCGACAAGGTCCCACACAAGAGATTAATGTGCAAAGTTAAAGCACATGGGATTGGGGGTAGTGTGCTGACGTGGATTGAGAACTGGTTGTCAGACAGGAAGCAAAGAGTAGGAGTAAATGGGTACTTTTCAGAATGGCAGGCAGTGACTAGTGGGGTACCGCAAGGTTCTGTGCTGGGGCCCCAGCTGTTTACATTGTACATTAATGATTTAGATGAGGGGATTAAATGTAGTATCTCCAAATTTGCGGATGACACTAAGTTGGGTGGCAGTGTGAGCTGCGAGGAGGATGCTATGAGGCTGCAGAGTGACTTGGATAGGTTAGGTGAGTGGGCAAATGCATGGCAGATGAAGTATAATGTGGATAAATGTGAGGTTATCCACTTTGGTGGTAAAAACAGAGAGACAGACTATTATCTGAATGGTGACAGATTAGGAAAAGGGAAGGTGCAACGAGACCTGGGTGTCATGGTACATCAGTCATTGAAGGTTGGCATGCAGGTACAGCAGGCGGTTAAGAAAGCAAATGGCATGTTGGCCTTCATAGCAAGGGGATTTGAGTACAGGGGCAGGGAGGTGTTGCTACAGTTGTACAGGGCCTTGGTGAGGCCACACCTGGAGTATTGTGTACAGTTTTGGTCTCCTAACTTGAGGAAGGACATTCTTGCTATTGAGGGAGTGCAGCGAAGATTCACCAGACTGATTCCCGGGATGGTGGGACTGACCTATCAAGAAAGATTGGATCAACTGGGCTTGTATTCACTGGAGTTCAGAAGAATGAGAGGGGACCTCATAGAAACGTTTAAAATTCTGACGGGTTGAGACAGGTTAGATGCAGGAAGAATGTTCCCAATGTTGGGGAAGTCCAGAACCAGGGGGCACAGTCTAAGGATAAGGGGTAAGCCATTTAGGACCGAGATGAGGAGAAACCTCTTCACCCAGAGAGTGGTGAACCTGTGGAATTCTCTACCACAGAAAGTAGTTGAGGCCAATTCACTAAATATATTCAAAAGGGAGTTAGATGATGTCCTTACTACTCGGGGGATCAAGGGGCATGGCGAGAAAGCAGGAAGGGGGTACTGAAGTTTCATGTTCAGCCATGAACTCATTGAATGGCGGTGCAGGCTAGAAGGGCTGAATGGCCTACTCCTGCACCTATTTTCTATGTTTCTATGTTTCTATGATTCATCAATCACTGAAAGTGGGCATGCAGGTCCAGCAGGCGGTGAAGAAGGCAAATGGTATGTTGGCCTTCACAGCTAGGGGATTTGAGTATAGGAGCAGGGAGGTCTTCCTGCAGTTGTACAGAGCCTTAGTGAGGCCTCACCTGGAATACTGTGTTCAGCTTTGGTCTCCTAATCTGAGGAAGGACGTTCTTGCTATTGAGGGAGTGCAGCGAAGGTTCACCAGACTGATTCCAGGGATGGCTGGACTGTCATATGAGGAGAGACTGGATCAACTGGGCCTTTATTCACTGGAGTTTAGAAGGATGAGAGGGTATCTCATAGAAATGTATAAGATTCTGACGGGACTGGACAGCTTAAATGCGGGAAGAATGTTCCCGATGTTGGGGAAGTCCAGAACCAGGGGACATAGTCTTAGGATAAGGGGTAGGCCATTTAGGACTGAGATGAGGAGAAACTTCTTCACTCAGAGAGTTGTTAACCTGTGGACTTCCCTGCCACAGAGAGTTGTTGAGGCTAGTTCATTGGATATATTCAAGAGGGAGTTTGATATGACCCTTACGGCTAAAGGGATCAAGGGGTATGGAGAGAAAGCAGGAAAGGGGTACTGAGGGAATGATCAGCCATGATCTTATTGAATGGCGTTGCAGGTTCGAAGGGTCGATTGTCTACTCCTGCACCTATTTTCTATGTTTCTATGCTTCTACATGCCTCCCTATCTCTGTAACCTCCTCCAGCCCCGACAGCCCTCCCTATTTCTGTAACCCCCTGCAGCCCCTACACCCCTCCCTATTTCTATAACCTCCTCCAGCACTACACCCCTCCCTTTCTCTGTAACTTCCTACACCCCCGATACCCCTCTCTATCTCTGTAACCTGCTCCAGTCCCACAATTCTCTGAGATCTGTGCGCTCCTCCAATTCTGGCCTCTTGCACATCTCCGATTTCTATCGCTCCACCATCGGTGGCCATGCCTTCTGTTGCCTGGGCCCCAAGCTCTGGAACTCCCTCCCTAAACCTCTCCGCCTCTTTACCTCTCTCTCCTCCTTTAAGACGCTCCTTAAAACCTGCCTCTTTGAGCAAGCCTCTGGGCACCTGTCCTAATATCACCTGATGTGGCTCGGTGTCAAATTGCATTGGATAAACGCTCCTGTGAAGCGCGCTGGGATGTTTTATTGCCTCAGGAGTGGAGGAGAACTATCTGAGGGAACAGTCTGACATTGTCCTGACAAGAATCCACTTTAGATCTCAACACTAGCACTCAATGGTATGCAAAGCATTGCTGATATTAGTTGAAACCTGTTGACAGTGACAACGGATCCGCATTGCTCCAAACTACTTTTCCCTGTCCCCAATTACTGAATCTAAACTTATTGGCTGCAATCAGACATTCCACCCACCCTGCAGCAATCAGACTTTGGATTGGACAGCGTGTCGAGCACGACCTCACGATCACCTGCCCCTCGGGGAATGTTGCACTGATACGCGCTCATTCACCCAGAGAGTGGTGAACCTGTGGAATTCTCGACCACAGAAAGTTGTTGAGGCCAATTCACTAAATATATTCAAAAAGGAGTTAGATGTAGTCCTTAGTACAATGGGGGTAAAGGGGTATGGCAAGAAAGCAGGAATGGGGTACTGAAGTTGCATGTTCAGCAATGAACTCATTAAATGGCGGTGCAGGCTAGATGGGCCGAATGGCCGACTCCTGCACCTATTTTCGATGTTTCTATGATTCTATTACACTCTGATATCCCTCATTACACGCTGATGCCCCTCATTACACGCTGTGATACCACACATTACACACTGTGATACCCCTCATTACACAGCCTGATACCCCTCATTACACTCTGATACCCCTCATGACACACCCTGCTATCCCTCATTACAGACCCTGATATCCCCCATTACACACCCTGGTACCCCTGATTACACATTCTGATAACCCTCATTACACACCCTGATACCACTCATTACACACCCTGATACCCCTCATTACACACCCGATACCCCACATTACACCCTGATACACCTCATTACACACCCTGATAACCCTCATTACACACCCTGATACCCCTCATTACACACCCTGATACCCCTCATTACACACCGTGATACCCCTCATTACACACCGTGATACCCCTCAATACACAACCTGATACTCCTCATTACACACACTGATAACCCTCATTGCACACCCTGATACCCCTCATTACACACCCTGATAGCCCTCATTACACACCCTGATAACCCTCATTACACAACCTGTTACCCCTCATTACACACTGTGATATCCCTCATTACACATCCTAATACCCCTCATTACATACTGTGATACACCTCATTACACACCCCGATACAACTCATTACACAGCATGATACCCCTCATTACACATCCTGATACCCCTCATTACACAACATGCTAACCCTCATTACAGACCCTGATGCCCCTCATTACACACCCTGATATCCCCCATTACACACCCTGGTAATCCTGATTACACACCCTGATAATCCTCATTACACACCCTGATACCCCACATTACATCCTGATACACCTCATTACACATCCTGATACCCCTCATTACACACCCTGATACCCCTCATTACACACCCTGATACACCTCATTGCACACCATGATACCCCTGATTACATGCTGATACCCCTCATTATGAACCCTGATACCCCTCATTACACACCTTGATATCCCTCATTACACATCCTGATACCCCTCATTACACACTGTGATACCCCTCATTACACACACTGATACGCCTCATGATATACCCTGATACCACTCATTACGCACCCTGATACCCCTCGTTACACACCCTGATACACCTTATTACACACCCTGATACCCCTCATTACACACCCTGATAACGCTCATTACACAATCTGGTACACCTCATGACACACTATGGTATCCCTCATTACATACCTTGATAGCCCTCATTACACACTATGACATTCCTCATTGCACACTCTGATGCCCCTCATTACACACCCTGATACCCCTCATTACACACCCTGATATCCCTCATTACACATCCTGATACCCCTCATTACGCATTGTGATACCCCTCGTTACACATCCTGATACCCCTCATTACACACTGTGATACCTCTCATTACACACCCTAATACCCTTCATTACACACCCTGATACTCCTCATTACACACCCCGATACAACTCATTACACAGCCTGATTTCCCCCATTACATACCCTGGTAATCCTCATTACACACCCTGGTAATCCTCATTACACACCCTGATACCTCTCATTACACAACCTGATACCCCTCATTACACACCCTGATAATCCTCATTACACACCCTGATACCCTCATTACACATCCTGATACCCCTCATTACACACTGTGATACCCTTCATTACACATCCTGATACCCCTCATTACACACTGTGATACCCCTCATTACACATCCTGATACCCTTCATTACACACCCTGATACACCTTATTACACACCCTGATACCCTCATTACACACACCGATACAACTCATTACAGAGCCTGATACCCCTCATTACACTCTGATACCCCTCATTACACAACATGCGATCCCTCATTACAGATGCTGATGCCCCTCATTACACACCCTGATTTCCCCCATTACATACCCTGGTAATCCTGATTACACACCCTGATAATCCTCATTACACACCCTGATACCCCTCATTACACACCCTGATACCGCTCATTACACACCCTGATACCCCACATTATACCCTGATACACCTCATTACACACTGTGGTATCTCTCATTACATACCTTGATAGCCCTCATTACACACTATGACATTCCTCATTGCACACCCTGATGCCCCTCATTACACACCCTGATACCCCTCATTACACACGCTGATACACCTCATTACACACAATAATACCCCTGATTACATGCTGATACCCCTCATTACGCAACCTGATACCCCTCATTACACACCCTGATATCCCTCATTACACATCCTGATACCCCTCATCACGCACTGTGATATCCCTCATTACACATCCTGATACCCCTTATTACACACCCTGATACCACTCATTAAACACCCGGATACTCCTCATTACACACCCTGATACCCCCCATTACACACCCTGATACCCCTCATTACACAACCTGATAACCCTCATTACACACCCTGATACCCCTCATTACACACCCTGATACCCCTCATTACACACCGTGATACCCCTCATTACACACCGTGATACCCCTCAATACACAACCTGATACTCCTCATTACACACACTGATAACCCTCATTGCACACCCTGATACCCCTCATTACACACCCTGATAGCCCTCATTACACACCCTGATAACCCTCATTACACAACCTGTTACCCCTCATTACACACTGTGATATCCCTCATTACACATCCTAATACCCCTCATTACATACTGTGATACACCTCATTACACACCCCGATACAACTCATTACACAGCATGATACCCCTCATTACACATCCTGATACCCCTCATTACACAACATGCTAACCCTCATTACAGACCCTGATGCCCCTCATTACACACCCTGATATCCCCCATTACACACCCTGGTAATCCTGATTACACACCCTGATAATCCTCATTACACACCCTGATACCCCACATTACATCCTGATACACCTCATTACACATCCTGATACCCCTCATTACACACCCTGATACCCCTCATTACACACCCTGATACACCTCATTGCACACCATGATACCCCTGATTACATGCTGATACCCCTCATTATGAACCCTGATACCCCTCATTACACACCTTGATATCCCTCATTACACATCCTGATACCCCTCATTACACACTGTGATACCCCTCATTACACACACTGATACGCCTCATGATATACCCTGATACCACTCATTACGCACCCTGATACCCCTCGTTACACACCCTGATACACCTTATTACACACCCTGATACCCCTCATTACACACCCTGATAACGCTCATTACACAATCTGGTACACCTCATGACACACTATGGTATCCCTCATTACATACCTTGATAGCCCTCATTACACACTATGACATTCCTCATTGCACACTCTGATGCCCCTCATTACACACCCTGATACCCCTCATTACACACCCTGATATCCCTCATTACACATCCTGATACCCCTCATTACGCATTGTGATACCCCTCGTTACACATCCTGATACCCCTCATTACACACTGTGATACCTCTCATTACACACCCTAATACCCTTCATTACACACCCTGATACTCCTCATTACACACCCCGATACAACTCATTACACAGCCTGATTTCCCCCATTACATACCCTGGTAATCCTCATTACACACCCTGGTAATCCTCATTACACACCCTGATACCTCTCATTACACAACCTGATACCCCTCATTACACACCCTGATAATCCTCATTACACACCCTGATACCCTCATTACACATCCTGATACCCCTCATTACACACTGTGATACCCTTCATTACACATCCTGATACCCCTCATTACACACTGTGATACCCCTCATTACACATCCTGATACCCTTCATTACACACCCTGATACACCTTATTACACACCCTGATACCCTCATTACACACACCGATACAACTCATTACAGAGCCTGATACCCCTCATTACACTCTGATACCCCTCATTACACAACATGCGATCCCTCATTACAGATGCTGATGCCCCTCATTACACACCCTGATTTCCCCCATTACATACCCTGGTAATCCTGATTACACACCCTGATAATCCTCATTACACACCCTGATACCCCTCATTACACACCCTGATACCGCTCATTACACACCCTGATACCCCACATTATACCCTGATACACCTCATTACACACTGTGGTATCTCTCATTACATACCTTGATAGCCCTCATTACACACTATGACATTCCTCATTGCACACCCTGATGCCCCTCATTACACACCCTGATACCCCTCATTACACACGCTGATACACCTCATTACACACAATAATACCCCTGATTACATGCTGATACCCCTCATTACGCAACCTGATACCCCTCATTACACACCCTGATATCCCTCATTACACATCCTGATACCCCTCATCACGCACTGTGATATCCCTCATTACACATCCTGATACCCCTTATTACACACCCTGATACCACTCATTAAACACCCGGATACTCCTCATTACACACCCTGATACCCCCCATTACACACCCTGATACCCCTCATTACACAACCTGATACCCCTCATTAAACACCCTGCTATCACTCCTTACAGAACCTGATACCCCTCATTACACACCCTGATATCCCCCATTACACATCCTGGTACCACTGATTACACACTCTGATAACACTTATTACACACCCTGATACCCCTGATTACACATCCTGATATTCCCCATTACACACCCTGATACCCCTCATTACACATCCTGATACCCCTCATTACGCACTGTGATACCCCTCGTTACACATCCTGATACCCCTCATTACACACTGTGATACCTCTCATTACACATTCTGATACCCTTCATTACACACCCTGATACCCCTCATTACACACCCCGATACAACTCATTACACAGCCTGATTTCCCCCATTACATACGCTGGTAATCCTCATTACACACCCTGGTAATCCTCATTACACACCCTGATACCTCTCATTACACAACCTGATACCCCTCATTACACACTGTGATACCCTTCGTTACACATCCTGATACCCCTCATTACACACTGTGATACCCCTCATTACACATCCTGATACCCTTCATTACACACCCTGATACACCTTATTACACACCCTGATACCCTCATTACACACACCGATACAACTCATTACAGAGCCTGATACCCCTCATTACACTCTGATACCCCTCATTACACAACATGCGATCCCTCATTACAGATGCTGATGCCCCTCATTACACACCCTGATTTCCCCCATTACATACCCTGGTAATCCTGATTACACACCCTGATAATCCTCATTACACACCCTGATACCCCTCATTACACACCCTGATACCGCTCATTACACACCCTGATACCCCACATTACACCCTGATACACCTCATTACACACTGTGGTATCTCTCATTACATACCTTGATAGCCCTCATTACACACTATGACATTCCTCATTGCACACCCTGATGCCCCTCATTACACACCCTGATACCCCTCATTACACACGCTGATACACCTCATTACACACAATAATACCCCTGATTACATGCTGATACCCCTCATTACGCAACCTGATACCCCTCATTACACACCCTGATATCCCTCATTACACATCCTGATACCCCTCATCACGCACTGTGATATCCCTCATTACACATCCTGATACCCCTTATTACACACCCTGATACCACTCATTAAACACCCGGATACTCCTCATTACACACCCTGATACCCCCCATTACACACCCTGATACCCCTCATTACACAACCTGATACCCCTCATTAAACACCCTGCTATCACTCCTTACAGAACCTGATACCCCTCATTACACACCCTGATATCCCCCATTACACATCCTGGTACCACTGATTACACACTCTGATAACACTTATTACACACCCTGATACCCCTGATTACACATCCTGATATTCCCCATTACACACCCTGATACCCCTCATTACACATCCTGATACCCCTCATTACGCACTGTGATACCCCTCGTTACACATCCTGATACCCCTCATTACACACTGTGATACCTCTCATTACACATTCTGATACCCTTCATTACACACCCTGATACCCCTCATTACACACCCCGATACAACTCATTACACAGCCTGATTTCCCCCATTACATACCCTGGTAATCCTCATTACACACCCTGGTAATCCTCATTACACACCCTGATACCTCTCATTACACAACCTGATACCCCTCATTACACACCCTGATACCCCTCATTATACACCCTGATACCCTCATTACACATCCTGATACCCCTCATTACACACTGTGATACCCTTCGTTACACATCCTGATACCCCTCATTACACACTGTGATACCCCTCATTACACATCCTGATACCCTTCATTACACATCCTGATACCCCTCATTACACACCCTGATACCCCTCATTACACATCCCGATACAACTCATTACAGAGCCTGATACCCCTCATTATACTCGGATACCCCTCATTACACAACATGCGATCCCTCATTACAGACGCTGATGCCCCTCATTACACACCCTGATTTCCCCCATTACATACCCTGGTAATCCTGATTACACACCCTGATAATCCTCATTACACACCCTGATACCCCTCATTACACACCCCGATACCCCTCATTACACACCCTGATACCCCAAATTACACCCTGATACACCTCATTACACACCCTGATACCCCTCATTACACACTCTGATAACACTCATTACACAATCTGGTACACCTTATTACACACTGTGGTATCCCTCATTACATACCTTGATAGCCCTCATTACACACTATGACATTCCTCATGGCACACCCTGATGCCCCTCATTACACACCCTGATACCCCTCATTACACACCCTGATACACCTCATCACACATCCTGATACCCCTCATCACGCACTGTGATACCCCTCATTACACACACTGATACCCCTCATGACACACCCTGATACCACTCATTACGCACCCTGATACCACTCGTTACACACCCTGATACACCTTATTACACACCCAGATACCCACCATTACACACACTGACACCCCTCATTAAACACACTGATACCCCTCATTACACACCCTGATATCCCTCATTACACATCCTGATACCCCTCATTACACACCCTGATACCCCTCATTACGTGCCCTGATATCCCCATTACACACCCTGGTACCACTGATTACACACTCTGATAACACTTATTACACACCCTGATACCCCTGATTACACATCCTGATATTCCCCATTACACACCCTGGTACCCCTGATTACACTCCCTGATAACCCTCATTACATATTGTAATATCCCTCCTTACACACCCTGACACCCCTCATTACACATCCTGATACCCCTCACTATACACCCTGATACCCCTCATTACACATCCTGATACCCCTCATTACACACTGTGATACCCCTCATTACACATCCTGATACCCCTCATTACATTCTGTGATACCCCTCATTACACACCCTGATACCCTTCATTACACACCCTGATACCCCTCATTACACACCCTGATACTCTTCATTACACACCCTGATACCCCTCATTACACACCCTGATATCCCTCATTATACACCCAGATACCCCCCATAGCACACTGTGGTACCCCTCATTAAACACCCTGCTATCCCTCCTTACAGAACCTGATACCCCTCATTACACACCCTGATATCCCCCATTACACACCCTGGTACCCCTGATTACACACCCTGATAACACTCATTACACATCCTGATGCCCCTGATTACACATCCTGATATCCAACATTACACACCCTGGTACCCCTGATTACACACCCTGATAACCCTCATTACACACTGTAATATCCCTCATTACACACCCTGACACCCCTCATTGCACATCCTGATACCCCTCATTATACACCCTGATACCCTCATTACACATCCTGATACCCCTCATTACACACTGTAATACCCCTCATTACACATCCTGATACCCCTCATTACACACTGTGATACCCCTCATTACACACCCTGATACCCCTCATTACACGCCCTGATACCCCTCATTGCACACTGTGATACCCCTCATTACACATCCTGATACCCCTCATTACACACTGTGATAGCCCTCATTACACACCCTGATACCCTTCATTACACACCCTGATACCCCTCATTACACACCCTGATACCCCTCATTTCACACCCTGATACCCCTCATTACACACCCTGATATCCCTCATTACACACCCTGATACCCCTCATTACACACCCTGATACCCCTCATTACACTCCCTGATAGCCCTCATTACACTCCCTGATAGCCCTCATTACACACTGTGATACCCCTCATTACACACTTGATACATCTCATTAGACACACTGATAACTCTCATTACACACCCTGGTACCCCTCATTACACACCCTGATATCCCTCATTACACATCCTGATACCCCTCAATACACACCCTGATACCCCTCATTACGTGCCCTGATACCTCTCATTACACATCCTGATACCCCTCATTACACACCCTGATACCCCTCATTACACACCCTGATACCCCTCATTACACACCCTGATACATCTCATTACACACACTGATAACCCTCATTACACACCCTGGTACCCCTCATTACACACCCTGATATCCCTCATTACACATCCTGTTATCCCTCATTACTCACCCTGATACCCCTCATTACACACTCTGATAACCCTCATTACATAACCTGGTACCCCTGATTACACACCCTGATAACACTCATTACACACCCTGATACCCCACATTACACCCTGATACACCTCATTACACACCCTGATACCCCTCATTACACACCGGGATAACCCTCATTACACAATCTGGTACCCCTCATTACACACTGTGGTATCCCTCATTACACACCCTGATACCCCTCATTTCACACCGTTATTCCCCTCTTTAGAGATAGAGAATTGGCTAGCTAACAGAAAGCAGAGAGTCGGGATAAATGGGTCCTTTTCGGGTTGGAAATTGGTGGTTAGTGGTGTGCCACAGGGATCGGTGCTGGGACCACAACTGTTTACAATATACATAGATGACCTGGAAGAGGGGACAGAGTGTAGTGTAACAAAATTTGCAGATGGCACAAAGATTAGTGGGAAAGCGGGTTGTGTAGAGGACACAGAAAGGCTGCAAAGAGATTTAGATAGGTTAAGCGAATCGGCTAAGGTTTGGCAGATGGAATACAATGTCGGAAGATGTGAGGTCATCCACCTTGGGAAAAAAACAGTAAAAGGGAATATTATTTGAATGGGGAGAAATTACAACATGCTGCGGTGCAGAGGGACCTGGGGGTCCTTGTGCATGAATCCCAAAAAGTTAGTTTGCAGGTGCAGCAGGTAATCAGGAAGGCGAATGGAATGTTGGCCTTCATTGCGAGAGGGATGGAGTACAAAAGCAGGGAGGTCCTGCTGCAACTGTATAGGGTATTGGTGAGGCCACACCTGGAGTACTGCGTGCAGTTTTGGTCACCTTACTTAAGGAAGGATATACTGGCTTTGGAGAGGGTACAGAGACGATTCACTAGGCTGATTCCGGTGATGAGGGAGTTACCTTATGATGATAGATTGAGTAGACTGGGTCTTTACTCGTTGGAGTTCAGAAGGATGAGGGGTGATCTTATAGAAACATTTAAAATCATGAAAGGGATAGACAAGATAGAGGCAGAGAGGTTGTTTCCACTGGTCGGGGAGACTAGAACTAGGGGGCACAGCCTCAAAATACGGGGGGCCAATTTAAAACCGAGTTGAGAAGGAATTTCTTCTCCCAGAGGGTTGTGAATCTGTGGAATTCTCTGCCCAAGGAAGCAGTTGAGGCTAGCTCATTGAATGTATTCAAGTCACAGATAGATAGATTTTTAACCAATAAGGGAATTAAGGGTTACGGGGAGCGGGCGGGTAAGTGGAGCTGAGTCCACGGCCAGATCAGCCATGATCTTATTGAGGGGCTAGATGGCCTACTCCTGTTCCTAATTCTTATGTTCTTATGTTCTTATGTTCATTACACACCCTGATACCCCTCATAACACACTGTGATACCCCTCATTACACACCCTGATACATCTCGTTACAGACCATGATACCCCTCATTACACAACATGATACCCCTCATTACACACCCTTTGATACCCCTCATTGCACACTGTGATACCCCTCATTACACACCTGATACCCCTCATTACACATCCTGATCCCCCTCATTACACGCCATGATACCCCCCATTACACACTCTGATACCCCTCATTACACACCCTGATACCCCTCATTACACACCCTAATATCGCTCATTACACACCCTGATACCCTTCATTACACACCCTGACACCCCTCATTACACACCCTGATACCCCTCATTGCACACCCTGATACCCCTCATTACACACCCTAATATCGCTCATTACACACCCTGATACCCCTTATTACACACCCTAATATCGCTCATTACACACCCTGATACCCCTCATTGCACACCCTG
This sequence comes from Pristiophorus japonicus, assembly GCF_044704955.1. NCBI lineage: Eukaryota > Metazoa > Chordata > Chondrichthyes > Pristiophoridae > Pristiophorus > Pristiophorus japonicus. The sequence goes on from NC_091979.1 coordinate 4,951,720, forward strand.
ATACCCCTCATTACACACCCTGATACCCCTTATTACACATTCTGAAACTCTACACGCTGTTTGATATCCCAATTATACTTTACAATGTCCTCTTAAAGCAGTCTGATACCCACAGCATCTGACCTTCTGACTCAGATGGCCACGGTTCATGTCCCATTCCTGAGAGCTGAGCACAGAAATCTAGGCTATACCGAGGGAGCGTTGCACTGTCGGAGATGCCGTCTTTCAGATTAGACGTGAAACTGAGGGCCCGTCTGACCTCTCAAGTGTACCTAAAAGATCCCACGGTCACTATTTGGAAGAGGAGCAGATGAGTTATCCCCGGTGTCCTGGGCCAATATTTATGCCTAAATCAACAGAACATGAAACAGATTATCTGGTCATTCATCATCATCATTGTTACGTATAGAATAATTCCACAAGACTGTATATTTTAAGCTCAAACTGTTGTGACCTTGCTCTCTTTATCGTAACCCCAGAGTGAGCAGGCAGCATGGTAGACTGCCTTTTATACCTGCTTGCCCAGGGTGTGCAGGTGACCCTTGGGTCTCCCACAGGTGCGCCCCCTGGTGGCAAGTCTTACACATTGTTGGTGTTTACATACATAACATAGAAACATAGAAACATAGAAAATAACAGCAGGAGTAGGCCATTCGGCCCTTCGAGCCTGCACCACCATTCAATAAGATCATGGCTGATCATTCACCTCAGTACCCCTTTCCTGCTTTCTCTCCATACCCCTTGATCCCGTTAGCCGTAAGGGCCATATCTAACTTCCTCTTGAATATATCCAATGAACTGGCATCAACAACTCTCTTAGGCAGGGAATTCCACAGGTTAACAACTCTCTGAGTGAAGAAATTTCTCCTCATCTCAGTCCTAAATGGCCTACCCCTTATCCTAAGATTATGTCCCCTGGTTCTGGACTTCCCCAACATCGGGAACATTCTTCCCGCATTTAAGCTGTCCAGTCCCGTCAGAATCTTATACATTTCTATGAGATACCCTCTCATCCTTCTAAACTCCAGTGAATAAAGGCCCAGTTGATCCAGTCTCTCCTCATATGACAGTCCAGCCATCCCTGGAATCAGTCTGGTGAACCTTCGTTGCACTCCCTCAATAGCAAGAACGTCCTTCCTCAGATTAGGAGACCAAAACTGTACACAATATTCCAGGTGAGGCCTCACTAAGGCCCTGTACAACTGCAGTAAGACCTCCCTGCTCCTATACTCAAATCCACTAGCTATGAAGGCCAACATACCATTTGCCTTCTTCACCGCCTGCTGTACCTGCATGCCCATTTTCAGTGACTAATAAACCATGACACCCAGGTCTCGTTGCACCTCTCCTTTTTCTAATCTGCCGCCATCCAGATAATATTCTGCCTTCGTGTTTTTGCCCCCAAAATGGACAACCTCACATTTATCCACATTATACTGCATCTGCCATGCATTTGCCCGCTCACCTAACCTGTCCAAGTCACCCTGCAGCCTCTTAGCATCCTCCTTACAGCTCACACCGCCACCCAGTTTAGTGTCATCCGCAAACTTGGAGATATTACACTCAATTTCTTCATCTAAATCGTTAATGTATATTGTAAATAGCTGGGGTCCCAGCACTGAGCCCTGCAGCACTCCACTAGTCACTGCCTGCCATTCTGAAAAGGACCTGTTTATCCCGACTCTCTGCTTCCTGTCTGGCAACCAGTTCTCTATCCACGCCAGTACATTACCCCCAATCGCATACGCTTTAATTTTGCACACCAATCTCTTGTGCGGGACCTTGTGAAACTCCTTTTGAAAGTCCAAATACACCACATCCACTGGTTCTCCCTTGTCCACTCTGCTAGTTACATCCTCAAAAAATTCCAGAAGATTCGTCAAGCATGATTTCCCTTTCATAAATCTATGCTGACTTGGTCCGATCCTGTCACTGCTTTCCAAATGTGCTGCTATTTCATCCTTAATGATTGATTCCAACATTTTCCCCACTACTGATGTCAGGCTAACCGGTCTATAATTACCTGTTTTCTCTCTCCCTCCTATTTTAAAAAGTGGTTTTACATTAGCTACCCTCCAGTCCATAGGAACCAATCCAGAGTCGATAGACTGTTGGAAAATGATTACCAATGCATCCACTATATCTAGGGCCACTTCCTTAAGTACTCTGGGATGCAGACTATCAGGCCCCCGGGATTTATCGGCCTTCAATCCCATCAATTTCCCTAACACAATTTCCCACCTAATAAGGATTTCCTTCAGTTCCTCCTTCTCGCTAAACCCTCGGTCCCCTAGTATTTCCGGAAGGTTATTTGTGTCTTCCTTAGTGAAGACAGAACCGAAGCATTTGTTCAATTGGTCTGCCATTTCTTTGTTCCCCATTATAAATTCACCTGAATCCGACTGCAAGGGACCTATGTTTGTCTTCACTAATCTTTTTCTCTTCACATATCTATAGAAGCTTTTGCAGTCAGTTTTTATGTTCCCTGCGAGCTTCCTCTTGTATTCTATTTTCCCCCTCCTAATTAAACCCTTAGCCCTCCTCTGTTGAATTTTAAATTTCTCCCAGTCCTCAGGTTTGTTGCTTTTTCTAGCCAATTTATATGCCTCTTCCTTGGATTTAACACTATCCTTAATTTCCCTTGTTAGCCACCTTCCCCGTTTTATTTTTACTCCAGACAGGGATGTACAATTGCTGAAATTCATCCATGTGATCTTTAAATGTCTGCCATTGCCTATCCACCGTCAACCCTTTAAGTATCCTTTGCCAGTCTATTCTAGCCAATTCATGCCTCATACTGTCAAAGTTACCGTTCCTTAAGTTCAGGACCCTAGTTTTTGAATTAACTGTGTCACTCTCCATCTTAATAAAGAATTCTACCATATTATGGTCACTCTTCCCCAAGGGGCCTCGCACAACAAGATTGTTAATTAGTCCCTTCTCATTACATATCACCCAGTCTAGGATGGCTAGCTCTCTCTTGGTTCCTCGACATATTGGTCTAGAAAACCATCCCTAATACACTCCAGGAAATCCTCCTCCACCGCATTGCTACCAGTTTGGTTAGCTCAATCAATATGTAGATTAAAGTCGCCCATGATAACTGCTGTACCTTTATTGCACACATCCCTTATTTCTTGTTTGATGCTGTCCCCAACCTCACTACTACTGTTTGGTGGTCTGTACACAACTCCCACTAGCGTTTTCTGCCCTTTGGTATTCCACAACTCTACCCATACAGATTCCACATCATCCAGGCTAATGTCCCTCCTTACTATTGCATTAATTTCCTCTTTAACCAGCAACGCCACCCAGCCTCGTTTCCTTTCTGTCTATCCTTCCTCAATGTTGAATACCCTTGGATGTTGAGTTCCCAGCCTTGATCACCCTGGAGCCATGTTTCCGTGATGCCAATGACATCATATCCGTTAACAGCTATCAGCGCAGCTAATTCGTCCACCTTATTCCAAATATTCCTCGCATTGAGGCACAGATTCTTCAGGCTTGTCTTTCTAACACTCTTTGCCCCTTTAGAATTTTGGTGTAATGTAGCCCTTTTTGTCTTTTTGCCTTAGGTTTCTCTGCCCTCCACTTTTACTATTCTCCTTTCTATCTTTTGCTTCTGACTCCATTTTATTTCCCTCTGTCTCCCTGCATAGGTTCCCATCCCCCTGCCATATTAGTTTAACTCCTCCCCATCAGCACTAGCAAACATTCCCCCGAGGACATTGGTTCCAGTCCTGCCCAGGTGCAGACCGTCCGGTTTGTACTGGTCCCACCTCCCCCAGAACCGGTTCCAATGCCCCAGGAATTTGAATCCCTCCCTTCTGCACCACTGCTCAAGCCACGTATTCATCTGGGCTATCCTGCGATTCCTACTCTGACTATCACGTGGCACTGGTAGCAATCCTGAGATTACTACCTTTGAGGTCCTACTTTTTAATTTAACTCCTAGCTCCTTGAATTCATCTCATAGGACCTCATCCCGTTTTTTACCTATATTGTTGGTACCTATATGTAGCAAGGCAACTGGTTGTTCACCTTCCCTTTTCAGAATGTCCTGCACCCGCTCCGAGTCATCCTTGACCCTTGCACCAGTGAGACAACATACCATCCTGGAGTCTCGGTTGCGACCTCAGAAACGTCTCTCTATTCCCCTTACAATTGAATCCTCTATCACTATCGCTCTCCCACTCTTTTTCCTGCCCTCCTGTGCAGCAGAGCCACCCATGGTGCCGTGAACTTGGCTGCTGCTGCCCTCACCTGATATGTCATCCTCCTCAACCGCACTCAAAGCAGTGTATCTGTTTTGCAGGGGGATGACCGCAGGGGACCCCTGTACTACCTTCCTTGCACTGCTCTTCCTGTTGGTCTTCCATTCCCTATCTGGCTGTGGACCCTTTACCTGCGGTATGACCAACTCACTAAACGTGCTATTCACGTCATTCTCAGCATCGTGGATGCTCCAGAGTGAATCCACCCACAGCTCCAGCGCCGCAATGCGGACCGTCAGGAGCTGGAGACGGATACACTTCCCGCACACGTAGTCGTCAGGGACACCGGAGGCGTCCCTGACTTCCCACATAGTACAGGAGGAGCATAACACGTGTCCGAGCTCTCCTGCCATGACTTAACCCCGAGATAAACTTAAATTGTCAGCAACAATACTAAAGGTTACTTACTGATAAAGAAGAAAAAAAAAGAAAAGCTACTTACCAATCACCAGCCAATCACTGACCCCCTTGCCTGTGACATCACCTTTCGATTTCTTTCTGCTTCTATTTTGCCTTCTCCCTGTAGCTGCAGCTGCACCGGCTGACCTCCGACCTCCCGAGCCTCAGCGACACGTTGGGCCTTTACAACATCATTCCCCCCCACCCCCCACCCCGCCCCCCGCCGCCCCAAAGTCTTATGTACAAGTTATTTACAAGTTGAGGCGATCCGGGGCTTTGCGTTCCCGGGTTGATCGCCTGAGTTGAAGTCCTGGCCTGGGTGAGTCGGTCAGATCATTGCTGCACGACAGCACAGCTGGTCTGATCGGACTGTCGGGCATGGTGGGTTCATCCTGGTGGTTGACCACGCGGTCGATTGCTGGTTGGGTGCGTGTGGGTGGATCAATGATGGTAATGTCCTCTTCAAACTGTTCTTGGTTGTCAGTGAACCGCAGTTTGGTCTGATCCAAATACTTACTGCACGTTTATCCATTCGAAAGTTTCACAACAAACACTCTATTCCCCTCCTTGGCTAACACCGTGCCAGCAACCCATTTGGGACCGTGACCGTAATTAAGAAGAAACACGGGGTCATTGACCTCAATGTCACGTGATACAGCTGCGTGATCGTGGTACACGTTATGTTGGTGACGCCGGGTTTCTACATGATCTTTGAGATCCGGGTGGACTAAGGAGAGCCTGGTTTTGAGTGCTCTCTTCGTTAACAATTCTGCGAGGGGGAACCCCGGTGAGCGAGTGGGGTCACGTCCGGTAGCTGAGCAGAATCCGAGATAACCGGGTCTGCAGAGAACCATCCATCACGCGAGCTGATCCATTGGATGCGGGCTTAAACAGGGCAGACCTGACATGCTCGATGCCATTGCGGGGCATGAACTCGTTGAATTCCGAGCTGGTGAAATACGGTCCATTGTCACTAACAAGGACATCGGGCAAACCATGGCTGGCGAACATGGCCTGGAGGCTTTCAATGGTGGCAGTGGACGTACATGGCGATACTATTATACATTCAATCCATTTAGAATAAGCGTCCACTGCTACTAGGAACATCTTTCCGAGAAAGGGGCCAGAGAACTCTACGTGGACCCTGGACTACGGTTTGGAGGGCCATGACCGCAGACTCAGTGGGGCCTCTCTTGGTGCATTGATTAACTGTGAGCAAGTGTTACATTGGTGTACGCATGACTCCAATTCCGAGTCAATGCCGGGCCATCAAACGTACGACCTGGCGATAGCCTTCATCATGACTATGTCTGGCTGGGTACTGTGAAGGTCGCGTATAAACATTTTCCTGCCTTTTTTTGGCAAAATTACACGATTCCCCCATAGGAGGGCAGTCAAAATGGATGGATATTTGCGTCGATGGAACGGCTTAATTTCATCTTACATTTCCCCTGGGACCGCCGACCAGCTCCCATTGAGTATGCAGTTTTTTACTAGTGATAACACAGTGTCCTGGCTAGTCCAGGTCCTGATCTGGCGAGCCGTGACGGGTGACCCCTCGCTCTCAAAAGCATCCATTACAAGAAGCAAGTCTGTGGGTTGTGCCATTTCCACCCCGGTGGTGGGCGAAGGTAGCCGACTGAGGGCATCAGCACAGTTCTCAGGGCCTGGTCTGTGGTGGATTACATAGTCATACACAGATAACGTTAGTGCCCATTTTTGGATGCGGGATGAAGCATTGGTGCTAATACCTTTGCTTTCTGAGAGCAGCAAAATGAGCGGCTTGTGGTCGGTTTCGAGCTCGAACCGGAGTCCAAATATATATTGATACATTTTCTTAACCCTGTATACACATGCTAAAGCTTCTTTCTCAACCATACTGTAGGCTCCTTCAGCCTTAGATAAACTTCTGGATGCAGATGTAACCGGTTGCAGTTTGCCTGACACATTGACTTGCTGTAACACAACTGACCCCGTACGAAGATGCATCACAAGCCAGTAATAAACGTTTACACTGGTCATACAATACAAGTAACTTGTTAGAACATAGCAGGTTTCTGGCCTTATTAAAGGCTGTCTCTTGAGATTTACCCCAAACCCAGTCGTCACCCTTGTGTAGCAATAAATGCAAAGGTTCCAGCAAAGTGCTCAACCTCAGTAGAAAGTTACCAAAATAGTTGAGGAGTCCCAGGGACGAACTCAGCTCCGTCACATTCTGTGGTCTGGATGTGTTCTTGATGGCCTCTGTCTTAGAGTCCGTGGGTCTGATGCCGTCCGCCGCAATCTTTCTTCCCAGAAATTCGACCTCTGGTGCCAGGAAAACACACTTGGAGCATTTCAGCCTCAGTCCCACACTGTCCAGCCGCTTGAGAACCTCTTCCAGGTTGTGCAGGTGTTCGGTGATGTTGTGACCAGTGATCAAGATGTTGTTTTAGAACACCACGGTGCATGGAACCGATTTCAGCAGACTCTCCATGTTCCTCTGGAAGATGGCCACAGCCGAGCGAATCCCAAAGAGGCATCTGTGGGACACGAACAGTCCTCTCTGCGTGTTGATGCACGTCAACTTTTTCAAAGGTTCAGCCAGCTCCTGTGTCATGTAAGCAGAGGTTAGATCCAGCTTGGTGAACAACATCCCCCCTGCTACTGTTGCAATCAGGTCATCTGCTTTGGGTAGTGGGTACTGGTCCTGTAACGAGACTCAGTTGATCGTTACCTTGTAGTCCCCGCAGACTCTGACCATCCCATCGCTCTTCAACACCGGAACAATTGGACTGGCCCACTCGTTGAACTCGACTGGCGATATGATCCCCTCTCATTGAAGTCTGTCCAGCTCGATCTCGACTTTCTCTCGCATCATGTATGGAACCGCTCGGGCCTTGTGATGAACGGGTCGTGCATCAGGGACTAGATGGATCTGCACTTTGGCGCCTGTGAAGTTGCCGATGTCTGGCTCGAATAACGACGGGAATTTGTTTAGCACTTGGGCGCACGAGGCGTCATCCTCCGAAGACAGTGCTTTGATGTCGTCCCAGTTCCATCAGATCTTTCCTAGCCAGCTTCTGCCACACAGCGTTGGGCCATCACCTGATACAATCCATAGTGATAAATCACGCACAGCTCCATCGTACGATGCCTTCACTGCCGCACTGCCAGTGACTGGTATGAGCTCTTTGGTGTAAGTGCGCAGCTTGCTGTGGATCGGACTTAGTTTTGACCTTTGTGCCTTGTTGCCCCAGTTTCTCAAAAGCCTTCTGGCTCATAATTGACTGACTCGCCCCCGTGTCCAATTCCATGGAAACTGGAATGCCGTTTAATTTGACTTTTAACATTATCGGAGAGCTTTTGGTGGTGGAGGTGTGTACCTCATACACTTCCTCTGCACCCTCGGGTTGAGTTGCCTCTCTTACTCGTTCAGCGTGATCCGCACCGGATCGGTCATCTTCTGCCGACTCTGCCACGTGGTGAGTCACAGCACGTCTGCACATTCACTGGAGGTGCCCCATTGTCCCACAGCCCTTGCACACGTAGTGCTTGAATCGACATTGATGGGCTCGATGATTACCCCCGCAGCGCCAACATGGTGCTAATGGATTCGCATTCACTCCCCACGGCGGACTCTGAGTCACCCTAGGTCTGGCCATTGCGGGCTAGTTGCCCTGCCATGTACAGTTCTGTCTGCTGAAAGCATTATTTTATGCACAGTACTTGCCGATGAGTTCCAATGCTGTACTGATATTTGTTTAGTGTTATCGGTCGTGTACATAAAAGCCTGGGCTATCGTGATAGCCTTGCTTAGATCTCGGGATTCGGCAGACAGCAGTTTGTGAAGAATGACCTCGTGGCTGATTCCAAGCATGAAAAAGTCCCGCAACACTTCCCCCAAAAATCCAACAAATACGCACGGTCCCGCAAGGCGTCTTAGGTCGGCGACATAGCTCGCCACGTCGTGGCCCTCGGAGTGGCGGTGCATATAAAAGCGATACCTGGCCATCAAGATGCTCTCCTTCGGCTTGAGGTGTTCCCGAACCAGCGTACACAACTCTGCATCTGTCTTCTCCGTTGGTTTCGTCGGTGCGAGTAGATTTTTGATGAGGCCATATATCGTGGACCCGCAAGCGATCAGGAGAATCGCCCTGCGCTTGACGCGGTTTCTTCTTTTTCCAGCTCGTTGGCCACGAAATAGAAATATAGAAACAAAGAAAATAGGTGCAGGAGTAGGCCATTCAGCCCTTCTAGCCTGCACCGCCATTCAATGAGTTCATGGCTGAACATGCAACTTCAGTACCCCATTCCTGCTTTCTCGCCATACCCCTTGATCCCCCTAGTAGTAAGGACTTCATCTAACTTCTTTTTGAATATATTTAGTGAATTGGCCTCAACAACTTTCTGTGGTAGAGAATTCCACAGGTTCACCACTCTCTGGGTGAAGAAGTTTCTCCTCATCTCGGTCCTAAATGGCTTACCCCTTAGCCTTAGACTGTGACCCCTGGTTCTGGGCCTCCCCAACATTGGGAACATTCTTCCTGCATCTAACCTGTCTAAACCCGTCAGAATTTTAAACGTTTCTATGAGATCCCCTCTCATTCTTCTGAACTCCAGTGAATACAAGCCAAGTTGATCCAGTCTTTCTTAATATGTCAGTCCCGCCATCCCGGGAATCAGTCTGGTGAACCTTCGCTGCACTCCCTCAATAGCAAGAATGTCCTTCCTCAGGTTAGGAGACCAAAACTGTACACAATACTCCAGGTGTGGCCACACCAAGGCCCTGTACAACTGTAGTAACACCTCCCTGCCCCTGTACTCAAATCCCCTCGCTATGAAGGCCAACATGCCATTTGCTTTCTTAACCGCCTGCTGTACCTGCATGCCAACCTTCAATGACTGATGTACCATGACCCCCAGGTCTCGTTGCACCTCCCCTTTTCCTAATCTGTCACCATTCAGATAATAGTCTGTCTCTCTGTTTTTACTACTAAAGTGGATATCCTCACATTTATCCACATTATACTTCATCTGCCATGCATTTGCCCACTCACCTAACCTATCCAAGTCACTCTGCGGCCTCATAGCATCCTCCTCGCAGCTCACACTGCCACCCAACTTCATGTCATCTACAAATTTGGAGATATTACATTTAATCCCCTCGTCTAAATCATTAATGTACAATGTAAACAGCTGGGGCCCCAGCACAGAACCTTGCGGTACCCCACTAGTCACTGCCTGCCATTCTGAAAAGTACCCATTTACTCCTACTCTTTGCTTCCTGTCTGACAACCAGTTCTCAATCCACGTCAGCACACTACCCCCAATCCCATGTGCTTTAACTTTGCACATTAATCTCTTGTGTGGGACCTTGTCGAAAGCCTTCTGAAAGTCCAAATACACCACATCAACTGGTTCTCTCTTGTCCACTCTACTGGAAACATCCTCAAAAAATTCCAGAAGATTTGTCAAGCATGATTTCCCTTTCACAAATCCATGCTGACTTGGACCTATCATGTCACCTTTTTCCAAATGTGCTGCTATGACATCCTTAATAAATGATTCCATCATTTTACCCACTACCGATGTCAGGCTGACCGGTCTATAATTCCCTGTTTTCTCTCTCCCTCCTTTTTTAAAAAGTGGGGTTACATTGGCTACCCTCCACTCCATAGGAACTGATCCAGAGTCAATGGAATGTTGGAAAATGACTGTCAATGCATCCGCTATTTCCAAGGCCACCTCCTTAAGTACTCTGGGATGCAGACCATCAGGCCCTGGGGATTTATCGGCCTTCAATCCCATCAATTTCTCCAACACAATTTCCCGACTAATAAGGATTTCCTTCAGTTCCTCCTTCTTACTAGACCCTCTGAGCCCTTTTATATCTGGAAGGTTGTTTGTGTCCTCCTTCGTGAATACCGAACCAAAGTACTTGTTCAATTGGTCTGCCATTTCTTTGTTCCCCATTATGACTTCTCCTGATTCTGACTGCAGGGGACCTACGTTTGTCTTTACTAACCTTTTTCTCTTTACAATCTATAGAAGCTTTTGCAGTCCGTTTTAATGTTCCCTGCAAGCTTCCTCTCGTACTCTATTTTCCCTGCCCTAATCAAACCCTTTGTCCTCCTCTGCTAAGTTTTAAATTTCTCCGAGTCCCTGGGCTCGCTGCTATTTCTGGCCAATTTGTATGCCACTTCCTTGGCTTTAATACTATCCCTGATTTCCCTTGGTCAAGACTGGTCAAGACTGTCAATGATGGCTTCCCAATCATCACCCTCAACAAATCTCTCAAGAATACCAACGGCAGCCATAACTGCGTGAAAGTTCGGATGAATTAACTGCGCAGATAGCAGTTAATGGATATGATGTAATTGGCATCACGGAGACATGGCTCCAGGGTGACCAAGGCTGGGAACTCAACATCCAGGGCTATGCAACATTCAGAATGGATAGACAGAAAGGAAAAGGAGGTGATGTGGCTGTCATGTATTCAACCAGCATTGTAACCCATGTATAAACTGACCTAAGTTGTACACCGTGAGAACACTGACCACTAGGTGGGAGACACTCCTAACCTGGACCTTCAGGTATAAAAGGGGAAGCTCCACCCACCTTCATCACTTGAGTGCGAAGGAATAAAGGACAGGTCACAGACTGACCTTCTCTCAAGCATGGGCCTCGTGTGCATTTATACTGTGTCGTAAGGACGTATCAATGGCGACAAGAAACTGGGATTTAAACCACGCGAGCATGGCCACTAGCAGAACAAACGAGAGGTACTGTGTTAAGGAATGGTTGGGACAGAGATTCAACATTGTTAAAGCAGCACACAGTTCTCCAGGCAGACAAGGGCAGTCAGGCATGCCCCAACATGTAGTCGAACCCAGAGGGGGAGTTCAACAGAGACAATGACAAGCTGAACAGCGATTCATGCCATTGCAAGGGACAATGCGGCCAGTAATAGGGCCATCAACACCTGTTAATGGTGCACTCAAGGACAATAACAAGGGCAGTCAGGGACGATCGACTAGCAAGGGACCTTTTGTTTCAAACTGCAACTCATGCTGGAGGCGTGGAGGCACACACTCAGCCGGAGTTTGCAGAGATGAGCAAAATACCTGCAGAAATTGCAGAAATGGACACTGGGGGAAATCGCTGGAAGCTGAAGTTCAGCGAGTTCATGTGGAGCACGTATACAGTTCATACACCAGGACGCCACCGATAATGATGAAAGTGCTCCTCAATGGCATCCCAGTATCAATGGAGTTAGACACGGGGGCCAGCCAGTCCCTGATGGGTATCAAACAGTTTGAAAAGTTGTGGGCATCCAAGGCCAGGAGGCCAAAATTATCGCCGATTGACGCACAGCTACGGAATTACACAAAGCAGATCATTCCGGTGCTAGGCAGCGCCACGGTAGTCGTGACCCACAAAGATTCGGAAAACAGGTTGCCACTCTGGATTTTCCCGGGGGACAGTCCTGCACTACTGGGGAGGAGTTGGCTTGCTGTCATGAACTGGAAATGGGGCGATGTCAATGCAATTTCCTCTGTGGAGCGAGTATCATGCTCACAGGTCCTGGACAAATTTGACTCATTATTTCAACCCGGCATTGGCACTTTCATGGGGGCCAAGGTAGTGATTCACATAAACCCGGACGCCAGGCCAGTACACCACAAGGCCAGAGCGGTGCCGTACGTGATGTGGGAAAAGATAGAAGGCGAATTGGACCGCCTGTTGAGGGAAGGCATCATCTCGCCAGTCGAATTCAGTGACTGGGCGAGCCCGATTGTGCCGGTGCTCAAGGCGGATGGGTCGGTCAGGATATGTGGCGATTACAAGGCCACCATCAATCGGGTGTCACTCCAAGACCAGTACCCGCTACCGAGAGCGGAGGACCTCTTTGCGACTCTATCCGGTGGCAAACTTATTTCAAAATTGGACCTGACCTCAGCTTACATGACCCAGGAGCTGGCGAGTGAGTCGAAGAAGCTGACCACCATCACGACACACAAGGGGTTGTTTGAGTACAACAGATGTCCGTTCGGGATTCGCTCGGCCGCCGCGATCTTCCAACAAAATATGGAAAGCCTCCTCAAGTCAATTCCAGGGACGGTGGTTTTTCAGGACGACATCCTCATTACGGGTTACGATACTGAAGAACACCTCCACAACCTGGAGGAGGTTCTACGCAGACTGGACCGGGTAGGTCTGCGACTGAAAAAGGCGAAGTGCGTCTTCCTAGCTCCAGAGGTAGAATTCCTGGGGATGAGGGTAGCAGCAGACGGGATCAGCCCTACTGCATCCAAGACGGAAGCGATCCAGAGAGCACCCAGACCCCGTAACACGATGGAGCTGCGTTCGTTCCTGGGGCTCCTGAAATATTTTGGTAACTTTCTTCCCAAATTGAGCACGCTGCTAGAGCCACTACACGTGCTCCTACGCAAAGGTCGTGAATGGGTCTGGGGGGACAACCAGGAAAGGGCTTTTAATAGAGCACACAATTTGTTATGTTCCAACAATCTGTTAACGCTATATGACCCATGTAAGAAACTTGTGTTAACGTGCGATGCGTCGTCCTATGGTGTCGGGTGTGTGTTGCAGCATGTCAATGCCAAGGGTCAGTTACAGCCGGTAGCTTATGCCTCCAGGAGTCTGTCCCAGGCAGAAAAGGGCTACGGGATGGTAGAAGTGGAGGCGCTCGCATGTGTATATGCGGTAAAGAAAATGCACCAGTACCTGTTTGACAGGAAATTTGAGCTGGAGACAGATCACAAACCCCTCACGTCCCTTTTGGCCGACAACAAGGCCATAAATGCAAACGCATCGGCCCGCATACAGAGGTGGGCACTCACGTTAGCTGCCTATGACTACACAATTCGGCACAGACCGGGCACCGAAAACTGCGCCGATGCACTCAGCAGGCTCCCACTAGCCACCACTGAGGGGGCTACCGAGCATGGTGCTGAGATGGTCATGGCTGTTGAAGCTTTCGGAAGCGAAGGCTCACCCGTGACAGCCCGTCAGATTAAAGTCTGGACAAATAGAGACCCGCTATTGTCTCTAGCCAAGAAATGTGTCCAAATTTAAACCATTTCACAGGCGCAAGGATGAACTCTCGATTCAGGCCGATTGCCTACTGTGGGGAAACCGCGTAGTCATGCCCCAGATGGGCAGAGAGGTGTTCATCAGAGAACTCCGCAATGAGCACCCGGGCATTGTCACGATGAAGGCAATTGTCAGGTCACACGTTTGGTGGCCAGGGATAGACGCAGATCTGGAACTTTGTGTTCGCAGGTGCAACACGTGTGCTCAGCTGGGCCATGCGCCCAGGGAAGCCCCCCTTAGCCCCTGGCCATGGCCCGCCAAGCCTTGGTCATGCATCCATGTGGACTACACAGGTCCTTTTTTTGGGGAAAATGTTTTTGGTTGTAGTAGAGGCCTACTCCAAATGGATCGAGTGTGACATTTTAAATTCAAGCACATCCTCTGCCACGGTAGAAAGTCTACGGGCAATGTTCGCCGCCCACGGTCTACCGGACATTTTGGTCAGCGACAATGGCCCGTGCTTCACAAGCACTAAATTCCAGGACTTCATGGCAGGCAATGGAATTAACCATGTCAGAACGGCACCGTTCAAGCCGGCCTCAAACGGCCAGGCAGAACGAGCAGTGCAGATAATCAAACAGGGGATGCTCAGATTCCAAGGGGGTTCCCTACAAACCTGCTTATCACGCCTCCTGTTGGCCTATAGATCCCGACCACACTCGCTCACAGGGGTTCCACCCGCAGAGCTACTAATGAAAAGGACGCTCAAAACCCGATTATCCCTTATACACCCCACCATGAAAGAAATTGTCGAGAGCAGGCGCCAGTCACAATATGACTACCATGACAGGAATGCGAGGGCGCGATGTATTGATGTAAATGACCCTGTTTTTGTCCTCAACTACGCTGCAGGGCCCAAATGGCTCGCAGGCACTGTGGTTGCCAAAGAGGGAAATAGGATTCTGGTAGTTAAACTTACCAATGGACAAATCTGCCGCAAACATGTGGATCAAACAAAAAGGAGGTTCAGCAACCCCATAGAAGAAGCAGAGGAAGAACACGATATAGAGTTCACTCCTCCACAGGTGACCGAACACCGGAACCAAAGGGAGGAGAGCCCAGTCACTGTGGGCAGTCCGGACAGGCCTGAGGCATCGCAAACAGCAGACACTCAGGCCAGCGCCCAACAACCGGAGCCCCAACTCAGGCGCTCTACAAGGGAGCGTAAACCACCAGAGAGACTCAACCTGTGATCCCAATAAGACTTTGGGGGGGGAGGTGATGTCATGTATTCAACCAGCATTGTAACCCATGTATAAACTGACCTAAGTTGTACACTGTGAGAACACTGACCACTAGGTGGGAGACACTCCTAACCTGGACCTTCAGGTATAAAAGGGGAAGCTCCACCCACTTTCATCACTTGAGTGCTAAGGAATAAAGGACAGGTCACAGACTGACCTTCTCTCAAGCATGGGCCTCGTGTGCATTTATACTGTGTAGTAAGGACGTATCAGTGGCATTGCTGGTTAAAGAGGAAATTTACGCAATAGTAAGGAGGGACATTAGTTTGGATGATGTGGAATCTGTATGGGTGCAGCTACGGAATACCAAAGGGCAGAAAACGCGAGTGGGAGTTGTGTACAGACCACCAAACAGTAGTAGTGAGGTTGGGGACAGCATCAAACAAGAAATTAGGGATGAGTGCAATAAAGGTACAGCAGTTATCATGGGCGACTTTAATCTACATATAGATTGGGCTAACCAAACTGGTAGCAATGCGGTGGAGGAGGATTTCCTGGAGTGTATGAGGGATGGTTTTCTAGACCATTATGTCGAGGAACCAACTCGAGGGCTGGCCATCCTAGACTGGGTGATGTGTAATGAGAAAGGACTAATTAGCAAACTTGTTGTGCGAGGCCCTTTGGGGAAGAGTGACCATAATATGGTAGAATTCTTTATTAAGATAGAGAGTGACACAGTTAAATCAGAGACTAGGGTCCTGAACTTGGGGAAAGGTAACTGCGATGGTATGAGATTTGAATTGGCTAGAATAGACTGGCGAGTGATACTTAAAGGGTTGACGGTGGATAGGCAATGGCAAACATTTAAAGATCACATGGATGAACTTAAACAATTGTACATCCCTGTCTGGAGTAAAAATAAAATGGGGAAGGTGGCTCAACCGTGGCTAACAAAGGAAATTAGGATCGTGTTAAATCCAAGGAAGAGCCATATAAATTGGCCAGAAAAAGCAGCAAACCCGAGGACTGGGAGAATTTTGTCCTGCAGCAGAGGAGGACAAAGGGTTTAATTCGGAGGGCAAAAATAGAATATGAGAGGAAGCTTGCTGGGAACATAAAAACTGACTGCAAAAGCTTCTCTAGATATGTGAAGAGAAAATGATTAGTGAAAACAAATGTAGGTCGCTTGCAGTCAGAGTCAGGTGAATTTATAATGGGGAAGAAAAAAATGGCAGACCAGTTAAACAAATGCTTTGGTTCTGTCTTCACGAAGGAAGACATAAATAACCTTCTGGAAATACTCGGGGACCGAGGTTCTCGTGAGAAGGAGGAACTGAAGGAAATCCTTATTAGGCGGGAAATTGTGTTAGGGAAATTGATGGGATTGAAGGCCGATAAATCTCCGGGGCCTGATAGTCTGCATCCCAGAGTACTTAAGGAGGTAGCCCTCGAAATAGTGGATGCATTGGTAATCATTTTCCAACAGTCTATCGACTCTGGATCGGTTCCTATGGACTGGAAGGCAGCTAATGTGACACCACTTTTTAAAAAAGGAGGGAGAGAGAAAATGGGGAATTATAGGCCGGTTAGCCTGACATCAGTAGTGGGGAAAATGTTGGAATCAATTATTAAAGATGAAATAGCAGCACATTTGGAAAGCAGTGATGGGATCGGTCCAAGTCAGCATGGATTTATGAAAGGGAAATCCTGCTTGAAAAATCTTTTAGAATTTTTGGAGGATGTAACTGGTAGAGTGGACAAGGGAGAACCAGTGGATGTGATGTATTTGTACTTTCAAAAGGCTTTTGACAAGGTCCCACACAAGAGATTGGTGTGCAAAATTAAAGTACAGGGTACTGGGGGTAATATACTGACGAGGATAGAGAACTGGTTGGCAGACAGGAAGCAGAGAGTCGGGATAAACGGGTCCTTTTCAGAATGGCAGGCAGTGACTAGTGGGATGCCGCAGGGCTCAGTGCTGGGACCCCAGCTCTTTACAATATACATTAATGATTTGGATGAGGGAATTGAAAGTAATATCTCCAAGCTTGCAGATGACACTAAGCTGGGTGGCGGTGTGAGCTGTGAGGAGGACGCTAAAAAGTTGCAGGGTGATTGGACAGGTTGGGTGAGTGGGCAAACACGTGGCAGATGCAGTATAATGTGGATAAATGTGCGGTTATCCACTTTGGGGGCAAAAACACGAAGGCAGAATATTATCTGGATGGCGGCAGATTAGAAAAGGGGAGGTGCAACGAGACCTGGGTGTCATGGTACATCAATCATTCAAAGTTGGCATGCAGATACAGCAGGTGGTGAAGAAGGCAAATGTATGTTGGCCTTCATAGCTAGGGGATTTGAGTATAGGAGCAGGGAGGTCTTACTGCAGTTGCTTAGGGCCTTGGTGAGACCACACCTGGAATATTGTGTTCAGTTTTGGTCTCCTAATCTGAGGAAGGACATTCTTGCTATTGAGGGAGTGCAGCGAAGGTTCAGCAGATTGATTCCCGGGATGGCAGGACTGACATATGAGGAGAGACTGGATCGACTGGGCCTGTATTCACTGGAGTTTAGAAGAATGAGAGGGGATCTCATAGAAACATATAAAATTATGACGGGATTGGACAGGTTAGATGCAGCAAGAATGTTCCCGATGTTGGGAAACTCCAGAACCAGGGGTCACAGTCTAAGGATAAGGGGGTAAGCCATTTCGGACCGAGATGAGAATAAACTGCTTCACTCAGAGAGTTGTTAACCTGTGGAATTCCCTACCACAGAGAGTTGTTGAGGCCAGTTCATTGGATATATTCAAGAGGGAGTTAGATATGGCCCTTACGGCTAAAGGGATCAAGGTGTATGGAGAGAAAGCAGGAAAGGGGTACTGAAGTTGCATGTTCAGCCATGATCTTATTGAATGGTGGTGCAGGCTCGAAGGGCCGAATGGCCTACTCCTGCACCTATTTTCTATGTTTTTATTGAGTGTGGGAAGGGAGGAGGCGGGGAGCAGGGAGCAGAGGGGGCCAAAGTTCATTGACTGGCCAGCCTATGAATAGTAAGTTGTCTGTGGGGTGGGGGACACTCGAGCGACTGCATATCCTGCACAAGAATTCAGAGACCCTTATCTGAGCTGCGGTGCTAAATCGCAATTAGCCGTCCCATGAGGAAAGCGAGGCGGTATGTGTCTGCGGTTTAAGTGGCGGTGCCGAAGGGTTTGTGCGATCCCAGCCACTGCAGTCACCCAAGCAAGGCAGGGGCTGAGCGGGGCCAGGGGAGGGAGGCAGTGGGTGAGTGGGGCCGGGGGAGGGGGGCAGGGGGTGAGCAGGGCCAGGGGAGGGGGGCAGGGGGTGAGCAGGGGCTGAGCAGGGCCAGGGGAGGGGGGCAGGGGGTGAGCAGGGGCTGAGCAGGGCCAGGGGAGGGGGGCAGGGGGTGAGCAGTGCCAGGGGAGGGGGGCGGGGGAGGGGGTGAGCAGGGGCCGGGGGAGGGTGGGGGAGTGGGGCAGGGGGTGAGTGGGGCAGGGGGTGAGTGGGGCCGGGGGAGTGGGGCCGGGGGAGGGGGTGCAGATAGAATTAGAAGAATCTAAACTGGATTGACATTTGATGCAAAGCAGCTGAGGATAAGTGAGGAATAGTTAGGAAAGACATTAGCTTGGATGATGTGGAATCTATATGGGTAGAGCTGCAGAACACCAAAGGGCAAAAAACGTTAGTAGGAGTTGTGTACAGACCTCCAAACAGTAGTAGGGATGTTGGGGAGGGCATCAAACAGGAAATTAGGGGTGCATGCAATAAAGGTGTAGCAGTTATAATGGGTGACTTTAATATGCACATAGATTGGGCTAGCCAAACTGGAAGCAATACGGTGGAGGAGGATTTCCTGGAGTGCATAAGGGATGGTTTTCTAGACCAATATGTTGAGGAACCAACTAGGGGGGAGGCCATCTTAGACTGGGTGTTGTGTAATGAGAGAGGATTAATTAGCAATCTCATTGTGCGAGGCCCCTTGGGGAAGAGTGACCATAATATGGTGGAATTCTGCATTAGGATGGAGAATGAAACAGTAATTTCAGAGACCATGGTCCAGAACTTAAAGAAGGGTAACTTTGAAGGTATGAGGCGTGAATTGGCTAGGATAGATTGGCGAATGATACTTAGGGGGTTGACTGTGGATGGGCAATGGCAGACATTTAGAGACCGCATGGATGAAGTACAACAATTGTACATTCCTGTCTGGCGTAAAAATAAAAAGGGGAAGGTGGCTCAACCGTGGCTATCTAGGGAAATCAGGGATAGTATTAAAGCCAAGGAAGTGGCATACAAATTGGCCAGAAATAGCAGCGAACCTGGGGACTGGGAGAAATTTAGAACTCAGCAGAGGAGGACAAAGGGTTTGATTAGGACAGGGAAAATGGAGTACGAGAAGAAGCTTGCAGAGAACATTAAGGCGGATTGCAAAAGTTTCTATAGGTATGTAAAGAGAAAAAGGTTGGTGAAGACAAACGTAGGTCCCCTGCAGTCAGAATCAGGGGAAGTCATAACGGGGAACAAAGAAATGGCGGATCAATTGAACAAGTACTTTGGTTCGGTATTCACTAAGGAGGATACAAACAACCTTCCGGATATAAAAGGGGTCAGAGGGTCTAGTAAGGAAGAGGAACTGAGGGAAATCTTTATTAGTCGGGAAATTGTGTTGGGGAAATTGATGGGATTGAAGGCCGATAAATCCCCAGGGCCTGATGGCCTGCATCCTAGAGTACTTAAGGAGGTGGCCTTGGAAATAGCGGATGCATTGACAGTCATTTTCCAACATTCCATTGACTCTGGATCAGTTCCTATGGAGTGGAGGGTAGCCAATGTAACCCCACTTTTTAAAAAAGGAGGGAGAGAGAAAACAGGGAATTATAGACCGGTCAGCCTGACCTCAGTAGTGGGTAAAATGATGGAATCAATTATTAAGGATGTCATAGCAGTGCATCTGGAAAATGGTGACATGATAGGTCGAAGTCAGCATGGATTTGTGAAAGGGAAATCATGCTTGACAAATCTTCTGGAATTTTTTGAGGATGTTTCCAGTAAAGTGGACAAAGGAGAACCAGTTGATGTGGTATATTTGGACTTTCAGAAGGCTTTCGACAAGGTCCCACACAAGAGATTAATGTGCAAAGTTAAAGCACATGGGATTGGGGGTAGTGTGCTGACGTGGATTGAGAACTGGTTGTCAGACAGGAAGCAAAGAGTAGGAGTAAACGGGTACTTTTCAGAATGGCAGGCAGTGACTAGTGGAGTGCCGCAAGGTTCTGTGCTGGGGCCCCAGCTGTTTACATTGTACATTAATGATTTAGACGAGGGGATTAAATGCAGTATCTCCAAATTTGCGGATGATACTAAGTTGGGTGGCAGTGTGAGCTGCGAGGAGGATGCTATTAGGCTGCAGAGTGACTTGGATAGGTTAGGTGAGTGGGCAAATGCATGGCAGATGAAGTATAATGTGGATAAATGTGAGGTTATCCACTTTGGTGGTAAAAACAGAGAGACAGACTATTATCTGAATGGTGACAGATTAGGAAAAGGGAAGGTGCAACGAGACCTGGGTGTCATGGTACATCAGTCATTGAAGGTTGGCATGCAGGTACAGCAGGCGGTTAAGAAAGCAAATGGCATGTTGGCCTTCATAGCGAGGGGATTTGAATACAGGGGCAGGGAGGTGTTGCTACAGTTGTACAGGGCCTTGGTGAGGCCACACCTGGAGTATTGTGTACAGTTTTGGTCTCCTAACTTGAGGAAGGACATTCTTGCTATTGAGGGAGTGCAGCGAAGGTTCACCAGACTGATTCCCGGGATGGCGGGACTGACCTATCAAGAAAGATTGGATCAATTGGGCTTGTATTCACTGGAGTTCAGAAGAATGAGAGGGGACCTCATAGAAACGTTTAAAATTCTGACGGGTTTAGACAGGTTAGATGCAGAAAGAATGTTCCCAATGTTGGGGAGGTCCAGAACCAGGGGTCACAGTCTGAGGATAAGGGGTAAGCCATTTAGGACCGAGATGAGGAGAAACTTCTTCACCCAGAGAGTGGTGAACCTGTGGAATTCTCTACCACAGAAAGTAGTTGAGGCCAATTCACTAAATATATTCAAAAGGGAGTTAGATGAAGTCCTTACTACTCGGGGGATCAAGGGTTATGGCGAGAAAGCAGGAAGGGGGTACTGAAGTTTCATGTTCAGCCATGAACTCATTGAATGGCGGTGCAGGCTAGAAGGGCTGAATGGCCTGCTCCTGCACCTATTTTCTATGTTTCTATGTTTCTATGTAGGAAGCGCTGCTTGGGCTCCACACACACAGACCGATCCGGGAGGCCAGAGTGAGTGTAGGAGGTAAGAGTTGTGTGAGAGAGACAGATAGAGAACTTACATTTCTTTCGCGCCTTTCAAGGCCTCAGGACGTACCAAAGTGCTTTACAGCCAATGAAGTACTTTTTCGAAGTGTAGTCACTGTTGTAATGTGGAAAAAGCAGCAGCCAATTTGCGCACAGCAAGCTCCCATAAACAGCAATGTGATAATGACCAGATAATCTGCTTTAAAGTGATGGTGATTGAGGGATAAATATAGGTCCCAGGACATCGGGGAGAAATCCTCTGTTCTTCTTCAAAATAATGCAGTGGGATTTAACGTCTCATCGGAAAGACGGCACCTCCGATAGTGCAGTACTCCCTCAGTATTGCCCCTCCGACAGTGCGGCACTCCCTCAGTACTGCCCCTCCGACAGTGCGGCGCTCCCTCAGTACGGCCCCTCCGACAGTGCGGCGCTCCCTCAGTACTGCCCCTCCGACAGTGCGGCGCTCCCTCAGCACTGCCCCTCCGACAGTGCGGCACTCCCTCAGTACCACCCCTCCCACAGTGCGGCACTCCCTCAGTACTGCCCCTCCAACAGTGCGGCACTCCCTCAGTACTGCCCCTCCAACAGTGCGGCACTCCCTCAGTACTGCCCCTCCAACAGTGCGGCGCTCCCTCAGTACTGACCCTCCAATAGTGCAGCACTCCCTCAGTACTGCCCCTCCGACAGTGCGGCGCTCCCTCAGTACTGCCCCTCCGACAGTGCGGCACTCCCTCAGTACCACCCCTCCCACAGTGCGGCACTCCCTCAGTACTGCCCCTCCAACAGTGCGGCGCTCCCTCAGTACTGCCCCTCTGACAGTGCGGCGCTCCCTCAGTACTGACCCTCCGATAGTGCAGCACTCCCTCAGTACTGCCCCTCCGACAGTGCGGCGCTCCCTCAGTACTGCCCCTCCGACAGTGCGGCACTCCCTCAGTACCACCCCTCCCACAGTGCGGCACTCCCTCAGTACTGCCCCTCCAACAGTGCGGCGCTCCCTCAGTACTGCCCCTCCAACAGTGCGGCACTCCCTCAGTACCGCCCCTCCAACAGTGCGGCACTCCCTCAGTACCACCCCTCCCACAGTGTGGCGCTCCCTCAGTACTGCCTCTCCGACAGTGCGGCACTCCCTCAGTACTGCCCTTCCGACAGTGCAGCGCTCCCTCAGTACTGCCCCTCCGACAGTGTGGCGCTCCCTCAGTACTGCCCCTCCGACAGTGCGGCACTCCCTCAGTACCACCCCTCCCACAGTGTGGCGCTCCCTCAGTACTGCCTCTCCGACAGTGCGGCACTCCCTCAGTACTGCCCCTCCGACAGTGCAGCGCTCCCTCAGTACTGCTCCTCCCACAGTGCAGTGCTCCCTCAGTACTGCCCCTCTGACAGTGCGGCACTCCCTCAGTACTGTCCCTCCGACAGTGCAGCGCTCCCTCAGTACTGCCCCTCCCATAGTGCAGTGCTCCCTCAGTACTGCCCCTCTGACAGTGCAGCGCTTCCTCAGTACTGCCCCTCTGACAGTGCGGTACTCCCTCAATACTGCCCCTCCAAATGCAGCGCTCCCTCAGTACTGCCTCTCCGATAGTTCAGTGCTCCCTCAGTACTGCACTGGGAGTGTCAGCCTACATTATGATTATCTGGTCATTATCTCAAAATGCTGTTTGTGGGAGCTTGCTGTGCGCAAATTGGCTGCCGCATTTCCCACATTCCAACAGTGGCTGTACGTCATTGGCTGTAAAGGACTTTTGGATGTCCTGAGGCTGTGAAAGGCACTAGATAAATGCAATTACTTTTTATTTTATTTTTCAATGTCGGTGCCCTCGCTCCCAGATATTCCGTGTTGTTCCACTCTGTGTCGGGACCGCAAGGGTTTCACATCTCCCGCGCTGACACACACAGCGACCGCTCTCTCTGGGACAGTTCTCCGACATAACCGCTGGTGTCTTGAACGTTCCCACCGCTCGGACTGAGCATGCCGTGCATTCCCACTGACGCCGCTGTGTGATTGCAGAGACACTCCCAGCTCGACCCTCTATATATAAAGACATTTATCTCTGAGCAACCCAAGGTGCTGATCTCTCCCCATGATGTCACTGCACTGCAAATATCTCTCGGCATCTTTGTGGCATCGCTCTCCGGCAAAACGGTTTTCTTTGTAAAGTTATGGCCTCGATATTCGATTGTGCAGCGGGCGTTTGTTTGGGCGACGAGCGAGCGCTGCCGGGGACCAATATTGGGTGCGGCGCACGGGTTTACTGCGCTCTAGAGACGCCACGCTTCTGGTGCTCGTATGTGGGTTGGAGCGCACGGCACTCGTCGGGAAGATCAGACTGAAAATGGCGTTAGGCCCCACTCCAGATGCAAATTGGGGCACATTGTCTGGTTCAGGCCCCTTTGGCGACCTCGACCAGATGAGTGCGGCCAAACCAGTCGCTCGTAAAGGGACAGTCCGCTCAGTGCACTTCCTGACCTGAAACTGTAACTGTGCCCGATCTGTAACTGTTTCCGACCTGTAATTGAGGCTCAGTGGGTAGCAGTCTCTTGCCTCTGAGTCTGAAGGTTGTGGGTGTAATATAGGTTCCACCTAGTGGACTACTGCTCCACCTAGTGGATGACTGTGGTAAGTGCAACAAAGACATCAGGTGATGTGTTTGTGATGTTGTCTAGAATATACCACATTTGGCGATGAAGGATAGGATTTTTGGATACCGTATCTGAAATGTTGTTGGTGGATGATTCCAGCCAAACAACTGAGAGACTAGAGAGGTCCTTTGTTTGCAGATCAGCTAAAAACCCCAGGTAAATTACAAGCACTCTTGGCTGAACAGCCAGAGTCCAGATGGCTGCGCCTATGGGAATAATAGGAAGCTTGGGTGAATTCCACCACGACCATGAAAACTTTCGGAGCATTTGTGGAGCAGCATCATCAAAGTCCCTAATGATGAAAAACATAACCGGGTGGTGTTAGAAAGAAAACAAGCGATTTTCTTGACTAAAGTGCATGAAACCCTGAAAAATGTTCTTGTTCCCATCAAGCCAAGGGACACATCACTTACGGAGATTCCACGTTAGAACAGCACTATGTCCTGAGCCCCTGGAAATTGCTGAAAGTTATCATTTTGGATGACAAAATCAATTACCTGATGAAAGTATCAGTGAGTACATTGTAGCATTAAAGAAGCTATCTATTCACTGTCATTTCAGAAAATTTCACAACCAAGCATTGCGTGACCGCTTTGTTTGTGGGATGAAAAATGAAGCAATCAGAAGAAACATAGAAACATCGAAAATAGGTGCAGGAGTAGGCCATTCGGCCCTTCTAGCCTGCACCGCCATTCAATGAGTTCATGGCTGAACATGCAACTTCAGTACCCCATTCCTGCTTTCTCGCCATACCCCTTGATCCCCCTCGTAGTAAGGACTTCATCTAACTCCCTTTTGAATATATTTAGTGAATTGGCCTCAACAACTTTCTGTGGTAGAGAATTCCACAGGTTCACCACTCTCTGGGTGAAGAAGTTTCTCCTCATCTCGGTCCTAAATGGCTTACCCCTTATCTTTAGACTGTGTCCCCTGGTTCAGGACTTCCCCAACATTGGGAACATTCTTCCTGCATCTAACCTGTCTAAACCCGTCAGAATTTTAAAAGTTTCTATGAGGTCCCCTCTCATTCTTCTGAACTCCAGTGAATACAAGCCCAGTTGATCCAGTCTTTCTTGAGAACCTCAAACTTGACTTTTGATTTAGCGTG
Source organism: Pristiophorus japonicus (assembly GCF_044704955.1). Taxonomy (NCBI): domain Eukaryota; kingdom Metazoa; phylum Chordata; class Chondrichthyes; family Pristiophoridae; genus Pristiophorus; species Pristiophorus japonicus. The sequence continues at coordinate 4,976,788 of NC_091979.1, forward strand.
TCAGACAGCTATGTCAATGGATATGGCCAACCAATACTCCCGAGAATTTCGTACCATTTCCAGTCATCAGACAGCCGAGGTGAATCGCCTGCAGGTTAATAGTAAAAGGCAGTTGGGCCCCAAGACCTCTGGCCACGGCAACAGAGCATTGAAGTCGTGCTATCGGTGCTTGGGACAACACATTGCTCAAAGTTGTCCACATGTGAAGGCAGAGTGTTTCTTCTGCAGAAAAACGGGGCATCTTATGAAGGCATCCTGACCGAAGAGTAAACCAACTATCAAGGCTATAAGTAGAAATCCCCTGAGATGACATAGCATGAAAGAAAACCAGCAAGACAAAGAGACACACATAATCAGTAACACGAGGGTATCTAACAGTGATTCGCAAAGTATCATCATCCAAGTAGATGTTGCAGGAACCAAGATACCCATGGAAAGCGACACTGGTGCATAGAAATATAGAAACATAGAAACATGGAAACATAGGTGCAGGAGTAGGCCATTCGGCCCTTCGAGCCTGCACCACCATTCAATAAGATCATGGCTGATCGTTCACCTCAGTACCCCTTCCCTGCTTTCTCTCCATACCCCTTGATCCCTTTAGCCATAAGGGCCATATCTAACTCCCTCTTGAATATATCCAATGAGCATACAACCGGAGTCGCTATACCTCGACAAATTGCGTGATTTCCCATTAGAGAAATCCAAGATAGAGCTGCAAGACTACTCGGGAGAGATCGTATCACCGTACCAGTGAAAGACAAGGATCAATTTCAGGACGAGCAGATGCACGCCTGCCTTACTAGGAAGAAATTGGTTGGGATCACTGAAGCTGAATTGGAGTGAGATTTTTCATGTTGAAACAAGATTTGCATCGAAGGATGATATCATCAAGAAGTATCCGAAGGTGTTCTGCGAAACAGGCTTCAAGGCGAGTGTCAGGATACAGAAGGACGCTAGACCGGTTTACTGCAAGCCACATCCTGTACCATATGCACTCAATAAGAACATAAGAACAGAAGAACTAGGAACAGGAGTAGGCCATCTAGCCCCTCGAGCCTGCTCCGCCATTCAACAAGATCATGGCTGATCTGGCCGTGGACTCAGCTCCACTTACCCGCCCGCTCCCCGTAACCCTTAATTCCCTTATTGGTTAAAAATCTATCTATCTGTGACTTGAATACATTCAATGAGCTAGCCTCAACTGCTTCCTTGGGCAGAGAATTCCACAGATTCACAACCCTCTGGGAGAAGAAATTCCTTCTCAACTCGGTTTTAAATTGGCTCCCCCGTATTTTGAGGCTGTGCCCCCTAGTTCCAGTCTCCCCTACCAGTGGAAACAACCTCTCTGCCTCTATCTTGTCTATCCCTTTCATTATTTTAAATGTTTTTATAAGATCACCCCTCATCCTTCTGAACTCCAATGAGTAAAGACCCAGTCTACTCAATCTATCATAAGGTAACCCCCTCGTCTCCGGAATCAGCCTAGTGAATCGTCTCTGTACCCCCTCCAAAGCCAGTATATCCTTCCTTAAGTAAGGTGACCAAGGAGAGAGTTGAGCAAGAACTCAAAAGACTAGAGACTGAGAACATTATCTCTAAGATAGATCTATGCAATTGGGCTACACCCATTGTTGTTGTACCTGTTATATATGTAAACTTGTATATACCTTGTACAGCCACCAGAGGGCTCATCCCATAATCCCTTGGGAGCACAGGTATTGAAGGTTGGAGAAGCACTCTGGAGACCTGCAATGAAAGACTACGGTCACACGTTACTTTGAGCTCACAGTAATACAGTCACTCAGACTCTTTATTCATACATAACAGTACCTAAGTCAGATGGTAAGGTAAAATTGTTTGGTGATTATAAAGTAACCGTAAACCAGGTTCTAGAGGGTAATCTCCCCAATACATTGCCAGGTAGATCAAAGTTGGATCTTACAAATACTTACTTACAAATGGAGCTAGATGAGGAGTCCAAGTTATGCTTGACTAGCAACGGGAGGTCGAGGCCCATAAAAAGGGCGCGGAGTTTGGGAGGAGCCAGCTGGTGTAGGGTTAAAAAGTTCAAAAAAATTGAAATGGAAGTGTGACATCACAGCCAATCGGGTAAGTGATTGGCTGGTGAATTGGTGAGTACTTTTCTTTTTCTTTTCTGTAGGAAACCTTTGGCATTGTTGTAAGTAGGATCTGCCAGTAAATATATGTGATAGAAACATAGAAACATAGAAAATAGGTGCAGGAGTAGGCCATTCGGCCCTTCTAGCCTGCACCGCCTTTATTATCTTTAGATCTTTATTATCTAAGGAGAGCCAGTTAGTTAAATCGACTGTTTACTGAGTAGTGGCTGGGTGTGTTGTGCGAAGGTTTAGAGTTTAATTCTACTCGATAGTTGCGATGGCAGGGCAGCTCAATCTCGTGGATTGAACATCCTGTGGCATGTGGGAAGTCCTGGATGCTTAACGCATCCGGGACGACCTCCGTGTTTCGGAGCTGGGCGGCAGCTGGGGGTCACTGCAGTGCGTTTGCGAGACTGAGATAGCACGTTTCTAGAGGTGGTCACCCCACAGCTTAAGAGTGTGCAGGCAGATAGGGTTTGGGTGACCGCCAGACAGAAGAGGAGGACGAGGCAGGTAGTGCAGGAGTCCCCTGAATGTATCTCACTCTCCAACCAGTACTCTCTTCTGAGCACCAGTGAGGGCGATGGTGGCTCTGGGGAGTGCAGCCACAGCCACGTCCATGACACCATGGGTGGCTCAGCTGCACAGTGGGGGAGGAAGAAGAATGGAAGAGCTATAGTGGCAGGGGATTCAATAGTTAGGGGAATACAGCGGCATTTCTGCAGCCGCAGACGTGACTCCAGGATGGTATGTTGCCTCCCTGGTGCCAGGGTCAAGGATGTCACTGAGTGGCTGCAGGGCATTCTGGGGAGAGAGGGAGAACTGCCAGAGGTCGTGGTCCATATTGGGACCAATGACACAGGTAGGAAGAGGGATGAGGTCCTGCAGGCAGAGTTTAGGGAGCCAGGAGAGAGATTAAAAAGCAGGACCTCAAAGGTAGTAATCTCCAGGGATTGTGGATGCATTGGTTATAATTTACCAAAATTCCCTGGATTCTGGGGAGGTCCCAGCAGTTTGGAAAACTGCAAATGTAATGCCCCTATTTAAAAAAGGAGGCAGACAAAAAGCAGGAAACGAAAGACCAGTTATCCTGACATCTGTGGTTGGGAAAATGTTGGTATTGTGTTCCTAACACAGATGAGACGGCACACAGGGAGGTTAAAGTAACAGTGACCTCAATCTTTAATAAGACACTCCAGAGAGAGGAACAGGCCTTAGGGACCGACTTATATACAGTGCTCCCAAGGGATGTTGGGATCCCTTGGGACTTCAGGGGATGAGCTCCCTGGTGGCGGAATATGGGAGTGCATGCTTTACAGATACAACATCACTCCCCATCAAAGTCAAAGTGAAAACTATTTACAAGGTGAGGCGGTCGGGAGCCTTTCTTTCCCTGGTGGACTGCCTCGGTACAAATGTCTGTTCTGGTGTGTTGGCTGTGCCCTCGCTGGGCTGGCATGTTATTGGCCCTGGAGGGCTGCTGGGTGAGCCTGGCCTTGCTGGGCTGTTGGGCGTGATGGGTTCGATTTCCTGGTCCGGGGTGGTGTCGTTGATCCTTTGGGTGTGTGTTGTGGGCTCGAAAAAGGTGGTGTCTGCTGTGGGTTGTTCAGGGCAGTCTGTGAACCGCAGCCTCGTTTGGTCCAGGTGCTTTCTGCAAATTTGTCCATTGTCTAGTTTGACTACAAACACCCTACTCCCTTCTTCAGCTATCACCGTGCCCGCGATCCACTTGGGACCATGTCCATAATTTAGCACATACACAGGGTCATTCAGATCAATTTCCCGTGACACAGTGACGCGACCATCGTTTACATTTTGTTGCTGCCGCCTGCTCTCTACCTGATCATGCAGGTTGGGGTGAACCAGCGAGAGTCTGGTTTTAAGTGTCCTTTTCATGAGTAGCTCAGCCGGGGGCACCCCTGTGAGGGAGTGGGGTCTCGTGCGGTAGCTGAGCAGTACTCGGGACAGGCGGGTTTGGAGTGAGCCTTCTGTGACTCGTTTAAGGCTCTGTTTGATTGTTTGTACTGCCCGCTCTGCCTGCCCATTGGAGGCTGGTTTAAACGGGGCCGAGGTGACATGTTTGATCCCATTGCGGGTCATGAATTCTTTAAATTCAGCACTGGTGAAACATGGCCTGTTGTCACTGACCAGTATGTCAGGCAGGCCGTGGGTGGCAAACACATCCACCACCACCAGGAACATTTTACCGAGAAACGGGCCCGCATAGTCGACATGGATCCTCGACCATGGTCTGGAGGGCCAGGACCACAAACTTAGTGGTGCCTCTCTGGGCGCGTTGCTCAACTGAGCACACACGCTGCATTGCCGTACACAGGACTCTAAGTCAGAGTCGATACCGGGCCACCACACGTGGGATCTGGCTATCGCTTTCATCATTACTATACCTGGGTGTGTGCTGTGGAGATCTGAGATGAACGTCTCCCAGCCCTTTTTGGGTAGCACTACGCGGTTACCCCACAACAGGCAGTCTGCCTGAATGGACAGCTCGTCCTTTCGCCGCTGGAATGGCTTGATTAGCTCTTGCATTTCAACGGGGATGCTGGCCCAGCTCCCATGCAGTACACAGTTTTTTACTCGGGACAGCAGAGGATCTTGGCTGGTCCAAGTCCTAATCTGGCGGGCCGTGACAGGTGACTTATCATTTTCAAACACTTCCATGACCATCAACAAGTCTGCGGACTGTGCCACCATCAACAAGTTTGCAGGCTGCGCCATTTCCACCCCCATGGTGGGCAATGGTAGCTGACTGAGAGCATCCGCACAGTTCTCGGTGCCTGGCCTGTGGCGGATGGTATAGTTATATGCTGATAGCGCGAGTGCCCACCTGTGTATGCGGGCTGAGGCATTAGTATTTATCCCCTTGTTTTCAGCGAACAGGGATATGAGGGGCTTGTGATCGGTTTCCAGTTCAAATTTGAGGCCAAACCGGTACTGATGCATTTTCTTTACCCGGAACACACACGCTAATGCCTCTTTCTCAATCATGCTGTCAGCCCTCTCAGCCTTAGACAAGCTCCTGGAGGCAAAGGCGACAGGTTGCAACTTCCCCGCAACGTTAGCTTGTTGTAATACACACCCGACTCCGTACGACGACGCATCACATGCTAGCACAAGTCTTTTACACGGATTATACAATACAAGCAGCTTGTTGGAGCATAAAATGTTTCTGGCTTTCTCAAAAGCATTGACTTGGTTTTTTTCCCATATCCAGTTCTCACCTTTGCGCAATAACACATGTTGGGGCTCTAAGAGGCTGCTTAGCCCCTGTAGGACGTTCCCAAAATAGTTGAGGAGTCCCAGGAACAACCACAGCTCCGTGACATTCTGTGGCCTGGGCGCGTTCCTGATAGCTTCTGTCTTGGCGTTTGTGGGCCGAATGCCGTCCGCCGCGATCTTTCTTCCCAAAAACTCCACTTCTGTTGCCATGAAGATGCATTTCGACCTCTTCAGCCGCAGCCCTACACGATCCAGTCGCTGGAGGACCTTCTCCAGGTTTTGTAGGTGCTCGCCCGTGTCCCGACCCGTGACCAATATGTCGTCCTGAGAAACCAACGTGCGTGGTACTGACTTGAGTAGGCTCTCCATGTTTCTCTAGAAGATCGCTGCAGCCGACCGAATTCCAAATGGGCATCTGTTGTAGATGAACAGTCCCTTGTGTGTGTTGATGCAGGTGAGGCCCTTCAAAGACTCCTCCAGCTCCTGCGTCATGTAGGCCGAAGTTAGGTCGAGCTTGGTGAACGTCTTGCCTCCTGCCAGCGTCGCAAATAGGTCGTCTGCCTTAGGTAGCGGGTATTGGTCCTGTAGCGAGAAACGATTAATAGTTACTTTATAATCGCCGCAAATCCTGAGCGTGCCATCACTTTTGAGTACTGGAACAATCGGGCTGGCCCACTCGCTGAATTCCACTGGGGAGATGATGCCCTCGCGTTGCAACCTGTCCAGCTCGATTTTCACTCTCTCCCTCATCATGTGAGGTACCGCTCGCTCCTTGTGGTGAATGGGTCGTGCCTCTGGGACCAAGTGGATCTGCACCTTCACCCCGGAAAAGTTTCCAATGCCTGGCTCAAAAAGGGAAGGAAATTTGTTCAGAACCTGGGTACATGAGGCCTCATCGACATGTGATAGCGCTCGGATGTCATCCCAGTTCCAGCGGATTTTGCCCAGCCAGCTCCTTCCAAGCAGTGTGGGGCCATCGCCCAGGACAATCCAGAGTGGCAGTCCGTGCACCGTGCCCTCGTAGGTGACCTTGACCATGTCGCTGCCCAGGACAGTGATGAGCTCTTTGGTGTACGTGGTCAGTTTCGTGTGGATGGGGCTCAGGGCTGGTCTGAGTGCCTTGTTGCACCACAGTCTCTCAAACATCTTTTTACTCATGATGGATTGGTTAGCGCCAGTGTCCAGTTCCATGGCTACGGGTAAGCCATTCAATTTTAATTTAGCATTATAGGTGGACATTTCATCGAAAATGTGTGCACCCCGTGTACTTCAGCATCTGCCTCCTCTCTATGAGGCTGGAAATTGCTTTGATCCACCATGGACCGATCTTCCTCTGCCACATGGTGGTTAGCAGGTTTTGCAGAGCTTGCAGCTCACCTTGCATTCATCCTTTGTTGCGGACTCTGAGTCATCTGGGTCACCTGATGCCTGCTAGCAGTTGCAGACTCGAGCAGGACATTCTGAAAAGGGAGGGTGAACAGCCAGTTGTCGTGGTGCACATTGGTACCAACGATATAGGTAAAAAACGGGATGAGGCCCTAAGAGACGAATTTAAGGAGCTAGGAACTAAATTAAAAAGTAGGACCGCAAAAGTAGTAATCTTGGGGTTGCTACCAGTGCCACGTGCTGGTCAGAGTAGGAATCGCAGAATAGCTCAGATGAATATGTGGCTTGAGCAGTGGTGCAGCAGGGAGGGATTCAAATTCCTGGGGCATTGGAACCGGTTCTGGGGGAGGTGGGACCAGTACAAATCGAATGGTCTGTACCCAGGCAGTACCGGAACCAATGTCTGAGGGGGAGTGTTTGCTCGTGCTGTTAGGGAGGAGTTAAACTAATATGGCAGGGGGATGGGAACCAATGCAGGGAGACAGAGGGAAGCAAAATGGAGACAGAAGCAAAAGACAGAAAGGAGATGAGTAAAAGGGGAAGGCAGAGAAACCCAAGGCAAAAAACAAAAAGGGCCACTTTACAGCAATATTCGAAAGGGTCAAAGTGTATTAAAAAGGCAAGCCTGAAGGCTCTGTGCCTCAATACGAGGAGTATTCGGAATAAGGTGGACTAATTAATTGTGCAGATAGCAGTTAATGGATACGATGTGGTAGGCATCACGGAGACATGGCTCCAGGATGACCAAGGCTGGGAACTCAACATCCAAGGGTATTCAACATTTAGGAAAGATAGAATAAAAGGAAAAGGAGGCGGGTTGGTGTTGCTGGTTAAAGAGGAAATTAATGCAATTGTAAGGAAAGACATGAGCTTGGATGATGTGGAATCGGTATGGGTGGAGCTACGGAATACCAAAGGGCAGAAAACGCTAGTGGGAGTTGTATACAGACCTCCAAACAGTAGTAGTGATGTTGGGGAGGGCATCAAACAGGAAATTAGGGGTGCATGCAATAAAGGTGCAGCAGTTATAATGGGTGACTTGAATATGCAAATAAATTGGGCTAACCAAACTGGAATCAATACGGTGGAGGAGGATTTCCTGGAGTGCATAAGGGATGGTTTTCTAGACCAATATGTCGAGGAACCAACTAGGGGGGAGGCCATCTTAGACTGGGTGTTGTGTAATGAGAGAGGATTAATTAGCAATCTCATTGTGCGAGGCCCCTTGGGAAAGAGTGACCATAATATGGTTGAATTCTACATTAGGATGGAGAATGAAACAGTTAGTTCAGAGACCATGGTCCAGAACTTAAAGAAGGGTAACTTTGAAGGTAAAGATATGAGGCGTGAATTGGCTAGGATAGATTGGCGAATGATACTTAAGGGATTGACAGTGGATGGGCAATGGCAAACATTTAGAGACCGCATGGATGAACTACAACAATTGTACATCCCTATCTGGCGTAAAAATAAAAAATGAAAGGTGGCTCAACCGTGGCTATCAAGGGAAATCAGGGATAGTATTAAAGCCAAGTAAGTGGCATACAAATTGGCCAGAAATGGCAGCAAACCCGGGGACTGGGAGAAATTTAGAACTCAGCAGAGGAGGACAAAGGGTTTGATTAGGTCAGGGAAAATAGAGCACGAGAGAAAGCTTGCAGGGAACATAAAAATGGACTGCAAAAGCTTCTATAGATATGTAAAGAGAAAAAAGGTTAGTAAAGATAAACGTAGGTACCCTGCAGTCAGAATCAGGGGAAGTCATAACTGGGAACAAAGAAATGGCAGACCAATTGAACAAGTACTTTGGTTCGGTATTCACTAAGGAGGACAGAAACAACCTTCCGGATATAAAAGGGGTCAGAGGGTCTAGTAAGAAGGAGGAACTGAGGGAAGTCCTTATTAGTCAGGAAATTGTGTTGGGGAAATTGATGGGATTGAAGGCCGATAAATCCCCAGGGCCTGATGGACTGCATCCCAGAGTACTTAAGGAGGTGGCCTTGGAAATAGTGGATGCATTCAGTCATTTTCCAACATTCCACAGATTCTGAATCAGTTCCTATGGAGTGGAGGGTAGCCAATGTAACCCCACTTTTTAAAAAAGGAGGCAGAGAGAAAACAGGGAATTATAGACCGGTCAGCCTGACATCGGTCGTGGGTAAAATTATGGAATCAATTATTAAGGATGTCATAGCAGCGCATTTGGAAAGAGGTGACATGATAGGTCCAAGTCAGCATGGATTTGTGAAAGGGAAATCATGCTTGACAAATCTTCTGGAATTTTTTGAGGATGTTTCCAGTAGAGTGGACAAGGGAGAACCAGTTGATGTGGTGTATTTGGACTTTCAGAAGGCTTTCGACAAGGTCCCACACAAGAAATTAATGTGCAAAGTTAAAGCACATGGGATTGGGGGTAGTGTGCTGACGTGGATTAAGAACTGGTTGGCAGACAGGAAGCAAAGAGTAGGAGTAAATGGGTACTTTTCAGAATGGCAGGCAGTGACTAGTGGGGTACCGCAAGGTTCTGTGCTGGGGCCCCAGCTGTTTACACTGTACATTAATGATTTAGACGTGGGGATTAAATGTAGTATCTTCAAATTTGCGGATGACACTAAGTTGGGTGGCAGTGTGAGCTGCGAGGAGAATGCTATGAGGCTGCAGAGTGACTTGGATAGGTTAGGTGAGTGGGCAAATGCATGGCAGATGAAGTATAATGTGGATAAATGTGAGGTTATCCACTTTGGTTGTAAAAACAGAGAGACAGACTATTATCTGAATGGTGACAGATTAGGAAAAGGGGAGGTGCAACGAGACCTGGGTGTCATGGTTCATCAGTCATTGAAGGTTGGCATGCAGGTACAGCAGGCGGTTAAGAAGGCAAATGGCATGTTGGCCTTCATAGCGAGGAGATTTGAGTACAGGGGCAGGGATGTGTTACTACAGTTGTACAGGGCCTTGGTGAACCCACACCTGGAGTATTGTGTACAGTTTTGGTCTCCTAACTCGAGGAAGGACATTCTTGCTATTGAGGGAGTGCAGCGAAGGTTCACCAGACTGATTCCTGGGATGGCGGGACTGACATATCAAGAAAGACTGGATCAACTGGACTTGTATTCACAGGAGTTCAGAAGAATGAGAGGGGATCTCATAGAAACGTTTAAAATTCTGACTGGTTTAGACAGGTTAGATGCAAGAAGAATGTTCCCAATGTTGGGGAAGTCCAAAACCAGGGGTCACAGTCTAAGGATAAGGGGTAAGCCATTTAGGACCGAGATGAGGAGAAAATTCTTCACCCAGAGAGTGGTGAACCTGTGGAATTCTCTACCACAGAAAGTTGTTGAGGCCAATTCACTAAATATATTCAATAAGGAGTTAGATGTAGTCCTTATTACTAGGGGGATCAAGGGGCATGGCGAGAAAGCAGGAATGGAGTACTGAAGTTGCATGTTCAGCCATGAACTCATTGAATGGCGGTGCAGGCTCGAAGGGCCGATTGGCCTACTCCTGCACCTATTTTCTATTAATCTGTGTTTCTATGTTTCTGCCCTGTACATTTCTGCTCGCAAACACAGTTCCAGTTAATTTATTAACATTGCTAGCACTTGTGTGCTGAGAGATTTGTTTCACTGGTGGACATAACCGCCTGTGGTATCTCAATGGCCTTACTGAGGGTCCATGTCTCTCCAGTCAAAAGTTTTCGTAGGATGGTCTCGTGGCCAATGCCCCGTACAAAGAAGTCTCTGAGCATTTGTTCCAGGTAGCCATCAATCTCACATTGTCCTGCAAGTCGCCTTAGCTCGGCGACGTAGCTCGCCGCTTCCTGACCTTCAGATCGCTGGCATGTGTAGAACCGATACCTCGCCATCAGCACGCTCTCCCTCAGTTTAAAATGCTCCCGAACCAGTGTACACAGCTCCTCATACGACTTATCTGTGGGTTTCACCGGAGCCAGAAGATTCTTCATGAGGCTGTAGGTCGGTGCCCCGCAGACTGTGAGGAGGACTGCTCTCCTTTTTGCAGCGCTTCCTTCTCCGTCCAGCTCATTGGCTACAAAGTACTGGTCTAACCGTTCGACATAGGCTTCCCAGTCCTCACCCTCCGAGAACTTCTCCAGGATGCCCACAGTTTGCTGCATCTTTGCGTTGGATTCTTATACTTGTCGCCAGTTATTGTGTTCCTAATACAGATGAGGCTGCACACAGGGAGGTTAAAGTAACAGTGACCTCAGTCTTTATTAAGACACTCCAGAGTGAGGAACAGGCCTTAGGGGTCGGCTTATATACAGTGCTCCCAAGGGATGTTGGGATCCCTTGGGACTGCAGGGGATGAGCTCCCTGGTGGCGGAACATGGGAGTGCATGCTTTACATAACAGTAGGAGTCCATTATTAAAGAAACAGTAGCAGGACATTTGGAAAAGCAAAAATTGGTCAGACAGAGTCAGCTTGGATTTATGAAGGGGAAGTCATGTTTGACAAATTTGCTGGAATTCTTTGAGGATGTAACAAACAGGATGGATAAAGGGGAACCAGTGGATGTGGTGTATTTGGACTTCCAGAAGGCATTGACAAGGTGCCACATAAAAGGTTACTGCACAAGATAAAAGTTCACGGGTTTGGGGGTAATATATTAGCATGGATAGAGGATTGGCTAACTAACAGAAAACAGAGAGTCGGGATAAATGGTTCATTCTCTGGTTGGCGACCGGTATCTAGTGGGGTGCCGCAGGGATCAGTGCTGGGACCTCAACTATTTACAGTCTATATTAATGACTTGGATGAAGGGACTGAGTGTAATGTAGCCAAGTTTGCTAACGATACAAAGATGGGAGGAAAAGCAACGTGTGAGAAGGACACAAAAGATCTGCAAAAGGACATAGACAGGCTAAATGAGTGGGCAAAAATTTGACAGCTGGAGTATAATGTTGGAAAGTGCGAGGTCATGCACTTTGGCGCAAAAAAATCAAAGAGCAAGTTATTATTTAAATAGAGAAAGATTGCAAAGTGCTGCAGTAGAGCGGGACCTGGGGGTACTTGTGCATGAAACACAAAAGGATAGTATACAGGTACAGCAAGTGATCAGGAAGGCCAATGGTATCTTGGCCTTTATTGCAAAGGGGATGGAGTATAAAAGCAGGGAAGTCTTGCTGCAGTTATACAGGGTATTGGTGAGACCACACCTGGAATACTGCGTGCAGTTTTGGTTTCCATATTTACGAAAGGATATACTTGCATTGGAGGCAGTTCAGAGAAGGTTCACCCGGTTGATTCCGGAGATGAGGGGGTTGACTTATGAGGAAAGGTTGAGTAGGTTGGGCTTCTGCTCATTGGAATTCAAAAGAGTGAGAGGTGATCTTATCGAAACGTATAAGATTATGAGGGGACTTGACAAGGTGGATGCAGAGAGGATGTTTCCACTGATGGGGGTGACTAGAACTAGGGGGCATAATCTTAGAATAAGGGGCCGCCCATTTGAAACTGAGATGAGGAGAAATTTCTTCTCTCAGAGGGTTGTAAATCTGTGGCATTCACTGCCTCAGAGAGCTGTGGAAGTTGGGACGTTGAATAAATTTAAGACTGAAATAGAAACATAGAAACATAGAAAATAGGTGCAGGAGTAGGCCATTCGGCCCTTCGAGCCTGCACCACCACTCAATATGATCATGGCTGATCATTTTTGCAACTTTTGTACCCCATTCCTGCTTTCTCTCCATACCCCTTGATCCCTTTAGCTGTAATGGCCACATCTAACTCTCTTTTGAATATATCTAATGAACTGGCCTCAACAATTTTCTGTGGTAGAGAATTCCACAGGTTCACAATTCTTTGAGTGAAGAAATTTCTCCTCATCTCGGTCCTAAATGGCTTACCCCTTATCCTTAGACTGTGTCCCCTGGTTCTGGACTTCCCCAACAACGGGAACATTCTACCTGCATCTAAACTGTCCAGTCCTGTCAGAATTTTATATGTTTCTATGGGATCCCCTCTCATTCTTCTAAACTCCAGTGAATACAGGCCTAGTCGATCCAAACTTTCTTCATATGTCAGTCCTGCCATCCCTGGAATCAGTCTGGTGAACCTTCGCTACACTCCCTTAATAGCAAGAACGTCCTTCCTCAGATTAGGAGACCAAAACTATACACAATATTCCAGGTGAGGCCTCACCAAGGCCCTGTATAACTGCAGTAAGACCTCTCTGCTCCTATACTCAAATCCCCTAGCTATGAAGGCCAACCTGCCATTTTCCTTCTTCACCACCTGCTGTACCTGCATGCCAACTTTCAATGACTGATGTACACCCAGGTCTCATTGCATCTCCCCTTTTCCTAATCTGTCACCTTTCAGATAATAATCTGCCTTCCTGTTTTTGTCACCAAAGTGGATAATCTCACATTTATCTGCATTATACTGTATCTGCCATGCATTTGCCCACTCACCTAACCTGTCCAAGTCACTCTGTATCCTCTTAGCATCCTCCTCACAGCTCACACTGCCACCCAACTTAGTGTCATCTGCAAACTTGGAGATATTACATTCCATTCTTCCTTCTAAATCATTAATGTATATTGTAAATAGCTGGGGTCCCAGCACTGAGCCCTGCGGTACCCCACTAGTTACTGCCTGCCATTCTGAAAAGGACCCATTTTTTCCTACTCTCTGCTTTCTGTCTGCCAACCAGTTCTCTATCCATGTCAGTACATTACCCCCAATACCATGCGCTTTAATTTTGCACACTAATCTCTTGTGTGGGACCTTGTCAAAAGCCTTTTAAATTCCAAATACACCACATCCACTGGTTCTCCCTTGTCCACTCTACTTGTTACATCCTCAAAAAATTCCAGAAGATTTGTCAAGCATGATTTCCCCTTCATAAATCCATGCTGACTCGGACCGATCCTATCACTGCTTTCCAAATGCACTGCTATTACATCCTTAATAATTGATTCCAACATTTTTTCCACTACTGATGTCAGGCTAACCAGTCTATAATTCCCTGTTTTCTCTCTCCCTCCTTTTTTAAAAAGTGGGGTTACATTAGCTACCCTCCAATCCACAGGAACTGAACCAGTCTATAGAATGTTGGAAAATGACCACCAATGCATCCACATCCATTTCTCGGGCCACTTGCTTAAATACTCTGGGATGCAGACCATCAGACCCTGGGGATTTATCGGACTTCAGTCCCATCAATTTCCCAAACACAATTTCCTGACTAATAAGGATATCCTTCAGTTCCTCCTTCTCACTAGACCCTCGGTCCCCTAGTATTTCCGGAAGGTTATTTGTGTCTTCCTTCGTGAAGACAGAACCAAAGTATTTGTTCAACTGGTCTGCCATTTCTTTGTTCCCCATTATAAATTCACCTGATTCTGACTGCAAAGGACCGACATTTGTCTTCACTAATCTTTTTCTCTTCACATATCTATGGAAGCTTTTGCAGTCAGTTTTTATGTTCCCAGCAAGCTTCCTCTCATACTCTATTTTCCCACTCCTAATTAAACCCTTTGTCCTCCTCTACTGAATTCTAAATTTCTCCCAGTCCTCAGGTTTGCTGCTTTTTCTGGCCAATTTATATGCCTCTTCCTTGGATTTAACACTATCCTTAATTTCCCTTGTTAGCCACAGTTGAGCCACCTTCCCCGTTTTATTTTTACTCCAGACAGGGATGTACAATTGTTGAAGTTCATCCATGTGATCTTTAAATGTCTGCCATTGCCTATCCACCGTCAAACTTTTAAGTATCATTTGCCAGTCTATCCTAGCCAATTCACGTCTCATACCATTGAAGTTACCTTTTTTTAAGTTCTGGACTCTAGTCGATGAATTAAATGTGTCACTCTCCAACTTAATGAAGAATTCTACCATATTATGGTCACTCTTCCCCATGGGACCTCGCACAACAATATTGCTAATTAATCCTCTCTCGTTATGCAACACCCAGTCTAGGATGGCCAGCTCTCTAGTTGGTTCCTCGACGTATTTGTCTCGAAAACCATCCCTAATACACTCCAGGAAATCCTCCTGCACAGTATTGCTGCCAGCTTGGTTAGCCCAATCTATATGTCGATTAAAGTCGCCCATGATAACTGCTGTACCTTTATTGCACGCATCCCTAATTTTTTGTTTGATGCCATTACCCAACCTCACTGCTACTGTTTGGTGGTCTGTACACAACTCCCACTAGCGTTTTCTGCCTTTTGGTATTCCGCAGCTCTACCCATACCGATTCCACATCATCCAAACTAATGTCCCTCCTTACTATTGCATTAATTTTCTCTTTAACCAGCAACACCACCCACCTCCTTTTCCTTTCTGCCTATCCTTCCTAAATGCTGAATACCCCTGGATGTTGAGTTCCCAGCCTTGGTCACCCTGGAGCCATGTCCCCCAATTACATCATATCTGTTAACAGCTATCTGCATAGTTAATTCATCCACCTTATTATGAATGCTCCTCACATTTGAGACACTGAACTTTTAGGCTTGTATTTTTTTAAACACAATTTGTCCTTTTAGAATTATATTGTAATGTGCCTCTTTTTGATTTTTGCCTTGGGTTTCTCTGCCCTCCACTTTTCCTTATCTCTTTTCTACCTTTTGCTTCTGCCCCCATTTGACTTCCCTCTCTCTCCCTGCATAGATTCCCATCCCCCTGCCATATTAGTTTAAACCCTCCCCAACAGCACTAGCAAACACTTCCCCCAGGACATTGGTTCCGGTCCTGCCCAGGTGCAGACCGTCCGGTTTGTACTGGTCCCACCTCCCCCAGAACCGGTTCCAATGTCCCAAGAATTTGAATCCCTCCCTCTTGCACCATTTCTCAGGCACCATGGACAGTTTCTTAACCGATAAGGGGATAAGGGGTTATGGGGATCGGGCAGGGAAGTGGAGCTGAGTCCATGATTGGATCAGTCATGATCGTATTAAATGGTGGAGCAGGCTCGAGGTGGCCAACTCCTGCTCCTATTTCTTATGTTCTTATGATGACTATAAATACTCATCTAGGCCTGTATCAATTTAATAGGCTACCATTTGGAGTGTCTTCTACCCTCGCCATATTCCAAGAGGTGATCCAGATTTTGAAGGGGCAGTATGTTATTTAGATTATACTCCAGAATGAGGGGATTGACTTATGAGGAATGAGTGAGTAGGTTGGGCCTTTACTCAGTGGAATTCAGAAGAATGAGAGGTGATCTTATCGAAACGTATAAGATTATGAAGGGGCTTGACAGGGTGGATGCAGAGAGGATGTTTCCACTGATGGGGGAGACTAGAATTAGAGGGCATAATCTTAGAATAAGGGACCACCCATTTAAAACTGAGATGAAGAGGAATTTCTTCTCTCAGAGGTTATAAATCTGTGGAATTTGCTGCCTCAGAGAGCTGTTGAAGCTGGGTCATTGAATGTATTTGAGACAGAAATAGACAGTTTCTTAACCAATAAGGGGTTATGGGGAGCGGGCGGGGAAGTGGAGCTGAGTCCATGATCGGATCAGCCATGATCGTATTAAATTGCAGAGCATGCTCGATGGGCCGTATGGCCTTCCCCTGCTCCTATTTCTTATGTTCTTATGTTCTTATACTCATTTCAGCACCAAACAGGCAAATCCATGATAACATATTGAATGAAGTGCTCAACCAGCTGGAGAAGCACAGCGTACAAGTGACGACTCGCAAGTGTTATTTCAAATCTCAGTGGAGTACTTAGGGCACAGAGTAGACAAAGATGGTTTACATCCAACCAAGGGAAAGCTGGATGCAATCATAAATGCACCCACTCTCAAAAATGTTGCTGAAAAAAACCTCTGTTACATATGTGGACTTGTATTTACTCTGTACAGCCACCAGAGGGCTTTTCCCCTGGAGTCCCAAGGAATCCCATAATCCCTTGGGAGCACAGGTATTTAAGGAGGCCTCACAGGTTGGAGAGGCACTCTGGAGACCTGCAATAAAAGACTAAGGTTACACTTTACTTTGAGCTCACAGTGTTCCGTCTGACTCTTTCTCCATACACAACAACTTCGATCATTTTTGGATCGTTTGAACTATTATGGGAAGTTCCTACAAAATTTGGCTACAGTATTATATCCACTGAATGAGCTGTTGAAAAAACAGGTCCATTGGAAGTGGTTAGATGAATGCGACGCAGCATTCAAGGAGGGTAAAAGCCAATTGGTAGAGAGCACAATGTTAGTTCACTATGACGTACCTAAGGAGATCAAACTAGCATGTGATGCCTCTCCTTATGGAGTTGGGGCAGTGATCTCTCATGTACTACATAGTGGGGAGGAGAGACCAATTGCTTTTGCTTCACGCACTCTCAGTGTCAGTGAGGGTAAAGAGAATCATGCTAGAGGTAGAGTAAGAGCGAAAAGTGTGAAATTAAATCAGAAGGTGGGAGTGAAGAACCATCACCATAAGTGGTTAAAGTGGTTACCAGGAAGAGTGGTGCAGATATGTGGTCCTCGCACATATTTGGTTAAGATGTTCGATCATGGAAGATTAGGAAAAGGGGAGGTGCAACGATACCTGGGTGTCATGGTTCATCAGTCATTGAAAGTTGGCATGCAGGTACAGCAGGCGATGAAGAATGCAAATGGTATGTTGGCCTTCATAGCTAGGAGATTTGAGTATAGGAGCAGGGAGGTCTTACTGCAGTTGTACAGGGCCTTAGTGAGGTCTCACCTGGAATATTGTGTTCAGTTTTGGTCTCCTAATCTGAGGAAGGGCGTTCTTGCTATTGAGGGAGTGCAGCGAAGGTTCACCAGACTGATTCCCGGGATGGCTGGACTGACATATGAGGAGAGACTGGATCAACTGGGCCTGTATTCACTGGAGTTTAGAAGGATGAGAGGGGATCTCATAGAAACATATAAAATTCTGACACGATTGGACAGGTTAGAGGCAGGAAGAATGTTCCCGATACTGGGGAAGTCCAGAACCAGGGCTCACAGTCTAAGGATAAGGGGTAAGCCATTTAGGACTGAGATGAGGAGAAACTTCTTTACTCAGAGAGTTGTTAACCTGTGGAATTCTCTACCGCAGAGAGTTGTTGATGCCAGTTCATTGGATATATTCAAGAGGGAGTTAGATATGGCCCTTACGGTTAAAGGGATCAAGGGGTATGGAGAGAAAGCAGGAATGGTCTTATTGAATGGCGGTGCAGGCTCGAAGGGCCGAATGGCCTACTCCTGCACCTATTTTCTATGTTTCTATGTTTTCTATGGACAGGTTAGGTTTGTTCACATTGATCATATTTTACCGACAGATGTGGAAGGAGTTGAAAGATGGAATGATTCGATTATTTCTGACTCATCAGATAGTCTTGTTACAAGTAAACTACCAGTAACATCTCCTACATCAGATGTAATAGAAACAAATCCAAGAGAAAATCAAAATTTATGTCTGAGTCCGAGTCAGGCAGACAAACAGTCTGAAGTGGAAGAAAGTTCAAATGTAGATCAAAGGCATCCCTTGGAGGAAAACTTTCCTCAGGATCAGCCTAGAATGAGTCTAAGTTCGACACCATGTTTGGAAGGTTCTGTTCAAGAGCGAAGGTATCCTCGACGAAACAGAAAACAAGTGGTTAAGTTTGATGTGTAAATATGGCAAAATAAGTCTATATCTTTTTTTATGCATAACCATGCAAGCTATGTATGATGATTATTTGTAAGTTATGTATGATGATAATTACTTCTTCATTAAGGAGAGAGAAGTGTAATATAGGTTCCACCTAGCGGACTACTGCTCCACCTAGTGGATGACTGTGGTAATGCAGCCATTGCTGCAAATGCAATAAACACATCCGGTGACAGGTCACCTGACAAGTTCCTGTGTTAATGACGCCATTGTGAAGTCTGTATGTTTGTGATGTCGTATAGAATATATCACAATAGGTTCAAGTCCCACTCCTGGGACTTGAGCACATAATCCAGGCTGACACTCCCAGTGCAGTACTGAGGGAGCGCTGCACTGTCGGAGGTGCCATCTTTTGGATGAGACGTTACACCAAGGCCCCATCTGCTCTCTCGGGTGGAGGTTAAAGATCCCACGAAACTATTTCGAAGAAGGGCCGGTGAGTTATCCCCAGGTGTCCTGGGGCCAATATTTTCAGCTCAACCAACAAGACAAACAAATTATCCAGTCATTATCACATTGCTGTTTGTGGGAGCTTACTGTGCACTAATTGGCTGCCGTGTTTCCTACATTGCAACAGTGATTACACTTCAAAGACATGTACTTGATTGGCTGTAAAGCGCTTTGGGACGTTCTGAAGTCGTGAAAGGCGCTATATAAATTCAGGTTATTTCTGTAACTGTCCTGTATAAGGAAAAAACATATCCCACTGCCCTGCTCTCTCCCCATCATCGAATAGCAAAAGGGGAGGGAGAGAGTCAGGAGGTGAAAGGTCACAGCAATGTGTGAGGCGACAACCCTCACCCCCCGCTCGCACGTCCCGCCCCGCCCCCTCGTCCCCCCACCCCCCCTTCCCCCCTCGCACGCCCCCCCCCGCCCCCCTCGTCTCCCCACCCCCGCCAGCTCTGTGGAGATGCTTTCGGTTCCCGTGAGGTGTTGCTCTGCCCTGTGTGTGTGTGAGATTTGGTCGGCGCGGCTCTTTCCCCCACTGCCTGGGTGCACGACAACACATTCCACAGATAGCGCCTTGCGTCTCCCAGCCGAGATAACGCCGAACGGTGTCAGAGCGACAACATCCGCCCGACAGCAACCCCGAAGGGTGTGCCCGCTCTCACCAGCTCTGATCGTGGCCGCTTGGCTCAGTCAGACCGACGTGCTGAGAGAGGAGGGAGGACAGAGAGGCTGGACAGAGAGCAGGACACTCAGCAGCCCCAGTCAGGGTGATTGACAAGATTGGCAGCTCACTCTCCCCCACAAGGGTCACAGTGAACGACTGAGCAATGCATCTGCTGAGACTGGAGGAGTTCTGACGGCAGCAATTAAAGGACATTTCTCACTCTCTCTCTCTCTCCGTATCTCTAATCATTTCTCTCTCTGTCTCCTTTTGCAACCTCTCTGTGGCTGTCCCCACTCTGTCCCTCTCTGTCCCCATTGCTGTACCCACCTCTGATCCTGTGTCTGTGTCTTCACCTCTCTTATTCATTCTCTTTCTCTGCCTTTCACTCTCATTCTCTGCCTAAGTCTCTCACCCCCATCTCTCTCACATTCCTGACTCGTGTCTGTCTGTATCTCTCTCTGTCCCACACTCTGTCTCTCTGGCACGTTCTCTCTCATTTTTGCTACTCTGCCTTTATCTGTGTGTGCCTCTCTCTCTCTCTCTGGATCTGCCTGTCTCATTCTCACTCTCACCGTCTGCTGTTTTTTCTCTCTCTCTCGCTCTCTCCCTCACTCACTGCCTCTCTCAGTCGCTCTCCCTCACTCACTGCCTCTCTCAGTCGCTCTCCCTCAGTCACTGCCTCTCTCTCTCTCTCTCACTCTCTCTCCCTTGCTCTGCTCTCTCTCATTCTCTCTCTCACACTGCCTCTCTCTCTCTCACCCCTCACCCACTGCCTCTCCCTCTCTCTCTCTCCCCCTCACTCACTGCCTCTCTCTCTCATTCTCTCCCTCACACTGCCTCTCTCTCTCTCTCTCTCCCTCACCCACTGCCTCTCTCTGTCACTCACTCTCTCTCTCTCGCCCTCACTCACTATATCTCTCTCTCACTCTCTCTCACTTTCTGTCTCCCTCTCTGTATTTTTCTCTGTTTCTATCTGTGTGTGTGCATGCCTCTCCCTTTGGATCTCTTTCTGTCTCATTCTCTCTCTCGCTGTTCTTTTTTCCCTCTCTCTCTTTCTCTCTCTGTGTGACTCTTCCTCTGAGTAATTCTTGCTCTGTCTAATCCTCTCTCTCTGTCTCTCTCGCTCTGTGTGTGTCTCTCACACTCTGCCTCTATCTGCATCGCACCCTCCCTTTATTTCATTCTATCTCACTCAGTCTCCTCACTCTCTGTCTCCATCGCACTCTCCCTTTATCACTTTGTATCCCACTTTGTCTCCTTCTCTCTCTCTCTGTCACTCTGGTTGTGTGTGTGTGTGTGTCTCTCTCTCTCTCTCTCTGTCTCTCTGACTGTGTCTGTGTGTGTCTCTCACTCTCTGTCTCTATTGCCCTCTCCCTTTACCGTTCTATATCCCACTCTGTCTCCTTCTCTCTCTCTCTCTGTCTCTCTGGCTGTGTGTGTGTGTCTCTCTCTCTCTCTCTCTCTCTCTATCTCTCTGGCTGTGTGCGTCTCTCTCTCTCTCGCTCTCTCTCTCTGTCTCTCTGGCTGTGTGTGTCTCTCTCTCGCTCTCTCTCTCTGTCTCTCTGGCTGTGTGTGTGTCTCTCACTCTCTGTCTCTATCGCCCTCTCCCTTTACCGTTCTATATCCCACTCTGTCACCTTCTCTCACTCTCTCTGTCTCTCTGGCTGTGTGCGTCGCTCTCTCTCTCGCTCTCTCTCTCTCTGTCTCTCTGGCTGTGTGTGTGTCTCTCTCTCGCTCTCTCTCTCTGTCTCTCTGGCTGTGTGTGTGTCTCTCACTCTCTGTCTCTATCGCCCTCTCCCTTTACCGTTCTATATCCCACTCTGTCTCCTTCTCTCTCCCTGGGTCTCAATGTCTCAGCCACTCTTTGCTCGGAAGCTCTGTGCCGTCCCGATGTTGCCGAGCATGTTCGCGGTGACACTACTGGTCGTGACTCTCCGGGTGCCTGGGCTGGGAGCGGCCTGCTCCATGCACAGCCTCAGTGAGGATGCAATCCTGGCCAAGGTGCAGGAGAAGATCCTGCAGAGCCTGGGGCTGGCGGAACCCCCACAGAGCTGCAACCTAACCAATCAGGAGCGGCGGAATCCCTTCAAGAACAGCAGGCTCGCACGACGCCTCACCCGGTGGACTGGCCATCAAAATCACAACAAGGACGATGATAAATCCGAGGTCATTTCCTTCCCCGTCACCAGTAAGGTCCATGTTTGTTTTTATAAAACTTTTGGTTGTCTCATTTCCGACATTAAAAAAAAGACTTGCATTTATATCGCGCCTTTCATAACCTCAGAACGTCCCAAAGCACTTTACAGCCAATGAAGTACTTTTGGAGTGTAGTCACTGTTGTAATGTGGGAAACACGGCAGCCAATTTGTGCACAGCAAGCTCCCACACACAGCAATGTGATAATGACCAGATAATCTGTTTTTTTGTTATGTTGGTTGAGGAGTAAATATTGGTCCCAGGACACCGGAAATAACTCCCCTGCTCTTCTTTGAAATAGTGCCATGGGATCTTTTATGTCCACTTGAGAGAGCAGACGGGGCCTCGGTTTAATGTCTCATCCGAAAGTCGGCACCTCTGACAGTGCAGCACTCCCTCAGCCCTGCACTGGGAGAGTCAGCCTAGATTTATGTGCTCAAGCCCCTGGAGTGGGACTTGAACCCACAACCTTCTGACTCAGAGATGAGAGTGTTGCCCACTGAGCCACAGCTGATGATTAACGGGCAGTTGAGCCACTTTTGCACATTTTACATTATCGTCTCAAGTCATAATGAATCCCCTGGTGTTGAACGTTGCAGAGGTTACCAAAGGTGACGGGTATAGCTAATAATGCGGAAGACCGAACCAAAATACAGAAAGACATAAAGAGGCTTTCAGAGTGGATGGATTAATAGCAAATCCTGGGATGGCAGGACTGTCGTATGAGGAGAGATTGGGTCTGTAGTGTATGGAGAAAGAGTCAGACTGAACACTGTGAGCTCAAAGTAAAGTGTGACCTTAGTCTTTTATTGCAGGTCTCCAGAGTGCCTCTCCAACCTGTGAAACCTCCTTAAATACCTGTGCTCCCAAGGGATTGTGGGATCCCTTGGGATTCCAGATGATGAGCCCTCTGGTGGCTGTACAGAGTAAATACAAGTATACATATATAACAACATTCCCCCCCAAAGTCAATAGTGTAACTATTTACAATGTGAGTCTATCTGGGGCCCTTCTTGCCCTGGTTGATCGTCTCGGAGTGAAAGCTGGTGTTGTTGAATCATTTGTTGGGCCCTCGCTGGGCTGCTGTGCAGCTGGCCTTGCTGGGCTGCCTGGTGTGTTGGGTCCTGCTGGGCTGCTGTGGATGATGGGTTCTGCTTCGTGGTCAACCGTGGTGCCGGTTACCACTGGTGTGTATGTTGTGGGATCAAAAAAAGGTAGGGTCCAAGGTGGGTTGCTCAGGGTAGTCCGTGAATCTGAGTTTGATTTGGTCCAAGTGTTTCCGGTGAATGAGTCCATTTGAAAGTTTGACCTGAAACATCCTGCTCCCCTCTTTGGCCACGACAGTGCCGGGAAGCCACTTGGGACTTTGTCCATAATTTAATACAAATACAGAATCATTGAGTTCAATCTCGCGTAACACATTTGCGCTATCATGGTATGCACTTTGTTGAAGCCGCCTGCTCTCTACCTGTTCATGTAGATCAGGGTGAACTAACAAGAGCCTTGTCTTAAGTGCTCTTTTCATGGGTAGTTCAGCAAGTGGGATCCCAGTGAGTGAGTGTGGTCTCGTGCGATAGCTAAGCAGGACTCGGGATAGGCGAGTCTGCAGTGAGCCTTCAGTTACCCTCTTCAAGCCTTGCTTGATGGTTTGCACTGCTCTCTCTGCCTGACCATTGGACGCTAGTTTAAACGGGGCAGATGTGACATGTTTGATCCTGTTACGGGTCATGAATTCTTTGAACTCAGCACTGGTAAAACATGGCCCGTTGTCGCTCACCAGAACATCGGGTAAGCCGTGTGTGGCAAACATGGCCCGCAGGCTTTCAATAGTGGCAGCAGACATACTAGCCGACATTATCTCACATTTAATCCACTTGGATTACGCGTCTACAACCACAAGGAATATTTTACCCAAGAACGGGCCTGCATAGTCGACGTGTACCCTAGACCACGGTTTGGAGGGCCAAGACCATAAACTTAGCGGCGCCTTCCTGGGTACATTGCTTAACTGCGAGCATGTATTACATCTGTGAACGCAGGACTCTAAGTCCGCATCGATACCGGGCCACCACAAGTGGGATCTGGCTATCGCTTTCATCATTATGATGCCTGGGTGGGTACTGTGGAGGTCATTGATGAAGGTGTCTCTGCCCTTCTTGGGGACCACTACTCGATTGCCCTACAGAAGGCAGTCTGCCTGTATAGACATTTCATCTTTGCGCCGATGGAACGGCTTTATCTCTTCCTGCATTTCCACTGGGACACTGGACCAGCTCCCGTGAAGCACACAGCTTTTGACTAGAGATAATAAGAGGTCCTGGCTTGTCCAGGTTTTGATCTGCCGGGCAGTGATAGGTGATTGCTCACTCTCAAATGCTTCCATAACCATGGCTAGATCTGCGGGCTGTGCCATTTCCACCCCCGTGGTGGGCAATGGCAGCTTACTGAGAGCATCGGCGCAGTTTTCTGTGCCTGGCCTGTGGCGGATGGCGTAGTTGTATGCGAACAACGTGAGCGCCCATCTCTGGATGCAGGCCGATGCATTGGTGTTTATCCTTTTACTCTCGGAGAACAGGGATATAAGTGGCTTATGGTCAGTTTCCAATTCGAATTTTAGCCCAAACAGGAATTGATGCATTTTCTTTAGCCCATAGACACACGCTAACGCTTCTTTCTCAATCTTGCTCTAGACTCTCTCAGCCTTAGACAGACTCCTGGATGCATAAAGCAAATGGTTGCTGTTTCCCGAAATCATTAGCTTGGTGCAATAGACACTTGACGCCATATGACAACGCATCACATGCTAGTACCAAACGCTTACATGGATCATACAACACAAGCAATTTGTTTGAGCATAACAATTTTTCGCTTTTACAAAGGCATTTTCTTGGCTTTTGCCCCAAACCCATTCATTCCCTTTTCGTCGTAAGACATGCAGTGGTTCTAACAGTGTGCTGAGACCCGGGAAGAAGTTACCAAAGTAGTTCAGGAGTTCCAGAAACGACCACAGCTCCGTCACGTTCTGTGGCTTCAGTGCGTTCTCAATTGCCTCCATCTTCACGTTGGTGGGCCTGATGCTGTCCGCCGCAATCCTCCTTCCCAGGAACTCCACTTCAGGTGCCAGGAAAACGCACTTCGAGCATTTTAACCTGAGCCCCACGCAGTTGAGTCGACTAAGAACCTCCTCCAGGTTCAGCAGATGCTCGACTGTGTTCCGACCTGTGACCAAGATGTCATCCTGGAAGACCACGGTGTGCGGGACTGACTTCAGTAAACTTTCCATGTTTCTCTGGAATATTGCCGCCGCTGATCGGATTCCAAACAGGCATCTGTTATAAACAAAAAGACCTTTGTGCGTGTTGATGCAGGTGAGGGCCTTCGATGATTCCTCCAGTTCCTGCGTCATGTAGGCTGAAGTCAGATCCAGCTTCGTGAACGTCTTTCCTCCCGCCAGCATTGCAAAGAGGTCGTCGGCTTTTGGTAGTGGGTATTGGTCCTGCAGGGAGAAATGATTGATAGTTACATTTTTTAACGCCACAGATTCTGACAGTGCTGCCTCCCTTAAGGACTGGGACAATTGGATTGGCCCACTCGCTGAACTCGATTGGTGAAATGGTGCCCTCTCTTTGCAGCAGGTCTAGCTCGATCTCTACCCTTTCTCTCATCATGTACAGTACTGCTCTCGCCTTGTGATGGATGGGTCGCGCCCCCAGAATTAGGTGGATCTACACTTTTGCTCCTTGGAATTTCCTGATGCCTGGTTCAAACAGCGATGGAAATTTTTTAAGACCTGGGCGCATGAAGTGTCGCCAGCCGGCGATAGCTCTCGGACGTGGTCCCAGTCCCAGCGTATCTTTCCCAACAAGCTCCTGCAGAGCAGCATGGGACCATCGCCCGGTACCACCCAGAGTGGTAGCTTGTGCACCGCTCCAGCGTAGGAGACCTTTACGGCAGCACTGCCGATTACAGGAATCAGTTCTTTCGTGTAAGTTCTTAGTTTCGTGCGAACCGGAGTTAAGACTGGGTTTGAGGCCTTGTTGCACCACAACCTTTCGAAAGTCTTTTTGCCCATGATGGACTGGCTCGCGCCCGTGTCCAGCTCCATTGACACCAAGAGTCCATTTAGTTCAACATTCAGCATTATCGGGGGACAATTCGTGGTGAATGTGTGCACCCCATGTACCTCTGCCTCCTCTATCTGAGGCTCTGGTTCGTCGTGATCCTCCGTGGATCTGTCCTCCTCTGCAATGTGATGGTTTGCAGGTTTACCAGGCTTTGCAGCTCACCTGCACACTCGTTGGAGGTGTCCCATTGTTCCACAGCCCTTGCAAACGTATCCTTTGAATCGGCATGAATGGAAACGATGATCACCCCTGCAGCACCAACAAGGTGTTTAAGGCCTTGCATTCATCACCCTTGATGGTGGACTCTGAGACATCTGCAGACGTGCAACTGCAGGTATGTGTGACCTGCCCTGTACGTTACGATTCGAAAACAAAATCACTTTGTTCACAGTACTTGTAGCAGCACTTGTGTGCTGAGAGATTTGCTTAATATTGTCACTGGTGGCAATGAACGCCTGAGCTATCGCTATGGCCTTACTCAAGGTTGGGGTCTCTACAGTCAAAAGATGGCGAAGTATGGTTTCATGACCAATGCCAAGGACGAAAAAGTCTCTGAGCATGTGCTCCAAATGTCCTTTAAATTTGCAATGTACTGCAAGGCGTCTCAGCTCAGCGACATAACTCGTCACTTCCTGGCCTTCAGGCCTTTTGTAGGTGTAGAACCGGTACCTCACCATCAGAACGCTTTCCTTCGGTTTCAAATGCTCTCGGACCAGTGTGCACACATCATCATATGATTTCTCCGTGGGTTTTGCTGGAGTGAGCAGTTTCTTCATGAGGCCATACGTTGGTGCCCCACAGACAGTGAGGAGGATCGCTCTACGTTTGGCAGCGCTCTCTTACCCATCTAGCATGTTGGCCACAAAGTATTGGTCGCATCGCTCCACAAAAGTTTCCCAATCATCTCCCTCCGACAATTTCTCCAGGATGCTCACTGTTCTCTGCATCTTTGGGTTTGTTATATGTATCTCGTCGCCAGTTGTTGTGTATGGAGTAAGAGTCAGACTGAACACTGAGCTCAAAGTAAAGTGTGACCGTAGACTTTTATTGTTGGTCTCCAGAGTGCCTCTCCAACCTGTGAAGCCTCCTTAAATATCTGTGCTCCCAAGGGATTATGGGATCCCTTGGGACTCCAGGGGTGGAACCCTCTGGTGGCTGTACAGAGTAAATACAAGTTTACATCTATAACAGGGTCAACTAGGCCTGTATTCACTAGAGTTTAGAAGAATGAGAGGGGATCTCATTGAAAGGTATAAAATTCTGACGGGGTTGGATAGACTGGATGTGGGGAGGATGTTTCCCCTGGCTGGGAAGTCCAGAACAAGGGGTCACAGTCTCAGGATACGGGGTAGGACATTTAGGAGTGAGATGAGGAGAAATGTTTTCACTCAGAGGGTGGTGAACCTGTGGAATTCTCTACCACAGAAGGCTGTGGAGGCCAAGTCACTGAATATATTTAAGAGGGAGATAGACAGATTTCGAGACAAAAACGGCATCAAGGGGTATGGGGGAATATGGTGTTGAGAGAGAGGATCAGTAATGATCATATTGAATGTTGGTGCAGGCTTGAAGTGCCGAATGGCCTACTACTGCT
The DNA here is from genome assembly GCF_044704955.1 of Pristiophorus japonicus. Classification (NCBI taxonomy): domain Eukaryota; kingdom Metazoa; phylum Chordata; class Chondrichthyes; family Pristiophoridae; genus Pristiophorus; species Pristiophorus japonicus. Next base: position 5,004,198 of record NC_091979.1, read on the forward strand.
CCTATTTTCTATGTTTCTATGTTTCTAAATCGAATTCAATACAGCAGCTACTTCATTTTGGCAGGAGGATTAAGAAGTGCACAGGGAGGTTATGCTTGAAATGTATAAAACACTGATTAGGCCACAGCTGGAGTACTGCGTGTAGTTCTGGTTACCACATTACAGGAAAGATGTGATTGCACTGGAGAGGGTACAGAGGAGATTTACCAGGATGTTGCCTGGACTGGAGAATTTTAGCTATGAGGAAAGATTGGATAGGCCGGGGTTGTTTTCTTTGGAACAGAGGAGGCTGAGGGGCGACCTTATTGAGGTGTATAAAATTATGAGGGGCCTGGATAGAGTGGATAGGAAGGACCTGTTTCCCTTAGCAGAGGGGTCAATAACTAGGGGGCATAGATTTAAAGTAATTGGGGGGAGGTTTAGAGAGGCTATGAGGGGAAATTTCTTTACCCAGAGGGTGGTGGGGGTCTGGAACTCACGGCCTGAAAGGGTGGTAGAGGCAGAAACCCTCACCACATTTAAACAGTACTTGGATGTGCTCCTGAAGTGCCGTAACCTACAGGGCTACGGACCCAGAGCTGGAAAGTGGGATTAGGCTGGGTAGCTCTTGGTCGGCCAGCGTGGACACGATGGGCCGAATGGCCTCCTCCCGTGCTGTAGATTTCTCTGATTGTATCGTTTTGTCCCCGTTGTGTTCTCTGTGTGTAACCCTTTTCTATCCATCTCCCCCCCCCTCCCCCCTTTAATTACAGACATCCCTTGCGACCTGCGCTATGAGGGATTCGTCGGGAATTACAGTTACATCTTCCGGCCGCCTGTCCACTCCGCCCGCCGCCTGGTGACCTCCGCCGAGTTCTGGTTCTACGCCGGAGTGCCGTTGACCCCGGCGGTGGCCGGCGCTGACCCTGCCGCCGAGCTGTACTTCCTCACCGAGCGTGCCGGCTTTGCCCCGGCGGCGACGGGAACCGCGACCATCCGGGGGCAGTGGGCCGTCTTCCGCGTGGCCGAGCCCTTCCTCCCCTACGTCTCGCACAGGGTGCTCTTCCTGCAGGTCCGCTGCCCCCTCTGCCGCTGCGGCGCCCCCGACCCCCGCAACCTGCCCTTCTTCCTGTCCGCCACCAGGTCATCGGCCCCCCCACCCCCCGCCGCCGGCTCCGCCCGCTCCCGCCGCTCCACCGTGCCCTGGTCGCCGGCCTACGTCAGCCTCCTGCAGCGCCCGCCGCCCCCCGAGCTCGCCGACGACGACTGCCGCCGCTCCGCCGTCAACATCTCCTTCGCGGAGCTGGGCTGGGGCAACTGGATCGTCCAGCCCAGCGTCTTCACCTTCTACCACTGCAACGGCACCTGCTCCAACTCCAACCGGCTGACCTCCAGCCTCGGCCTCACGGTGTGCTGCACCTCCGTCCCCGGGACCATGAAGCCCCTCCGAGTCAGGACCACCTCCGACAGCGGCTACACCTTCAAGTACGAGACCCTCCCCAACATCATCACGGAGGAGTGCGCCTGCATCTGAACCTCGTGCCTCCACCCCCCTCCTCCCTCCCCCGCCGTCCCCATTGCCGCTGGGAGGGTCCCGCAATTGTCCTGGAAACTCCAGGAATTCAAGATCAACCTCCAGCTCGACCCAGGACTTCTCGCTCATAGAATCATAGAATGGTCACAGTACAGAAGGAGGCCATTCGGCCCGTCGAGCCCGTACTGGCTCTCAGCAAATCCCACGCCCCCGCCCTTTCCCCGTAGCCCTGCAATGCTTCCCCTTCAGGGACTTATCCAACTCCCTTTTGAAAGCCACGATTGAGTCTGCCTCCACCACCCTCTCAGGCAGCGCATTCCAGATCCTAACCACTCGCTGCGTAAAAAGGTTTTCCCTCATGTCACCTTTGGTTCTTCTGCCAATCGCCTTAAATCTGTGTCTTCTGGTTCTCAACCCTTCCACCAATGGGAACAGTTTCTCTCGATCTACTCTGTCCAGACCCCTCATGAATTTGAACACCTCGATCAAATCTCCTCTCAACCTTCTCTGCTCCGAGGAGAACAACCCCAGCTTCTCCAGTCCATCCACGTCACTGAAGTCCCCCATCCCTGGAACCATTCTCGTAAATCCCCTCTGCACCCTCTCTAAGGCCTTCACATCCTTCCTAAAGTGCGGAGCCCAGAATTGGACACAATACTCCAGTTGGGGCCGAACCAGTGTTTTATACAGGTCCATCATAACTTCCACACTTTTGTACTCTGTGCCTCTATTTATAAAGCCCAGGATCCCTTCAATATTTGTAACCGCTTTCTCAACCTGTCCTGCCACCTTCAACGATTTGTGCAACTAAACGTATTAATAGAATAAAAAATCCTGCAACACTTTGGTTTCTGAGTTATGATAATGTTGACGTTGGGCGAGAACAGGCTGTAAGAGGCACCCAATTGGGTAACGAGGAGTCTGTTTGCTTTCCAATGAGAGGTGGTGTGGGGGGAAGAATGGACATGTTGGGCGACCAATGGGGAGTGAGCTTGGAGGAGGGGGTTGGTGGAGGAACGAGGCAATTGGAGGGAGACGGTCATGTGATGAAACCTCCAGGAATACATCCAGCCGGAGTTGACAACGCTGGGACTGAGGGAGTGGGAACCAGCAGACGATGTTAGTGGTTCTAAGAAGGGGCTGAATTCCACACCGATCATTCAGAAGTTCGGAACTGTTGAACTTTTCCGGTAAATTGCTGACGCGCCCAACTGGAGAAGCAGCAAGTATCTCCGACTAGAGCGTTGGAAATCTCTCAACTTTCCAACTGTAGCGTCCAGTAGTTTGAAAGTTCCTTCCAAAGTTGGACTTTGTGCAAAGATCTTCTTCCAATCAACAACAGTTTGGGCAACGCAGGCGAACTTCAATCTTCAGTCCGTTGTATGATCTCCACCACCTTCCTGCCGCCCCACCCTCCTTAACCCTCCACAGTCTGCCACTCTGACAGAATTATACAATCATAGAGATTACGGCACAGAAGGAGGCCGTTCGGCCCATTGAGACGGTGCTAGCTCTTCAACGGGAACTGCCAAAGTGCTACTCCTATTTCCCTGCCCTTTCCCCATCTCCTTTCATATTTTTCCCTTGTCACGGTCGTTGACTCAATAATCCTGTGTGGTAAAGTGTTCCCCGTTCTCATAATCATCTGAGTGAAAATGTAAAGCTTCTCATAACAACATAAGAGCATGAGGATTAGCAGCAGGTGTCGGCCATTCGGCCCCTCGAGCCTGCTCCGCCATTCAATGAGATCACGGCTGATCATCGCCCTCAACTCCACTTACCCGCCCGATCTCCATATCCCTTGATTCCCCAACATTCCAAAGATCTATCGATCTCAGCCTTGAATATACTCAACGACTGAGCCTCCACAGCCCTCTGGGGCAGAGAATTCCAAAGATTCACCCCCCTCTGAGAGAGGAAATTCCTCCTCATCACTTTTGTTCTTAGATTGGATTTTACAGAAACAGGCCATTCGGCCCAACGGGTTTATGCTCCACACCAGGCCCCGCCCACCCTTCATCATGTCCCTGTCACCATATCCCTCTATTCCTTTCTCCCCCATGTGTTTATCCAGCTTCCCCTTAAATACATCGATACTATTCGCCTCAACCCCTCCCTGTGGCTGTGAATTCCACATTCTCACCGCTCTCTGGGTAAAGAAGTTTCTCCTGAATTCCCCATTGGATTTATTAGTGTCTATCGTATATTGATGGCCCCTAGTTTTTGATTCCTCCACAAGTTTGCATTTTCTCTACGTTTACCCTATCGAACCTCTTGATAATGTTAAAGGCCTCGATCAGGTCCCCCCTCAGTTTTCTCTTATCTAGAGAAAAACCCCTTCTGCCCGTTCAACTTTCCTGACAGTTAGAACCTCTCACTTCTGGTACCATCCTTGTAAATCTAACGATAAACCCAGCCCTGACTTTCCCCGGGGCTCTCACTAATCTCTCACAATAACATCGGTGGAAGATCGGTGGGACTGTGGAGAAACGGCATCGTTGGCCATTTTTAGCCGTTCACACAGTTTCCCCAATGGCTTCCGGCCATCTCTCATCGGAGAAAGTTTTCCCCTTGCCCAGCAACATCCTGCCAACTGAGTCTATGCCCGTGTCCCGCCCACCCAACACCTCCTGCCCACTGCCCCGCGTCCTAACTCGCACCGAGTCCCGCTCACCCATCACCCCCTGTGCTCACTGCCCCCGTGTCCAAACTTGCACGGAGTCCCGCTCACCCATCACCCCTTGTGCTCGCTGCCTCGTGTCCTAACTCGCACCGAGTCCCACTCACCCATCACCCTCTGTGCTCACTGCCCCGTGTCCTAACTCGCACCGAGTCCCGCTCACCCATCACCCCCTGTGCTCACTGCCCCGTGTCCTAACTCGCACCGAGTCCCACTCACCCATCACCCTCTGTGCTCACTGCCCCGTGTCCTAACTCGCACCGAGTCCCGCTCACCCATCACCCCCTGTGCTCACTGTCCCGTGTCCTAACTCGCACCGAGTCCCACTCACCCATCACCCCCTGTGCTCACTGCCCCGTGTCCTAACTCGCACCAAGTCCTGCTCACCCATCACCCCTTGTGCTCGCTGACCTACATTGGCTCCCAGTTAAGCAACACCTAGATTTCAAAATTCTCATCCTTGTTTTGAAATCCGTCCCATATATAACAACAAAATAAATAGGAGCAGGAGTCAGCCATTCGGCCCCTTAAGCCTGCTCCGCCTTTCAGTAAGATCATGGCATCTTCCATGGCCTCGCCCCTCCCTATCTCTGTAATCTCTAGCTCCACAACCAACCCCCCCCACCCCACCCCCCGAGATGTCTGTCCTCCTCTAATTCGGCCCTCCTGAGCATCCCTGATTATAATCGCTCCATCATCGGTGGCCGTGCCTTCTGTTGCCTGGGCCCCAAGCTCTGGAACTTCCTCCCTAAACCTCTTCGCCTCTCTACCTCTCTTTCCACCTTTAAACCGACCTCTTTGACCAAGCTTCCTGCCCTAATTTCTACTTATGCGGCTGAGTGTTAAATTATTTATCTCATAATGCTCCTGTGAAGCGCCTTGGGACATTTCACTACGTTAAAGGCGCTATATAAATACAAGTTGTTGTTGTTGTTATTAAACATTTACCAATTGGATCTACATCGGGAAGGGAAGCAGTGGCAAGGGAGAGGTGGTTATGAGGTAATCCTTGGGTTGGTTTCTCCTCTTGCCGAACCCTAGGTGGGTAAGGTCATTAAATCTCTCTCCATCTCCCAACGGATTGCTGTCATTGCTGTGTTAGCCCTGTCACTCTACACTTAATAAACATCTTCTGAAATGATAGCAATGTTTTCATTTGTAGCTGACAGTTAGGATAACGGGTCCCCGGGAGGTCCCGGGATTGTGTCAGTATTTGCCAAGGTTTCCTGGGAGTGTGTCAGTATTTACAGGGGGTCCCCAGGAGTGTGTCAGTATTTACGGTGGGTCCCCGGGAGTGTGTCAGTATTTACGGTGGGTCCCCGGGAGTGTGTCAGTATTTACAGGGTGTCCCCGGGAGCATGTCAGTATTTACAGGGGTCCCCGAGAGTGTGTCAGTATTTACAGGGTGTCCCCGGGAGCATGTCAGTATTTACAGGGGTCCCCGAGAGTGTGTCAGTATTTACAGGGTGTTCCCGAGAGTGTGTCAGTATTTACAGGGGGTCCCCGGGAGTACGTCAGTATTGTCAGGGGGTCCCCGGGAGTGTGTCAGTATTCACAGAGTGTCCCCGGGAGTGTGTCAGTATTTACAGAGGGTCCCGGGGAGTGTGTCAGTATTTACAGGGGGTCCCCAGGAGTGTGTCAGTATTTACAGCTTGTCCCCGGGAGTGCGTCAGTATTTACAGGGGGTCTCCAAGAGTGTGTCAGTATTTACAGGGGGTCCCCGAGAGTGTGTCAGTATTTACAGTGGATCCCCGAGAGTGTGTCAGTATTTACAGGGGGTCCCCAGGAGTGTGTCTGTATTTACAGGGTGTCCCCGAGAGTGTGTCAGTATTTACAGTGGATCCCCGAGAGTGTGTCAGTATTTACAGGGGGTCACCGGGAGTGTGTCAGTATTTACAGGGTGTCCCTGGGAGTGTGTCAGTATTTACGGGGGCTCCCCGGGAGTGTGTCAGTATTTATGGGGGGTTCCCGGGAGTGTGTCAGTATTTACAGGGTTTCCCCGGGAGTGTAATCATGTTTACAGGGGGTCTTCAGGAGTGTGTCAGTATTTACAGGAGGTCCCCGGGAGTGAGCCAGTATTTACAGGTGGTCCCCGGGTGTGTGTCAGTATTTACAGGAAGTCCCGGCATTGTGTTAGCATTTACAGAGCGTCCCCATAAGTGTGTTGAATCATTGTGGGTGGAGATTAGAGATAGTAAGGGGAAAAAGTCACTGGTGGGCGTAGTTTATAGGCCCCCAAATAATAACTTCACGGTGGGGCGGGCAATAGTCAAAGGAATAATGGAGGCATGCGAAAAAGGAACGGCAGTAGTCATGGGGGATTTTAACCTACATATCGATTGGTCAAATCAAATCGCACGGGGTAGCCTGGAGGAGGAATTCATAGAATGCATATGGGATTATTTCTTAGAACAGTATGTAACAGAACCTACAAGGGAGCAAGCGATCTTAGATCTGGTCCTGTGTAATGAGACAGGAAAAATAAACGATCTCCTAGTAAAAGATCCTCTCGGAATGAGTGATCACAGTATGGTTGAATTTGTAATACAGATTGAGGGTGAGGAAGTAGTGTCTCAAACAAGCGTACTATGCTTAAACAAAGGGGACTACAGTGGGATGAGGGCAGAGTTGGCTAAAGTAGACTGGGAACACAGACTAAACAGTGGCACAATTGAGGAACAGTGGAGGACTTTTAAGGAGCTCTTTCATAGTGCTCAACAAAAATATATTCCAGTGAAAAAGAAGGGCGGTAAGAGAAGGGATAACCAGCCGTGGATAACCAAGGAAATAAAGGAGAGTATCAAATTAAAAACCAATGCATACAAGGTGGCCAAGGTTAGTGGGAAATTAGAAGATTGGGAAAATTTTAAACAACAGCAAAGAATGATTAAGAAAGCAATAAAGAAAGGAAAGATAGATTACGAAGGTAACCTTGCACAAAACATAAAAACAGCTAGTAAAAGCTTTTACCGATATATAAAATGGAAGAGAGTGACAAAAGTAAATGTTGGTCCCTTAGAAGATGAGAAGGGGGATTTAATAATGGGAAATGTGGAAATGGCTGAGACCTTAAACAATTATTTTGCTTCGGTCTTCACAGTGGAAGACACAAAAACCATGCCAAAAATTGTTGGTCACAGGAATGTGGGAAGGGAGGACCTTGAGGCAATCACTATCACTAGCGGGGTAGTGCTGGACAGGCTAATGGGACTCAAGGTAGACAAGTCCCCTGGACCTGATGAAATGCATCTCAGGGTATTAAAAGAGATGGTGGAAGTTATAGCAGATGCATTCGTTATAATCTACCAAAATTCTCTGGACTCTGGGGAGGTACCAGCGGATTGGAAAGCAGCTAATGTAACGCCTCTGTTTAAAAAAGGGGGCAGACAAAAGGCAGGTAACTATAGGCCGGTTAGTTTAACATCTGTAGTGGGGAAAATGCTTGAAACTATCATTAAGGAAGAAATAGCGGGACATCTAGATAGGAATAGTGCAATCAAGCAGACGCAGCATGGATTCATGAAGGGGAAATCATGTTTAACTAATTTACTGGAATTCTTTGAGGATATAACGAGCATGGTGGATAGAGGTGTACCGATGGATGTGGTGTATTTAGATTTCCAAAAGGCATTCGATAAGGTGCCACACAAAAGGTTACTGCAGAAGATAAAGGTACGCGGAGTCAGAGGAAATGTATTAGCATGGATAGAGAATTGGCTGGCAAACAGAAAGCAGAGAGTCGGGATAAATGGGTCCTTTTCGGGTTGGAAATCGGTGGTTAGTGGTGTGCCACAGGGATCGGTGCTGGGACCACAACTATTTACAATATACATAGATGACCTGGAAGAGGGGACAGAGTGTAGTGTAACAAAATTTGCAGATGACACAAAGGTTAGTGGGAAAGCGGGTTGTGTAGAGGACACAGAGAGAATGCAAAGAGATTTAGCTAGGTTAAGCGAATGGGCTAAGGTTTGGCAGATGGAATACAATGTCGAAAAGTGTGAGGTCATCCACCTTGGAAAAAAAACAGTAAAAGGGAATATTATTTGAATGGGGAGAAATTACAACATGCTGCGTGCAGATGGACCTGGGGGTCCTTGTGCATGAATCCCAAAAAGTTAGTTTGCAGGTGCAGCAGGTAATCAGGAAGACGAATGGAATGTTGGCCTTCATTGCGAGAGGGATGGAGTACAAAAGCAGGGAGGTCCTCCTGCAACTGTATAGGGTATTGGTGAGGCCGCACCTGGAGTACTGCGTGCAGTTTTGGTCACCTTACTTAAGGAAGGATATACTATCTTTGGAGAGGCTGATTCCGGAGATGAGGGGGTTACCTTATGATGATAGATTGAGTAGACTGAGTCTTTACTCGTTGGAATTCAGAAGGATGAGGGGTGATCTTATAGAAACATTTAAAATCATGAAAGGGATAGACAGGATAGAGGCAGAGAGGTTGTTTCCACTGGTCGGGGAGACTAGAACTAGGGGGCACAGCCTCAAAATATGGGGGAGCCAATTTAAAACCGAGTTGAGAAGGAATTTCTTCTCCCAGAGGGTTGTGAATCTGTGGAATTCTCTGCCCAAGGAAGCAGTTGAGGCTAGCTCATTGAATGTATTCAAGTCACAGATAGATAGATTTTTAACCAATAAGGGAATTAAGGTTACGGGGAGCGGGCGGGTAAGTGGAGCTGAGTCCACGGCCAGATCAGCCATGATCTTACTGAATGGCGGAGCAGGCTCGAGGGGCTAGATGGCCTACTCCTGTTCCTAATTCTTATGTTCTTATGTTCTTATGTGTCAGTATTTACAGGAGGTCCCTGGGAGTGTGTCAGTATTTACAGGGGGTCCCCGGGAGTGTGTCAGTATTTACAGGAGGTCCCCGGGAGTGTGTCAGTATTTACAGGGGGTCCCCGGCAGTGTGTCAGTATTTACAGGGGGTCCCCGGGAGTGTGTCAATATCTACAGGGGGTCCCCGAGAGTGTGTCAGTATTTACAGGGGGTCTCCAGGACTGTGGCAGTAGTTACAGGGCGTCCCCAGGAGTGTGTCAGTATCTACAGGGGGTCCCCAGGACTGTGGCAGTATTTACAGGGCGTCCCCAGGAGTGTGTCAGTATCTACAGCGGTTCCCCAGGAGTGTGGCTGTATTTACTGGGCGTCCCCAGGAGTGTGTCAGTATTTACAGGGCGTCCCCAGGAGTGTGTCAGTATTTACAAGGTGTCCCCGGGAGTGTGTCAGTATCTACAGGGGGTCCCCAGGAGTGTGGCAGTATTTACTGGGCGTCCCCAGGAGTGTGTCAGTATTTACAGGGCGTCCCCAGGAGTGTGTCAGTATTTACAAGGTGTCCCCGGGAGTGTGTCATTATTAACAGGGGGTCCCCGGGAGTGTGTCAGTATTTACAAGGTTCCCTGGGAACGTTACATTATTTACAGGGTGATCCCCGGAAGTGTGATGATGGGTAACGGGTTTCCCCATTTGATATTGACAGGTGATCCCTGGAATTATGCCAATATTTTCATGGGGTTCGAGGACTGAGCCAATATTTTCTGGGGTAGCAGGAGTGTGCCAATATTTGTAGGCATTCTCGGATTGTGCCTATATTTGTCGGGGTCCTGCGACGATGCCAATGTTTGCAGGGGTCCCAGGACTGTGCCGATATTGGCAGGGGTCGATGCCAAACCCGGGGGTCTCCATCCATTGGCTGATCCTCCTGGTGCAAACAGGTCAGAACCCCAGGAGCCTTTGAGCATGGTCGATGCAGGGGTAAGAGCTGGTGTAGCTGGTATCTCACGTTTGCTCACAGCGAGTCTCCCTGTAAAGGCAGAGCCCAGTGTGTCTCTGGACACCAGCCCTTCATGTCTGAATGTAAAGCAGGGACAGGGCAGGATGAGCACAACTATGAGCCAAATGAAACTTCCTCATTTGTGCCGATCTTGAGATACGGTGACCCCATGACCCTGGTGCTGTGGGCTTTCAACTCTCACCTCTGACTCAGAGGTTTGTGAGGTCAAGCCCTCCTTCAGAGATTTGAGCACGTAATCCAGGCGGGCACTCCAAGGCCAGTGCTGAGAAAGAAAGCAAGACTTGCATTTATACAGCGCCTTTCATGACCATTGGACGTCTTAAAGCGCTTCACAGCCAATGAAGTACTTTTGGAGTGTAGTCGCTGTTGTAATGTGGGAAACATGGCAGACAATTTGCGCACAGCAAGGTCCCACACACAGCAATGTGACAATGACCAGATAATCTGTTCTTATTATGTTGATTGAGGGATAAATATTGGCCGCAGGACACATAACAACATAGAAACATAGAAAATAGGTACAGGAGTAGGCCATTCAGCCCTTCGAGCCTGCACCACCATTCAATATGATCATGGCTGATCAATCCCTCAGTACCCATTTCCTGCTTTCTCTCCATACCCCTTGATCCCTTTAGCCACAAGGGTCATATCTAACTCCCTCTTGAATATATCCAATGAACTGGCCTCAACAACTCTCTGCGGCAGGGAATTCCACAGGTTAACAACTCTCTGAGTGAAGAAGTTTCTCCTCATCTCAGTCCTAAATGGCTTACCCCTTATCCTTAGATTGTATCCGCTGGATCTGGACTTCCCCAACATCGGGAACATTCTTCCTGCATCTAACCTGTCCAATCCCGTCAGAATTTTATATGTTTCTATGAGATCCCCTCTCATCCTTCTAAACTCCAGTGGATACAAGCCCAGTCGATCCAGTCTCTCCTCATATGTCAGACCAGCCATCCCGGGAATCAGTCTGGTGAACCTTCGCTGCACTCCCTCAATAGCAAGTACATCCTTCCTTAGATTAGGAGACCAAAACTGAACACAATATTCCAGGTGAGGCCTTACCAAGGCCCTGTACAACTGCAGTAAGACCTCCCTGCTCCTATACTCAAAACCCCTAGCTATGAAGGCCAACAAGCCATTTGCCTTCTTCACCGCCTGCTGTACCTACATGCCAACTTTCAATGACTGATGCACCATGACACCCTGGTCTCGTTGCACCTCCCCTTTTCCTAATCTGCCGTCATTCAGATAATATTCTATCTTCGTGTTTTTGCCCCCAAAGTGGATAACCTCACATTTATCCACATTATACTGCATCTGCCATGCATTTGCCCACTCACCTAACCTGTCCAAATCACCCTGCAGCCTCTTAGCATCCTCCTCACAGCTCACAACGCCACCCAGTTTAGTGTCATCTGCAATCTTGGAGATATTACACTCAATTCCTTCATCTAAATCATTAATGTATATTGTAAATAGCTGGGGTCCCAGGACTGAGCCCTGCGGCACTTCACTAGTCACTGCTTGCCATTCTGAAAAGGACCCATTTATCCCGACTCTCTGCTTCCTGTCTGCCAACGAGTTCTCTATCCACGTCAGCACATTACCCCCAATACCATGTGCTTTAATTTTGCACACTAATCTCTTGTGTGGGACCTTGTCAAAAGCCTTTTGAAAGTCCAAATACACCACATCCACTGGTTCTCCCTTGTCTACTCTACTAGTTACATCCTCAAGAAATTCCAGAAGATTTGTCAAGAATGATTTCCCTTTCATAAATCCATGCTGACTTGGACTGATCCTGTCACTGCTTTCCAAATGCGCTGCTATTTCATCTTTAATAACTGATTCCAACATTTTCCCCACCACTGATGTCAGGCTAACCGGTCTATAATTACCCGTTTTCTCTCTCCCTCCTTTTTTAAAAAGTGGTGTTACATTAGCTACCCTCCAGTCCATGGGAACCGATCCAGAGTCAATAGACTGTTGGAAAATGATCACCAATGCATCCACTATTTCTAGGACCACTTCCTTAAGTACTCTGGGATGCAGACTATCAGGCCCTGTGGATTTATCGGCCTTCAATCCCATCAATTTCCCTAACACAATTTCCCACCTAATAAGGATATCCTTCAGTTCCTCCTTCTCACTAGACCCTCGCTTCCCTCGTATTTCCAGAAGATTATTTGTGTCTTCCTTCGTGAAGACAGAACCAAAGTATTTGTTTAACTGGTCCGTCATTTCTTTGTTCCCCATTATAAATTCTAAACACCGGGGATAACTCCCCTGCTCTTCTTTGAAATACCGCTACGAGATCTTTCAATATCCACCTGAGAGAGCAGACGGGGCCTCGGTTTAACGTCTAATCTGAAAGACGACACTTCTGACAGTGCAGCGCTCCGTCAGCACTGCATTGGGGTGCCAGCCTACGTTTTTTTGAGGGAGTGCTGCACTGTCGGAGTTCAGTGCTGATTTGTAAGCTTGCTCGGAAAAACGCGCGTTCAGTAGACTGACAGAGCCGCTGTCAGCCCTCTTAAAAGGACACACACATCTATCAGGTAATTTGCATTTAAGCTTTTCGACAGTGTTCTTTATATTATTGAATTAGTAGCTTGGTGCAATTGATTCTAAAAGTATTTTTAAGTGTACAGGGAGTGCTGCTGGATGTTTGCAAGGCTTTTGTATCGTAAAGGAAGTCCTCTGAGAATACAGAAAATGCTGGAAATACTCAGCGGGTGAGGCAGCATCCGTGGAGAGAGACACAAAGTTCACATCTCAGGTCGTGATGCTGCCTGACCTGCACAAGGCCACACAAAGTGGAGGAGAAGCCATCCGAGAAGGTACCAAAAACCTCAAGTCCCTTCGCCGGGAGCGTGCAGAAACCCAGTACAAACAGAGGAAGGAACGTACGACAAATCAAGCAACCCACCAACACATCCATCCATCCACCATCTGTCCCACCTGTGACATTGGTCTCATCAGCCATGTTAGAACTCATATTAGTGGATGCATCAGTTGTAATTTACCAAAATTCCCTGGATTCTGGGGAGGTCCCAGCAGATTGGAAAACTGCAAATGTAACGCCCCTATTTAATAAAGGAGGCAGACAAAAAGCAGGAAACTATAGACCAGTTAGCCCAACATCTGTGGTTGGGAAAATGTTGGAGTCCATTATTAAAGAAGCAGTAGCAGGACATTTGGAAAAGCAAAATTCGGTCAGGCAGAGTCAGCATGGATTTATGAAGGGGAAGTCATGTTTGACAAATTTGCTGGAATTCTTTGAGGATGTAATGAACAGGGTGGATAAAGGGGAACCAGTGGATGTGGTGTATTTGGACTTCCAGAAGGCATTTGACAAGGTGCCACTAAAAGGTTACTGCACAAGATAAAAGTTCACGGGGTTGGGGGTAATATATTAGCATGGATAGAGGATTGGCTAACTAACAGAAAACAGAGAGTCCGGATAAATGGTTCATTCTCAGGTTGGCAATCAGTAACTAGTGGGGTGCCGCAGGGATCAGTGCTGGGACCCCAACTATTTACAATCCCTATATTAACGACTTGGAAGAAGGGACTGAGTGTAACGTAGCCAAGTTTGCTGACAATACAAAGATGGGAGGAAAAGCAATGTGTGAGGAATACACAAAAAGTCTGCAACAACAACAACTTGTATTTATATAGCGCCTTTCATGTAGTGAAACGTCCCATGGCACTTCACAGGAGTATTATGAGTTAAATAATTTGACATTCGGCTGCATAAGTAGAAATTAGCACAGGTGTCCAAAAGCTTGGTCAAAGAGGGAGGTTTTCAGGAACATCTTGAAGGAGGAAAGATAGGCAGAGAGGTTTAGGGAGGGAGTTCCAGAGCTTGGGGCCCAGGCAACAGAAGGCACGGCCACCAATGGTTGAGAGATTATAATCAGGGATGCTCAAGGGGGCAGAAGTCGAGGAGCGCAGAGATCTTGGCAGGGGGGAGGGGGGCGGGGATCGCGGGGCTGGGGGAGATTACAGAGATAGGGAGGGGCAAAGCCATGGAAGCTGCATGATCTTATTGAATAGCAGAGCAGACTTGAGGGGCCGAATGGCCGACTCCTGCTCTTATTTATTTTGTTTTTATATATGAGAGGGAGTTGAAAACAAGGATGAGAATTTTGAAATCGAGGCGTTGCTTAACCGGGAGCCAATCTAGGTCAGCGAGCATAGGGGGTGATGGGTGAGCGGGACTTGGTGCGAGTTAGGACACAGGGCAGCGAGCACAGGGGGTGATGGGTGAGCGGGACTTGGTGCGAGTTAGGACATGGGGGTGTGGGCACAGGGGGTGATGGGTGAGCGGCACTCGGTGCGAGTTAGGATACTGTTGTTGATTGGAAGAAGATCTTTGCACAAAGTCCAACTTTGGAAGGAACTTTCAAACTACTGGACGCTACTGTTGGAAAGTTGAGAGATTTCCAACGCTCTAGTCGGAGATACTTGCTGCTTCTCCAGTTGGGTGCGTCAGCAATTTACCGGAAATGTTCAACAGTTCCAAACTTCTGAATGATCGGTGTGGAATTCAGCCCCTTCTTAGAACCACTAACATCGTCTGCTGGTTCCCACTCCCTCAGTCCCAGCGTTGTCAACTCCGGCTGGATGTATTCCTGGTGGTTTCATCACATGACCGTCTCCCTCCAATTGCCTCGTTCCTCCACCAACCCCCTCCTCCAAGCTCACTCCCCATTGGTCGTCCAGCATGTCCATTCTCCCCCCCACACCACCTCTCATTGGAAAGCAAACAGACTCCTCGTTACCCAATTGGGTGCCTCTTACAGCCTGTTCTCGCCCAACGTCAACATTATCATAACTCAGAAACCAAAGTGTTGCAGGAATTTTTATTCTATTAATACGTTTAGTTGCACAAATCGTTGAAGGTGGCAGGGCAGGTTGAGAAGGGATCCTGGGCTTTATGAATAGAGGCACAGAGTACAAAAGTGTGGAAGTTATGATGGACCTGTATAAAACACTGGTTCGGCCCCAACTGGAGTATTGTGTCCAATTCTGGGCACCACACTTTAGGCAGGATGTGAAGGCCTTAGAGAGGGTGCAGGGGAGATTTACGAGAATGGTTCCAGGGATGGGGGACTTCAGTGACGTGGATAGACTGGAGAAGCTGGGGTTATTCTCCTTGGAGCAGAGAAGGTTGAGAGGGGATTTGATCGAGGTGTTCAAAATCATGAGGGGTCTGGACAGAGTAGATCGAGAGAAACTGTTCCCATTGGTGGAAGGGTCGAGGACCAGAGGACACGGATTTAAGGCTATTGGCAGAAGAACCAAAGGTGACACGAGGGAAAACCTTTTTATGCAGCGAGTGGTTAGGATCGGGAATGCGCTGCCTGAGAGGGTGGTGGAGGCAGACTCAATCGTGGCTTTCAAAAGGGAGTTGGATAAGTCCCTGAAGGGGAAACATTGCAGGGCTACGGGGAAAGGGCGGGGGAGTGGGATTCGCTGAGAGCCAGTACGGGCTCGACGGGCCGAATGGCCTCCTTCTGTACTGTGACCATTCTATGATTCTATGAGCGAGAAGTCCTGGGTCGAGCTGGAGGTTGATCTTGAATTCCTGGAGTTTCCAGGACAATTGCGGGACCCTCCCAGCGGCAATGGGGACGGCGGGGGAGGGAGGAGGGGGGTGGAGGCACGAGGTTCAGATGCAGGCGCACTCCTCCGTGATGATGTTGGGGAGGGTCTCGTACTTGAAGGTGTAGCCGCTGTCGGAGGTGGTCCTGACTCGGAGGGGCTTCATGGTCCCGGGGACGGAGGTGCAGCACACCGTGAGGCCGAGGCTGGAGGTCAGCCGGTTGGAGTTGGAGCAGGTGCCGTTGCAGTGGTAGAAGGTGAAGACGCTGGGCTGGACGATCCAGTTGCCCCAGCCCAGCTCCGCGAAGGAGATGTTGACGGCGGAGCGGCGGCAGTCGTCGTCGGCGAGCTCGGGGGGCGGCGGGCGCTGCAGGAGGCTGACGTAGGCCGGCGACCAGGGCACGGTGGAGCGGCGGGAGCGGGCGGAGCCGGCGGCGGGGGGTGGGGGGGCCAATGACCTGGTGGCGGACAGGAAGAAGGGCAGGTTGCGGGGGTCGGGGGCGCCGCAGCGGCAGAGGGGGCAGCGGACCTGCAGGAAGAGCACCCTGTGCGAGACGTAGGGGAGGAAGGGCTCGGCCACGCGGAAGACGGCCCACTGCCCCCGGATGGTCGCGGTTCCCGTCGCCGCTGGGGCAAAGCCGGCACGCTCGGTGAGGAAGTACAGCTCGGCGGCAGGGTCAGCGCCGGCCACCGCCGGGGTCAACGGCACTCCGGCGTAGAACCAGAACTCGGCGGAGGTCACCAGGCGGCGGGCGGAGTGGACAGGCGGCCGGAAGATGTAACTGTAATTCCCGACGAATCCCTCATAGCGCAGGTCGCAAGGGATGTCTGTAATTAAAGGGGGGAGGGGGGGAGATGGATAGAAAAGGGTTACACACAGAGAACACAACGGGGACAAAACGATACAATCAGAGAAATCTACAGCACGGGAGGAGGCCATTCGGCCCATCGTGTCCATGCCGGCCGACCAAGAGCTACCCAGCCTAATCCCACTTTCCAGCTCTGGGTCCGTAGCCCTGTGGGTTACAGCACTTCAGGTGCACATCCAGGTACTGTTTAAATGTGGTGAGGGTTTCTGCCTCTACCACCCTTTCAGGCCGTGAGTTCCAGACCCCCACCACCCTCTGGGTGAAGAAATTTCCCCTCATAGCCCCTCTAAACCTCCCCCCAATTACTTTAAATCGATGCTCCCTGGTTATTGACCCGTCTGCTAAGGGAAACAGGTCCTTCCTATCCACTCTATCCAGGGCTCTCAAAATTTTATACACCTCAATAAGTTCGCCCCTCAGCCTCCTCTGTTACAAAGAAAACAACCCCAGCCTATCCAATCTTTCCTCATAGCTAAAATCCTCCACTTCAGGCAACATCCTGGTAAATCTCCTCTGTACCCTCTCCAGTGCAGTCACATCCTTCCTGTAATGTGGTGACCAGAACTCCAGCTGCAGCCTAACCAGTGTTTTATACATTTCAAGCATAACCTCCCTGTGCACTTCATAATCCTCCTGCCAAAATGATGTAGCTGCTGTATTGAATTCGATTTAGAAACATAGAAACATAGAAAATAGGAGCAGTAGTAGGCCATTCGGCCCTTCGAGCCTGCACCACCATTCAATATGTTCATGGCTGATCCTCTTCCAGTTAACCTGACATCGGTAGTGGGGAAAATGTTGGAATCAATTATTAAAGACGTAATAGCAGCGCATTTGGAAAGCAGTGACAGGATCGGTCCAAGTCAGCATGGATTTATGAAAGGGAAATCTTCTAGAATTTTTTGAGGATGTGACTAGTAGAGTGGATAAGGGAGAACCAGTGGATGTGGTGTATTTGGACTTTCAAAAGGCTTTTGACAAGGTCTCACACAAGAGATTAGTGTGCAAAATTAAAGCACATGGTATTGGAGGTAATGTATTGACGTGGATAGAGAACTGGTTGGCAGTCAGGAAGCAGAGAGTAGGAATAAACGGGTACTTTTCGGAATGGCAGGTAGTGATTAGTGGAGTGTCGCAAGGTTCAGTGCTGGGACCCCAGCTATTTACAATATACATTAATGATTTGGACGAAGGAATTGAGTGTAATATCTCCAAGTTTGCAGATGACACTAAGCTGGGTGGCAGTGTGAGCTGTGAGGGGGATGCTAAGAGACTGCAGGGTGACTTGGACAGGTTAGGTGAGTGGGCAAATGCATGGCAGATGCAGTATAATGTGGATAAATGTGAGGTTATCCACTGTGGTGGCAAAAACAGGAAGGCAGAATATTATCTGAATGGTGATAGATTAGGAAAAGGGGAGGTGCAACGAGACCTGGGTGTCATGGTACATCAGTCATTGAAGGTTGGCATGCAGGTACAGCAGGCGGTGAAGAAGGCAAATGGTATGTTGGCTTTCATAGTGAGAGGATTTGAGTATAGGAGCAGGGAGGTCTTACTGCAGTTGTACAGGGCCTTGGTGAGACCACACCTGAAATATTGTGTACAGTTTTGGTCTCCTAATCTGAGGAAGGACATTCTTGCTATTGAGGGAGTGCAGCGAAAGTTCACCAGACTGATTCCCGGGATGGCAGGACTGACATATGAAGAAAGACTGGATCGACGAGGCTTATATTCACTGGAGTTTAGAAGAATGAGAGGGGATCTCATAGAAACATATAAAATTCTGACGTAATTGGACAGGTTAGATGCCGGAAAAATGTTCCCGATGTTGGGGAAGTCCAGAACCAGGGGTCACAGTCTAAGGCTAAGGGGTAAGCCATTTAGGACCGAGATAAGGAGAAACTTCTTCACTCAGAGAGTTGTTAACCTGTGGAATTCTCTACCGCAGAGAGTTGTTGAGGCCAGTTCGTTAGATATATTCAAAAGAGAGTTAGATGTGGCCATTACGGCTAAAGGGATCAAAGAGTATGGAGAGAAAGCAGGAAAGGGGTACTGAGGTGAATGATCAGCCATGATCATATTGAATGGCGGTGCAGGCTCGAAGGACAAAATGGCCTACTCCTGCACCTATTTTCTATGTTTCTATGCTTCAAGTCCCACTCCAGGTACTTGAGCACATAAACCTAGGCTGACTCTCCCAGTGCAGGGCTGAGGGAGCGCCACACTGTCGGAGGTGTTGTCTTTCGGATGCAACGTTAAACCGAGGCCTTGTCTGCTCTCAGGTGGACGTGAAACATCCCATGGCCATTATTTCGAAGAAGAGCAGGGAGTTATCCCTGGTGTCTGGGGCCAATATTTATCTCTCAACCAACATAACAAAAAACTAATCATTATCACATTGCTGTGTGTGGGAGCTTGCTGTGCAGAAATTGACTGCTGCGTTTCCCACATTACAACAGTGACTACACTCCAAAAGTACTTCATTGGCTGTAAAGTGCTTTGGGACATTCTGAGGTTATGAAAGGCGCGATATAAATGCAAGTCTTTTTTTTAATGTCGGAAATGAGACAACCAAAAGTTTTATAAAAACAAACATGGACCTTACTGGTGACGGGGAAGGAAATGACCTCGGATTTATCATCGTCCTTGTTGTGATTTTGATGGCCAGTCCACCGGGTGAGGCGTCGTGCGAGCCTGCTGTTCTTGAAGGGATTCCGCCGCTCCTGATTGGTTAGGTTGCAGCTCTGTGGGGGTTCCGCCAGCCCCAGGCTCTGCAGGATCTTCTCCTGCACCTTGGCCAGGATTGCATCCTCACTGAGGCTGTGCATGGAGCAGGCCGCTCCCAGCCCAGGCACCCGGAGAGTCACGACCAGTAGTGTCACCGCGAACATGCTCGGCAACATCGGGACGGCACAGAGCTTCCGAGCAAAGAGTGGCTGAGACATTGAGACCCAGGGAGAGAGAAGGAGACAGAGTGGGATATAGAACGGTAAAGGGAGAGGGCGATAGAGACAGAGAGTGAGAGACACACACACAGCCAGAGAGACAGAGAGAGAGAGCGAGAGAGAGAGAGACGCACACAGCCAGAGAGACAGAGAGAGAGAGCGAGAGAGAGACACACACACAGCCAGAGAGACAGAGAGAGAGAGCGAGAGAGAGAGAGACGCACACAGCCAGAGAGACAGAGAGAGAGCGAGAGAGAGAGCGACGCACACAGCCAGAGAGACAGAGAGAGTGAGAGAAGGTGACAGAGTGGGATATAGAACGGTAAAGGGAGAGGGCGATAGAGACAGAGAGTGAGAGACACACACACAGCCAGAGAGACAGAGAGAGAGAGCGAGGGAGAGAGAGACGCACACAGCCAGAGAGACAGAGAGAGAGAGAGAGAAGGAGACAGAGTGGGATATAGAACGGTAAAGGGAGAGGGCGATAGAGACAGAGAGAGAGAGACACACACAGACACACAGCCAGAGAGAAACAGAGAGAGAGAAGGAGACAAAGTGGGATACAAATTGATAAAGGGAGAGTGCGATGGAGATAGAGAGTGAGGAGACTAAGTGAGATAGAATGAAATAAAGGGAGGGTGCGATGCGGATAGAGGCAGAGAGTGAGAGACACACACAGAGCGAGAGAGACAGAGAGTGAGAGAGGATTAGACAGAGCAAGAATTACGCAGAGGAAGAGTCACACAGAGAGAGAAAGAGAGAGAGGGAAAAAAGAACAACGAGAGAGAGAATGAGACAGAAAGAGATCCAAAAAGAGAGGCACGCACACACACAGATAGAAACAGAGAAAAATACATAGAGGGAGACAGAAAGTGAGAAAGAGTGAGAGAGAGATATAGTGAGTGAGGGAGAGAGAGAGAGAGAGAGAGAGAGAGTGACAGAGAGAGGCAGTGAGTGAAGGGAAGAGAGAGAGAGAGAGGGGGGCAGTGAGTGAGGGGGAGAGAGAGAGGCAATGAGTGAGGGAGAGAAAGTGAGAGAGGCAGTGAGTGAGGGAGAGAGCGAGAGAGAGAGGCAGTGTGAGGGAGAGAGAGTGAGAGAGAGGCAGTGAGTGAGGGAGAGAGAGAGAGAGGCAGTGAGTGAGGGAGAGAACGAGAGAGAGAGGCAGTGAGTGAGGGAGAGAGAGAGAGAGAGAGAGAGGCAGTGAGTGAGGGAGAGCGACTGAGAGAGGCAGTGAGTGAGGGAGAGAGCGAGAGAGAGAGAAAAAACAGCAGACGGTGAGAGTGAGAATGAGACAGGTAGATCCAGAGAGAGAGAGAGGCACACACAGATAAAGGCAGAGTAGCAAAAGTGAGAGAGAACGTGCCAGAGAGACAGAGTGTGGGACAGAGAGAGATACAGACAGACACGAGTCAGGAATGTGAGAGAGATGGGGGTGAGAGACTTAGGCAGAGGATGAGAGTGAAAGGCAGAGAAAGAGAATGAATAAGAGAGGTGAAGACACAGACACAGGATCAGAGGTGGGTACAGCAATGGGGACTGAGAGGGACAGAGTGGGGACAGACACAGAGAGGTTGCAAAAGGAGACAGAGAGAGAAATGATCAGAGATACGGAGAGAGAGAGAGTGAGAAATGTCCTTTAATTGCTGCCGTCAGAACTCCTCCAGTCCCAGCAGATGCATTGCTCAGTCGTTCACTGTGACCCTTGTGGGAGAGAGTGAGCTGCCAATCTTGTCAATCACCCTGACTGGGGCTGCTGAGTGTCCTGCTCTCTGTCCAGCCCCTCTGTCCTCCCTCCTCTCTCAGCACGTCGGTCTGACTGAGCCAAGCGGCCACAATCAGAGCTGGTGAGAGCGGGCACACCCTCCGGGGTTGCTGTCGGGCGGATGTTGTCGCTCTGACACCGTTCGGCGTTATCTCGGCTGGGAGACGCAAGGCGCTATCTGTGGAATGTGTTGTCGTGCACCCAGGCAGTGGGGGAAAGAGCCGCGCCGACCAAATCTCACACACACACAGGGCAGAGCAACACCTCACGGGAACCGAAAGCATCTCCACAGAGCTGGCGGGGGTGGGGAGACGAGGGGGGGGGGGCATGCGAGGGGGGGTGAGGGTTGTCACCTCACACATTGCTGTGACCTTTCACCTCCTGTCTCTCCCCCTCCCCTTTTTCAATTCGATGATGGGGAGAGAGCAGGGCAGTGGGATGTGTTTTTTCCTTATACAGGAGTTACAGAAATAACCTGAATTTATATAGCGCCTTTGACGACTTCAGAACGTCCCAAAGCACTTTACAGCCAATCAAGTACATCTCTTTGAAGTGCAGTCACTGTTGCAATGCGGGAAACGCGGCAGCCAATTAGCACACAGCAAGCTCCCACAAACAGCAATGCGCTAATGACCGGATAATCTGTTTGTCTTGTTGGTTGAGCTGAAAATATTGGCCGCAGGACACCTGGGGGTAATGCTCCTGCTCTTCTTCGAAAAGTTCCGTGGGATCTTTTACCTCCACCCGAGAGAGAAGACAGGGCCTCGGTTTAACGTCTCATCCGAAAGACGGCCCCTCCGACAGTGCAGCGCTCCCTCAGCACTGCACTGGGAGTGTCAGCCTGGATTATCTGCTCAAGTCCCGGGAGTGGGACTTGAACCCATTGTGATATATTCTATACGACATCACAAACATACAGACTTCACGATGGCGTCATTAACACAGGAACTTGTCAGGTGACCTGTCACGGGATGTGTTTATTGCATTTACAGCAATGGCTGCATTACCACAGTCATCCACTAGGTGGAGCAGTAGTCCGCTAGGTGGAACCTATATTACACCCACAACCTTCAGACTCAGAGGCGAGAGATGCTATCCACTGTAGGGTTGCAAAATTCGTGGAAACCCCCACAGTGTTTGGACTCATTGGAAAGGAAATTCGATTTGGGACTATGAGTCAGAAAGTTTGGAATCCTACAATGCATGTGGAAGAAACTACGAGTGTTAACCAAGTTTGGGATTTTAAAAGGCATATTGGGTCCGTGTGGAAAAGGACTGCAAAACTGAGGGACAACTAGCCTCTATAGAAGCCAGTCTTTGGGTATTGAAACCGTCTGGGGTATTGAAGCTAAACAAATTGTCTGGAGAATCCTGTAAACTTGAAAACCCTTCTCCCCGGGAGACATTAACATAGCAACAATCGACCCACAGATAGCCAGCCATAGCTCCAAGCAGGAAACCCATCAGCGCATGCATAATGTTAACAGTCCATCCAACCCGCATGGAAAAATCCAGGCCCAGGCAGACAACGTAAATACCAAAACTCAATCTCCCAAATCAAAAACGAATTCGACAGATCGACACATCTGAAACAGGTTACCATTAACGAGCTGCCAAAATATGACAAAGAAATATCAAGCCAGCCAAAATTAAGGCAAAGAATCGGGGCTGATTTGGCGCGCAGATTAGAACGACTCCCAAAGTATAACTGAGGCCCTGTTTTACGGGTTAGAGAGACCGCAGCCTTAAGGAGCCTTCCAGAGAGCTTGCTACACAGCCTTCTATGCAGCTCTCTGAACATCAACATCTCCAGCCTCGACGACACCCCTGGGCCACACTGCTCTGCTGCTGAAGAAGAAGGAAGAACATCAAGGCAGAGAAAAGCAGTTCCCAGTAACTTTGGACATCGCCATCGCGGCAGCAACTGACCACAGCCAACGTGGTAACATCAAACCATCACGATCGATAAACTCCAAGAATAAAACTCCTCAAGACGAAACCAAAGACTCGAAAGTTTCCACTCAGCAATCTGTTCCAAGCTCCCAACAAGTGAAACGTTACCTAAAAGAACTTTAAAACCTATTGCTGACGGAAGGAAGTGGGTACTCACCCCATAAATCCAATACGCCCCCTACCCATCAGCGGACACCACCCAACTGAAGACTACGCAGTAAGAAATCTTCCACGATGTTCGGGGTCCGACAAGCAGAACCTACAGAGTCCAGTGAACCCCGAAACCGCAAACCACCGCTTACTGACAATAAAAGGATTGGTGAGCATAATCTCTGTTTACCCTGGAGTTCAACCTAGTCAGAGTTAGGCATTGGGAGGTGGGAGGTGTATTATTTACTGTAACCCCTTTTGAACGTGTGATAAAGTGCCCCTTATTCTAATGAACCTGACCCCCGAGACCACCCCCTACACCATTGAGCCACAATTACAGATCGGGCAAAGTTACAGTTTCAGGTCAGGAAGTGCACTGAGCGGACTGTCCCTTTAAGAGCGGCTGGTATTGTAAAGTCCTTACTCTACAGCATGAAACCACACGAGGCACATTCCAGGGACAAGGTCACTCTGTGACCTTAGCTCTTTATTACAGGACTCCAGAAGTGATGACCCTGCGTGGGACCTCCCTTTATATACCTGTGTGATCAGGTAAGGAGTGTCTCCCACAAGTTCACCCACTGTGGTCAAGGTGTGCATCTAAATTGAGTGTATACAGTAATACAGTGGTGTTACATTGTAGTTACAAACATGACTGGTTTGGCCGCACACACCTGGTCAAAGTCGCCAAAGGGGCCTGAACCAGACAATGTGCCCCAATTTGCATCTGGAGTGGAACCTAACGCCATTTTCAGTCTGATCTTCCCGACGAGTGCCGTGCGCTCCAACCCACATACGAGCACCAGAAGCGTGGCGTCTCTAGAGCGCAGTAAACCCGTGCGCCGCACCCAATATTGGTCCCCGGCAGCGCTCGCTCGTCGCCCAAACAAACGCCCGCTGCACAATCAAATATCAAGGCCATAACTTTACAAAGAAAACCGTTTTGCCGGAGAGCGATGCCACAAAGATGCTGAGAGATATTTGCAGTGCAGTGACATCATGGGGAGAGATCAGCACCTTGGGTTGCTCAGAGATAAATGTCTTTATATATAGAGGGTCGAGCTGGGAGTGTCTCTGCAATCACACAGCGGCGTCAGTGGGAATGCACGGCATGCTCAGTCCGAGCGGTGGGAACGTTCAAGACACCAGCGGTTATGTCGGAGAACTGTCCCAGAGAGAGCGGTCGCTGTGTGTGTCAGCGCAGGAGATGTGAAACCCTTGCGGTCCCGACACAGAGTGGAACAACACGGAATATCTGGGAGCGAGGGCACCGACATTGAAAAATAAAATAAAAAGTACTTGCATTTATCTAGTGCCTTTCACAGCCTCAGGATATCCAAACGTCCTTTACAGCCAATGACGTATAGCCATTGTTGGAATGTGGGAAATGCGGCAGCCAATTTGCGCACAGCAAGCTCCCACAAACAGCATTTTGAGATAATGACCAGATAATCATAATGTAGGCTGACACTCCCAGTGCAGTACTGAGGGAGTGTCACACTGTGGGAGGGTCAATACTGAGGGAATGCTGTACTGTCTCTTGGAGGGGTAGTACTGAGGGAGCGCTCCACTGTCGGAGGGGCAGTACTGAGAGAGCGCCGCACTGTCGGAGGGGCAGTACCGAGGGAGCGCCGCACTGTCGGAGGGGCAGTATTGAGGGAGCGCCGCACTGTCGGAGGGGCAGTACTGAGGGCGTGCCGCACTGTCAGAGGGGCAGTACTGAGGGAGCCTTGCACTGTCATCTTTCCAATGAGACATTAAATCCCACTGCATTATTGGGACCAATATTTATCCATCAATCACCATCACGATAAAGCAGATGATCTGGGTCATTATCACAGTGCTGTTTGTGGGAGCTTGCTGTGTGCAAATTGGCTGCTGCTTTTCCCACATTACAACAGTGACTACACTTCGAAAAGTCCTTCATTGACTGTGAAGCGCTTTGGGACATCCCGCGGCCGTGAAAGGCGCTATAGGAATGTAAGTTCTCGATCTCTCTCTCTCACACAAGTCTGACTGTCCCGACACTCACTCTGGCCTGATCAGTGTGTGGTATTTGTGTAAATGTGATGCAGTTTCCTTTCTTGCTTTTTACTCCTGAAGACAGTGTCAGTTCCCTGTTCAAAGGGCACCAAGGCCTCGGCCTACTGATGGTCTGCGGCTACAAAATGAATTGATTTGAAGTCAGGTAACATCCACAACATTCGAAGTAAAAACATGCGCTTGATCCAAAACCACTCAAGCTCTGCCACTGATCGCAGTCACAGCACAGAAATGTCTGGGACTCAGAACCGGTCAAGAAACTGTTTTAAGGTCAAGGTGGATTTCAAGAAGAATGTCGAGGCTGATTACTGGAGCACTAAACCATGCCAAGCCACTGTGACTTAACCAGTGTGTGGAGCAGTGTGTGTGTGTGGAGCCCAAGCAGTGCTTCCTCACTTATCTTCAGCTGCTATGTATCAAATGTCAATCCAGTTTAGATTCTGCTAATTCTATCTGCACCCCCTCCCCCGGCCCCCCTCCCACGGCCCCGCTCACCCCAGGACCCCCTCCCCCGGCCCCGCTCACCCCCTCGCCCCCCTCCCCCGGCCCTGCTCACCCCAGGACCCCCTCCCCCGGCCCCGCTCACCCTCTCGCCCCCCTCCCCCGGCCCTGCTCACCCCCTCGCCCCCCTCCCCCGGCCCCGCTCACCCCAGGACCCCCTCCCCGGCCCCCCTCCCACGGCCCCGCTCACCCCAGGACCCCCTCCCCCGGCCCCCCTCCCACGGCCCCGCTCACCCCAGGACCCCCTCCCCCGGCCCCGCTCACCCCCTCGCCCCCCTCCCCCGGCCCCGCTCACCCCCTCGCCCCCCTCCCCCGGCCCCGCTCACCCCCTCGCCCCCCCTCCCCCGGCCCCGCTCACCCCCTCGCCCCCCTCCCACGGCCCCGCTCACCCCCTCGCCCCCCTCCCCCGGCCCCGCTCACCCCCTCGCCCCCTCCCACGGCCCCGCTCACCCCCTCGCCCCCCTCCCCCGGCCCCGCTCACCCCCTCGCCCCCCTCCCCCGGCCCCGCTCACCCCAGGCCCCCCTCCCCCGGCCCCACTCACCCCAGGACCCCCTCCCCCGGCCCCCCTCCCACGGCCCCGCTCACCCCAGGACCCCCTCCCCCGGCCCCGCTCACCCCCTCGACCCCCTCCCCCGGCCCCACTCACCCCCTCGCCCCCCTCCCCCGGCCCCGCTCACCCCAGGCCCCCCTCCCCCAGCCCCGCTCACCCCAGGACCCCCTCCCCCGGCCCCACTCACCCCCTCGCCCCCCTCCCACGGCCCCGCTCACCCACTGCCCCCCTCCCCTGGCACCGCTCACCCCCTCGCCCCCGCCCCCCTCCCCTTGCCCCGCTCATCCTTGGCCCCCCTCCCCCAGCCCCAACTCAGTCCCTGCCCCCCTCCCCTGGCCCCGCTCACCCCCTGCCCCCCTCCCCCGCCCCCTGCCCCTCTCCCCTGGCCCTGCTCACCCCCTGCCCCCCTCCCCCGCCCCCTGCCCCTCTCCCCTGGCCCTGCTCACCCCCTGCCTCCCTCCCCCGGCCCCACTCACCCCCTCCCTCCCTCCCCCGGCCCCACTCACCCCCTGCCCCCCTCCCCTGGCCCTGCTCAGCCCCTGCTCACCCCCTGCCCCCCTCCCCCGGCCCCACTCACCCCCTGCCCCCCTCCCCCGGCCCCACTCACCCCCTGCCCCCCTCCCCTGGCCCTGCTCAGCCCCTGCTCACCCCCTGCCCCCCTCCTCACTCACCCCCTGCCCCCCTCCCCCGGCCCCACTCACCCCCTGCCCCCCTCCCCTGCCTTGCTTGGGTGACTGCAGTGGCTGGGATCGCACAAACCCTTCTGCACCGCCACTTAAACCGCAGACACATACCGCCTCGCTTTCCTCATGGGACGGCTAATTGCGATTTAGCACCGCAGCTCAGATAAGGGTCTCTGAATTCTTGTGCAGGATATGCAGTCGCTCGAGTGTCCCCCACCCCACAGACAACTTACTATTCATAGGCTGGCCAGTCAATGAACATTTGGCCCCCTCTGCTCCCTCCCCACACTCCAGCCCTGTATACCGCGGTGTGCTCATGTCATGTCGTGATGGCAGGGAGTATTTTGGGGAGTTGAGACAACAGCTGGGGAAGCACTGGCCGCCTCGGGCAATGAGCTAGCGAGCAGCAGCGGGAGGCTCGGACGGGCTGAGGGGGGAAAGGTTGGGGCACGCAATCCGGAGCAGACCTCCCGCAATCCGGACTAGACCTTCCGGCCAAAGGGTGCTGCAGGACAGGAGGCTGAGCCGCCGTGCCGCTGAGGTTCATGGAGACAACAGCTCGGGGAATCAGCCTGACTGTACGTCTTTAGGGAGCTGGGAGGGCGAACGCCTCACAGGGAACAGACTGACCCCGGCCCCGAACCCTCAGTGAACTGACAGGTAAGTGGGAATATGCGGAATCACTCCATGCGTGTATTCCGTGCCGTGCCAATGGGCAGCTGTGAAGTGCCTTGCAAGGGGAATGGAATGTGCAAAAGGAATATCAAACCGTATAAAGAGACCGTGTAGCGGATTAGAGCGTGTAATGAGACCAAAAAAAAGAAAGACTTGCATTTATATAGCGCCGTTCACGACCACCGGAGCGCTTTACAGCCAATGAAGTACTTTTGTAGTGTGGTCACTGTTGTAAAGTGGGAAATGCGGCAGTCAACTTGCGCACAGCAAGCTCCCACACACAGCAACGTGATAATGACCCAGATCATCTGTTTTTTGTTATGGTGATTGAGGCATAAATATTGGCCCGGGTCAACGGCTGTAACTCCCCTGCTCTTCTTCCAAATAGTGGCCGTGGGATCTTTAAGCACCACTTGAGAGGTCAGACGGGGCCTCGGTTTAATGGCTAATCTGAAAGACGGCACCTCCGACAGTGCAGCGCTCCCTCAGTATAGCCTAGATTTCTGTGCTCAACTCTCAGGAATGGGATATGAACCCATGACCATCTGAGTCAGAGGTCAGATGCTGTGGGTATCAGATGGCCTTCAGAGGGCATTGGAATGTGTAATTGGGATATCAAAGAGCGTGTACAGTTTCAGGGTGTGTAATGAGGGGTATCAGGGTGTGTAATGAGGGGTATCAGGGTGTGTAATGGGGGGTATCACAGTGTGTAATGGGGGGTATCACTGTGTAATGAGGGGAATCACAGTGTGTAATGAGGGGTATCGCAGTGTGTAATGAGAGGTATCACGGTGTGTAATAGGGGTATAAGAGTGTGTAATGAGAGGTATCACGGTGTGTAATGAGGGGTATCAGGGTGTGTAATGAGGGGTATCAGGGTGTTTAATGAGGGGTATAAGGGTGTGTAATGAGGGGTATCACGGAGTGTAATGAGGGGTATTACGGAGTGTAATGAGGGGTATCAGGGTGCGTAATGGGGGTATCACAGTGTTAATGGGGCTATCACAGTGTGTAATGAGGGATATCACAGTGTGTAATGAGGGGTGTCAGGGTGTGTAATGAGGGGTGTCGGTGTGTAATGAGGGGTGTCAGGGTGTGTAATGAGGGGTGTCAGGGTGTGTAATGAGGGGTGTCAGGGTGTGTAATGAGGGGTGTCAGGGTGTGTAATGAGGGGTGTCAGGGTGTGTAATGTGGGGTGTCAGGGTGTGTAATGTGGGGTGTCAGGGTGTGTAATGAGGGGTGTCAGGGTGTGTAATGAGGAGTGTCAGGGTGTGTAATGAGGAGTGTCAGGGTGTGTAATGAGGAGTGTCAGGGTGTGTAATGAGGAGTGTCAGGGTGTGTAATGAGGAGTGTCAGGGTGTGTAATGAGGAGTGTCAGGGTGTGTAATGAGGAGTGTCAGGGTGTGTAATGAGGAGTGTCAGGGTGTGTAATGAGGAGTGTCAGGGTGTGTAATGAGGAGTGTCAGGGTGTGTAATGAGGAGTATCAGGGTGTGTAATGAGGAGTATCAGGGTGTGTAATGAGGAGTATCAGGCTGTGTAATGAGGGGTATCAGGCTGTGTAATGAGGGGTATCAGGGTGTGTAATGGGGGGTATCAGGGTGTGCAATGAGGGGTATTACAGTGTATAATGGGGAAATCAGGATGTGTAATGAGGGGTATCACAGTGTTTAATGGCGGGTATTAGGGTGTGTAATAAGGGGTATCACGGAGTGTAATGAGGGGTATCACGGAGTGTAATGAGGGTTATCAGGGTGTGTAATGGGGGTATCACGGTGTGTAATGGGGGTATCACAGTGTGTAATGGGGCTATCAGGGTGTGTAATGAGGGATATCAGGGTGTGTAATGAGGGATATCAGGGTGTGTAATGGGGGTTATCACTGTGTAATGAGGGGTATCACAGTGTGTAATGAGGGGTATCACAGTGTGTAATGAGGGGAATCACGGTGTGTAATGAGGGGTATCACAGAGTGTAATGAGGGGCATCAAGATGTGTAATGAGGGGTGTCAGGGTGTGTAATGAGGGGTATGAGGGTGTGTAATGAGGGGTATGAGGGTGTGTAATGAGCAAGGATCAGGGTGTGTAATGAGTGTTATCAGGGTGTGTAATGTGTGTTATCAGGGTGTGTAATGAGTGTTATCACAGTGTGTAACGAAGGGTATCAGGGTGTGTAATGATGGGTATCAGGGTGTGTAATGAGGGGTATCAGGGTATGTAATGAGGGGTATCAGGGTGTGCAATGAGGGGTATCAGGGTTGTAATGAGGGGTATCAGGGTGTATAATGAGGGGTATCAGGGTGTGTAATGATGGGTATCAGGGTGTGTAATGAGGGGTGTCAGGGTGTATAATGAGGGGTATCAGGGTGTGTAATGGGGTGTATCAGTGTGTAATGAGGGGAATCACAGTGTGTAATGAGGGGAATCACAGTGTGTAATGAGGGGAATCAGAGTGTGTAATGAGGGGAATCACAGTGTGTAATGAGGGGAATCACAGTGTGTAATGAGGGGAATCACAGTGTGTAATGAGGGGAATCACAGTGTGTAATGAGGGGTATCAGGGTCTGTAATGAGGGGTATCAGGGTCTGTAATGAGAGGTATCAGGGTGTGTAATGAGGGGAATCACGATGTGTAATGAGGGGTATCACAGCATGTGTAATGAGAGGTATCAGGGTGTGTAATGAGGGGTATGAAGGTGTATAATGTCAGGTATCAGGATCTGTAATGAGGGGTATCAGGGTGTGTAATGATGGGTATCAGGGTGTGTAATGATGGGTATCAGGGTGTGTAATGATGGGTATCAGGGTGTGTAATGATGGGTATCAGGGTGTGTAATAATGGGTATCAGGGTGTGTAATAATGGGTATCAGGGTGTGTAATGATGGGTATCAGGGTGTATAATGGGGCGCATCAGGGTGTGTAATGAGGGGAATCAGGGTGTGTAATGTGGGGTATGAGGGTATATAATGAGGGGCATCAGGGTGTGTAATGAGAGTTATCAGGGTGTGTAATGAGGGGTATGAGGGTATATAATGAGGCGCATCAGGGTGTGTAATGAGGGGAATCAGGGTGTGTAATGCGGGGTATGAGGGTATATAATGAGGGGCATCAGGGTGTGTAATGAGGGGTATCAGTATGTAATGGCGGTATCACAGTGTGTAATGGGGGTTTCAGGCTGTGTAATGAGGGATATCAGAGTGTGTATTGAGGGGCATCAGGGTGTGTAATGAGGGGTATGAAGGTGTGTAATGAGGGGTATGAAGGTGTGTAATGAGGGGTATCAGGGTGTGTAATGAGGGGTATCAGGGTGTGTAATGATGGGTATCAGGGTGTGTAATGATGGGTATCAGGGTGTGTAATGATGGGTATCAGGGTGTGTAATGAGGGGTATCAGGGTGTGTAATGAGGGGTATGAGGGTGTGTAATGAGGGGTATGATGGTGTGTAATGACCGAGGATCAGGGTGTGTAATGAGTGTTATCAGGGTGTGTAATGAGTGTTATCACAGTGTGTAACGAAGGGTATCAGGGTGTGCAATGAGGGGTACCAGGGTGTGCAATGAGGGGTATCAGGGTGTGTAATGAGGGGTATCAGGGTGTGTAATCAGGGGTATCAGGGTGTGTAATGAGGGGTATCAGGGTGTGTAATGAGGGGTATCAGGGTGTGTAATGAGGGGTATCAGGGTGTGTAATGAGGGGTGTCAGGGTGTGTAATGAAGGGTGTCAGGGTGTGTAATGAGGGGTATCAGGGTGTGCAATGAGGGGTATCAGGGTGTGTAATGGGGTGTATCACAGTGTGTAATGAGGGGAATCACTGTGTGTAATGAGGGGAATCACATTGTGTAATGAGGGGAATCACAGTATGTAAGGGGAATCACAGTGTGTAATGAGGGGAATCACAGTGTGTAATGAGGGGTATCAGGGTGTGTGATGAGGGGAATCACGGTGTGTAATGAGGGGAATCACGGTGTGTAATGAGGGGAATCACGGTGTGTAATGAGGGGTATCAGGGTGTGTAATGAGGGGTATGAAGGTGTGTAATGAGGGGTATGAGGGTGTGTAATGAGGGGTATGAGGGTGTGTAATGAGGGGTATGAGGGTGTGTAATGAGGGGTATGAGGGTGTGTAATGAGGGGTATGAGGGTGTGTAATGAGGGGTATGAGGGTGTGTAATGAGCAAGGATCAGGGTGTGTAATGAGTGTTATCAGGGTGTGTAATGTGTGTTATCAGGGTGTGTAATGAGTGTTATCACAGTGTGTAATGAAGGGTATCAGGGTGTGTAACGAGGGGTTTCAGGGTGTATAACGAGGGGTATCAGGGTGTGTAATGATGGGTATCAGGGTGTGTAATGAGGGGTGTCAGGGTGTGTAATGAGGGGTGTCAGGGTGTGTAATGAGGGGTGTCAGGGTGTGTAATGAGGGGTGTCAGGGTGTGTAATGAGGGGTGTCAGGGTGTGTAATGAGGGGTGTCAGGGTGTGTAATGAGGGGTGTCAGGGTGTGTAATGAGGGGTGTCAGGGTGTGTAATGAGGGGTGTCAGGGTGTGTAATGAGGGGTGTCAGGGTGTGTAATGAGGGGTATCGGTGTGTAATGAGGGGTATCAGGGTGTGTAATGGGGTGTATCACAGTGTGTAATGAGGGGAATCACAGTGTGTAATGAGGGGAATCACAGTGTGTAATGAGGGGTGTCAGGTGTGTAATGAGGGGTATCAGGGTCAAATGAGGGGTATCAGGGTCTGTAATGAGAGGTATCAGGGTGTGTAATGAGGGGAATCACGATGTGTAATGAGGGGTATCACAGCATGTGTAATGAGAGGTATCAGGGTGTGTAATGAGGGGTATGAAGGTGTATAATGTGAGGTATCAGGATCTGTAATGAGGGGTATCAGGGTGTGTAATGATGGGTATCAGGGTGTGTAATGATGGGTATCAGGGTGTGTAATGATGGATATCAGGGTGTGTAATTATGGGTATCAGGGTGTGTAATAATGGGTATCAGGGTGTGTAATGATGGGTATCAGTGTGTAACGAGAGGTATCAGGGTGTATAATGAGGCGCATCAGGGTGTGTAATGAGGGGAATCAGGGTGTGTAATGTGGGGTATGAGGGTATATAATGAGGGGCATCAGGGTGTGTAATGAGAGTTATCAGGGTGTGTAATGAGGGGTATGAGGGTATATAATGAGGCGCATCAGGTTGTGTAATGAGGGGAATCAGGGTGTGTAATGCGGGGTATGAGGGTATATAATGAGGGGCATCAGGGTGTGTAATGAGGGGTATCAGTATGTAATGGCGGTATCACAGTGTGTAATGGGGGTTTCAGGCTGTGTAATGAGGGATATCAGAGTGTGTATTGAGGGGCATCAGGGTGTGTAATGAGGGGTATGAAGGTGTGTAATGAGGGGTATCAGGGTGTGTAATGAGGGGTATCAGGGTGTGTAATGAGGGGTATCAGGGTGTGTAATGAGGGGTATCAGGGTGTGTAATGAGGGGTATCAGGGTGTGTAATGAGGGGTATCAGGGTGTGTAATGATGGGTATCAGGGTGTGTAATGATGGGTATCAGGGTGTGTAATGATGGGTATCAGGGTGTGTAATGATGGGTATCAGGGTGTGTAATGATGGGTATCAGGGTGTGTAATGATGGGTATCAGGGTGCATAATGATGGGTATCAGGGTGCGTAATGAGGGGTATCAGGGTGCGTAATGAGGGGTATCAGGGTGCGTAATGAGGGGTATCAGGGTGCGTAATGAGGGGTATCAGGGTGCGTAATGAGGGGTATCAGGGTGTGTAATGAGGGGTATGAGGGTGTGTAATGAGGGGTATGATGGTGTGTAATGACCGAGGATCAGGGTGTGTAATGAGTGCTATCAGGGTGTGTAATGAGTGTTATCACAGTGTGTAATGAGGGGTATCAGGGTGTGCAATGAGGGATATCAGAGTGTGTATTGAGGGGCATCAGGGTGTGTAATGAGGGGTATGAAGGTGTGTAATGAGGGGTATCAGGGTGTGTAATGAGGGGTATCAGGGTGTGTAATGAGGGGTATCAGGGTGTGTAATGAGGGGTATCAGGGTGTGTAATGAGGGGTATCAGGGTGTGTAATGAGGGGTATCAGGGTGTGTAATGATGGGTATCAGGGTGTGTAATGATGGGTATCAGGGTGTGTAATGATGGGTATCAGGGTGTGTAATGATGGGTATCAGGGTGTGTAATGATGGGTATCAGGGTGTGTAATGAGGGGTATCAGGGTGTGTAATGAGGGATATCAGGGTGTGTAATGAGGGGTATCAGGGTGTGTAATGAGGGGTGTCAGGGTGTGTAATGAAGGGTGTCAGGGTGTGTAATGAGGGGTATCAGGGTGTGTAATGAGGGGTATCAGGGTGTGTAATGGGGTGTATCACAGTGTGTAATGAGGGGAATCAAAGTGTGTAATGAGGGGAATCACATTGTGTAATGAGGGGAATCACAGTATGTAAGGGGAATCACAGTGTGTAATGAGGGGAATCACAGTGTGTAATGAGGGGTATCAGGGTGTGTGATGAGGGGAATCACGGTGTGTAATGAGGGGTATCACAGTGTGTAATGAGGGGTATCAGCATGTGTAATGAGAGGTATCAGGGTGTGTAATGAGGGGTATGAAGGTGTGTAATGAGGGGTATCAGTGTGTGTAATGAGGTGTATCAGGGTGTGTAATGAGGGGTATCAGGGTGTGTAATGAGGGGTATCAGGGTGTGTAATGAGGGATATCAGGGTGTGTAATGATGGGTATCAGGGTGTGTAATGATGGGTATGAGGGTATATAATGAGGCGCATCAGGGTGTGTAATGAGGGGATTCAGGGTGTGTAATGCGGGGTATGAGGGTATATAATGAGGGGCATCAGGGTGTGTAATGAGGGGTATCAGTATGTAATGGTGGTATCACAGTGTGTAATGAGGGGTATCAGCATGTGTAATGAGAGGTATCAGGGTGTGTAATGAGGGGTATCAGGGTGTGTAATGAGGG
The DNA here is from genome assembly GCF_044704955.1 of Pristiophorus japonicus. Taxonomy (NCBI): domain Eukaryota; kingdom Metazoa; phylum Chordata; class Chondrichthyes; family Pristiophoridae; genus Pristiophorus; species Pristiophorus japonicus. The sequence continues at coordinate 5,038,936 of NC_091979.1, forward strand.
GTATCAGGGTGTGTAATGAGGGGTATCAGGGTGTGTAATGAGGGGTATCAGGGTGTGTAATGAGGGGTATCAGGGTGTGTAATGAGGGGTATCAGGGTGTGTAATGAGGGGTATGAGGGTATATAATGAGGCGCATCAGGGTGTGTAATGAGGGGAATCGGGGTGTGTAATGCGGGGTATGAGGGTATATAATGAGGGGCATCAGGGTGTGTAATGAGGGGTATCAGTATGTAATGGCGGTATCACAGTGTGTAATGGGGGTTTCAGGCTGTGTAATGAGGGATATCAGAGTGTGTATTGAGGGGCATCAGGGTGTGTAATGAGGGGTATGAAGGTGTGTAATGAGGGGTATGAAGGTGTGTAATGAGGGGTATGAAGGTGTGTAATGAGGGGTATCAGGGTGTGTAATGAGGGGTATCAGGGTGTGTAATGAGGGGTATCAGGGTGTGTAATGAGGGGTATCAGGGTGTGTAATGATGGGTATCAGGGTGTGTAATGATGGGTATCAGGGTGTGTAATGATGGGTATCAGGGTGTGTAATGATGGGTATCAGGGTGTGTAATGATGGGTATCAGGGTGTGTAATGATGGGTATCAGGGTGTGTAATGATGGGTATCAGGGTGTGTAATGATGGGTATCAGGGTGTGTAATGATGGGTATCAGGGTGAGTAATGAGGGGTATCAGGGTGCGTAATGAGGGGTATCAGGGTGCGTAATGAGGGGTATCAGGGTGCGTAATGAGGGGTATCAGGGTGCGTACTGAGGGGTATCAGGGTGTGTAATAAGGGGTATGAGGGTGTGTAATGAGGGGTATGATGGTGTGTAATGACCGAGGATCAGGGTGTGTAATGAGTGTTATCACAGTGTGTAACGAAGGGTATCAGGGTGTGCAATGAGGGGTATCAGGGTTGTAATGAGGGGTATCAGGGTGTGTAATGAGGGGTATCAGGGTGTGTAATGAGGGGTATCAGGGTGTGTAATGAGGGATATCAGGGTGTGTAATGAGGGGTATCAGGGTGTGTAATGAGGGGTGTCAGGGTGTGTAATGAAGGGTGTCAGGGTGTGTAATGAGGGGTATCAGGGTGTGCAATGAGGGGTATCAGGGTGTGTAATGGGGTGTATCACAGTGTGTAATGAGGGGAATCACAGTGTGTAATGAGGGGAATCACATTGTGTAATGAGGGGAATCACAGTATGTAAGGGGAATCACAGTGTGTAATGAGGGGTATCACAGTGTGTAATGAGGGGTATCAGCATGTGTAATGAGAGGTATGAGGGTGTGTAATGAGGGGTATGAAGGTGTGTAATGAGGGGTATCAGGGTGTGTAATGAGGGGTATCAGGGTGTGTAATGAGGGGTATCAGGGTGTGTAATGAGGGGTATCAGGGTGTGTAATGATGGGTATCAGGGTGTGTAATGATGGGTATCGGGGTGTGTAATGATGGGTATCAGGGTGTGTAATTATGGGTATCAGGGTGTGTAATTATGGGTATCAGGGTGTGTAATTATGGGTATCAGGGTGTGTAATAATGGGTATCAGGGTGTGTAATGATGGGTATCAGTGTGTAACGAGAGGTATCAGGGTGTATAATGACGCGCATCAGGGTGTGTAATGAGGGGATACAGGGTGTGTAATGTGGGGTATGAGGGTATATAATGAGGCGCATCAGGGTGTGTAATGAGGGGAATCAGGGTGTGTAATGCGGGGTATGAGGGTATATAATGAGGGGCATCAGGGTGTGTAATGAGGGGTATCAGTATGTAATGGCGGTATCACAGTGTGTAATGGGGGTTTCAGGCTGTGTAATGAGGGATATCAGAGTGTGTATTGAGGGGCATCAGGGTGTGTAATGAGGGGTATGAAGGTGTGTAATGAGGGGTATGAAGGTGTGTAATGAGGGGTATCAGGGTGTGTAATGAGGGGTATCAGGGTGTGTAATGACGGGTATCAGGGTGTGTAATGAGGGGTATCAGGGTGTGTAATGAGGGGTATCAGGGTGTGTAATGATGGGTATCAGGGTGTGTAATGATGGGTATCAGGGTGTGTAATGATGGGTATCAGGGTGTGTAATGATGGGTATCAGGGTGTGTAATGATGGGTATCAGGGTGTGTAATGAGGGGTATCAGGGTGCGTAATGAGGGGTATCAGGGTGCGTAATGAGGGGTATGAGGGTGTGTAATGAGGGGTATGAGGGTGTGTAATGAGGGGTATGAGGGTGTGTAATGAGGGGTATGAGGGTGTGTAATGAGGGGTATGAGGGTGTGTAATGAGGGGTATGAGGGTGTGTAATGAGGGGTATGAGGGTGTGTAATGAGGGGTATGAGGGTGTGTAATGAGGGGTATCAGGGTGTGTAATGAGGGGTATCAGGGTGTGTAATGAGGGGTATCAGGGTGTGTAATGAGGGGTATCAGGGTGTGTAATGAGGGTTTTCAGGGTGTGTAATGAGGGGTATCGGTGTGTAATGAGGGGTATCAGGGTGTGTAATGAGGGGTATCAGGGTGTGTAATGATGGGTATCAGGGTGTGTAATGATGGGTATCAGGGTGTGTAATGATGGGTATCAGGGTGTGTAATGATGGGTATCAGGGTGTGTAATGATGGGTATCAGGGTGTGTAATGAGGGGTATCAGGGTGTGTAATGAGGGGTATCAGGGTGCGTAATGAGGGGTATCAGGGTGCGTAATGAGGGGTATCAGGGTGCGTAATGAGGGGTATCAGGGTGCGTAATGAGGGGTATCAGGGTGCGTAATGAAGGGTATCAGGGTGCGTAATGAGGGGTATCAGGGTGCGTAATGATGGGTATCAGGGTGCGTAATGAGGGGTATCAGGGTGTGTAATGAGGGGTATCAGGGTGTGTAATGGGGTGTATCACAGTGTGTAATGAGGGGAATCAAAGTGTGTAATGAGGGGAATCACATTGTGTAATGAGGGGAATCACAGTATGTAAGGGGAATCACAGTGTGTAATGAGGGGAATCACAGTGTGTAATGAGGTGTATCAGGGTGTGTAATGAGGGGTATCAGGGTGTGTAATGAGGGGCATCAGGGTGTGTAATGAGGGGTATCAGTATGTAATGGCGGTATCACAGTGTGTAATGAGGGGTATCAGCATGTGTAATGAGAGGTATCAGGGTGTGTAATGAGGGGTATGAAGGTGTGTAATGAGGTGTATCAGGGTGTGTAATGAGGGGTATCAGGGTGTGTAATGAGGGGTATCAGGGTGTGTAATGAGGGGTATGAGGGTATATAATGAGGCGCATCAGGGTGTGGAATGAGGGGAATCAGGGTGTGTAATGCGGGGTATGAGGGTATATAATGAGGGGCATCAGGGTGTGTAATGAGGGGTATCAGTATGTAATGGCGGTATCACAGTGTGTAATGGGGGTTTCAGGCTGTGTAATGAGGGATATCAGAGTGTGTATTGAGGGGTATGAAGGTGTGTAATGAGGGGTATGAAGGTGTGTAATGAGGGGTATGAAGGTGTGTAATGAGGGGTATGAAGGTGTGTAATGAGGGGTATCAGGGTGTGTAATGAGGTGTATCAGGGTGTGTAATGAGGGGTATCAGGGTGTGTAATGATGGGTATCAGGGTGTGTAATGATGGGTATCAGGGTGTGTAATGATGGGTATCAAGGTGTGTAATGATGGGTATCAGGGTGTGTAATGATGGGTATCAGGGTGTGTAATGATGGGTATCAGGGTGTGTAATGATGGGTATCAGGGTGTGTAATGATGGGTATCAGGGTGTGTAATGATGGGTATCAGGGTGTGTAATGAGGGGTATCAGGGTGTGTAATGAGGGGTATCAGGGTGTGTAATGAGGGGTATCAGGGTGTGTAATGAGGGGTATCAGGGTGTGTAATGAGGGGTATCAGGGTGCGTAATGAGGGGTATGAGGGTGCGTAATGAGGGGTATCAGGGTGTGTAATGAGGGGTATGAGTGTGTGTAATGAGGGGTATGATGGTGTGTAATGACCGAGGATCAGGGTGTGTAATGAGTGTTATCACAGTGTGTAACGAAGGGTATCAGGGTGTGCAATGAGGGGTATCAGGGTTGTAATGAGGGGTATCAGGGTGTGTAATGAGGGGTATCAGGGTGTGTAATGAGGGGTATCAGGGTGTGTAATGAGGGGTATCAGGGTGTGTAATGAGGGGTATCAGGGTGTGTAATGAGGTATATCAGGGTGTGTAATGAGGGGTATCAGGGTGTGTAATGAGGGGTGTCAGGGTGTGTAATGAAGGGTGTCAGGGTGTGTAATGAGGGGTATCAGGGTGTGCAATGAGGGGTATCAGGGTGTGTAATGGGGTGTATCACAGTGTGTAATGAGGGGAATCACAGTGTGTAATGAGGGGAATCACAGTGTGTAATGAGGGGAATCACAGTGTGTAATGAGGGGAATCACATTGTGTAATGAGGGGAATCACAGTATGTAAGGGGAATCACAGTGTGTAATGAGGGGAATCACAGTGTGTAATGAGGGGTATCAGGGTGTGTGATGAGGGGAATCACGGTGTGTAATGAGGGGTATCACAGTGTGTAATGAGGGGTATCAGCATGTGTAATGAGAGGTATGAGGGTGTGTAATGAGGGGTATGAAGGTGTGTAATGAGGGGTATCAGGGTGTGTAATGAGGGGTATCAGGGTGTGTAATGAGGGGTGTCAGGGTGTGTAATGAGGGGTATCAGGGTGTGTAATGATGGGTATCAGGGTGTGTAATGATGGGTATCAGGGTGTGTAATGATGGGTATCAGGGTGTGTAATGATGGGTATCAGGGTGTGTAATGATGGGTATCAGGGTGTGTAATGATGGGTATCAGGGTGTGTAATGAGGGGTATCAGGGTGTGTAATGAGGGGTATGATGGTGTGTAATGAGGGGTATGATGGTGTGTAATGACCGAGGATCAGGGTGTGTAATGAGTGTTATCAGGGTGTGTAATGAGTGTTATCACAGTGTGTAACGAAGGGTATCAGGGTGTGCAATGAGGAGTACCAGGGTGTGCAATGAGGGGTATCAGGGTGTGTAATGAGGGGTATCAGGGTGTGTAATCAGGGGTATCAGGGTGTGTAATGAGGGGTATCAGGGTGTGTAATGAGGGGTATCAGGGTGTGTAATGAGGTATATCAGGGTGTGTAATGAGGGGTATCAGGGTGTGTAATGAGGGGTGTCAGGGTGTGTAATGAAGGGTGTCAGGGTGTGTAATGAGGGGTATCAGGGTGTGCAATGAGGGGTATCAGGGTGTGTAATGGGGTGTATCACAGTGTGTAATGAGGGGAATCACAGTGTGTAATGAGGGGAATCACAGTGTGTAATGAGGGGAATCACAGTGTGTAATGAGGGGAATCACATTGTGTAATGAGGGGAATCACAGTATGTAAGGGGAATCACAGTGTGTAATGAGGGGAATCACAGTGTGTAATGAGGGGTATCAGGGTGTGTGATGAGGGGAATCACGGTGTGTAATGAGGGGTATCACAGTGTGTAATGAGGGGTATCAGCATGTGTAATGAGAGGTATGAGGGTGTGTAATGAGGGGTATGAAGGTGTGTAATGAGGGGTATCAGGGTGTGTAATGAGGGGTATCAGGGTGTGTAATGAGGGGTATCAGGGTGTGTAATGAGGGGTATCAGGGTGTGTAATGATGGGTATCAGGGTGTGTAATGATGGGTATCAGGGTGTGTAATGATGGGTATCAGGGTGTGTAATGATGGGTATCGGGGTGTATAATGAGGCGCATCAGGGTGTGTAATGAGGGGTATCAGGGTGCGTAATGAAGGGTATCAGGGTGCGTAATGAGGGGTATCAGGGTGCGTAATGATGGGTATCAGGGTGCGTAATGAGGGGTATCAGGGTGTGTAATGAGGGGTATCAGGGTGTGTAATGGGGTGTATCACAGTGTGTAATGAGGGGAATCAAAGTGTGTAATGAGGGGAATCACATTGTGTAATGAGGGGAATCACAGTATGTAAGGGGAATCACAGTGTGTAATGAGGGGAATCACAGTGTGTAATGAGGTGTATCAGGGTGTGTAATGAGGGGTATCAGGGTGTGTAATGAGGGGCATCAGGGTGTGTAATGAGGGGTATCAGTATGTAATGGCGGTATCACAGTGTGTAATGAGGGGTATCAGCATGTGTAATGAGAGGTATCAGGGTGTGTAATGAGGGGTATGAAGGTGTGTAATGAGGTGTATCAGGGTGTGTAATGAGGGGTATCAGGGTGTGTAATGAGGGGTATCAGGGTGTGTAATGAGGGGTATGAGGGTATATAATGAGGCGCATCAGGGTGTGGAATGAGGGGAATCAGGGTGTGTAATGCGGGGTATGAGGGTATATAATGAGGGGCATCAGGGTGTGTAATGAGGGGTATCAGTATGTAATGGCGGTATCACAGTGTGTAATGGGGGTTTCAGGCTGTGTAATGAGGGATATCAGAGTGTGTATTGAGGGGTATGAAGGTGTGTAATGAGGGGTATGAAGGTGTGTAATGAGGGGTATGAAGGTGTGTAATGAGGGGTATGAAGGTGTGTAATGAGGGGTATCAGGGTGTGTAATGAGGTGTATCAGGGTGTGTAATGAGGGGTATCAGGGTGTGTAATGATGGGTATCAGGGTGTGTAATGATGGGTATCAGGGTGTGTAATGATGGGTATCAAGGTGTGTAATGATGGGTATCAGGGTGTGTAATGATGGGTATCAGGGTGTGTAATGATGGGTATCAGGGTGTGTAATGATGGGTATCAGGGTGTGTAATGATGGGTATCAGGGTGTGTAATGATGGGTATCAGGGTGTGTAATGAGGGGTATCAGGGTGTGTAATGAGGGGTATCAGGGTGTGTAATGAGGGGTATCAGGGTGCGTAATGAGGGGTATGAGGGTGCGTAATGAGGGGTATCAGGGTGTGTAATGAGGGGTATGAGGGTGTGTAATGAGGGGTATGATGGTGTGTAATGACCGAGGATCAGGGTGTGTAATGAGTGTTATCACAGTGTGTAACGAAGGGTATCAGGGTGTGCAATGAGGGGTATCAGGGTTGTAATGAGGGGTATCAGGGTGTGTAATGAGGGGTATCAGGGTGTGTAATGAGGGGTATCAGGGTGTGTAATGAGGGGTATCAGGGTGTGTAATGAGGGGTATCAGGGTGTGTAATGAGGTATATCAGGGTGTGTAATGAGGGGTATCAGGGTGTGTAATGAGGGGTGTCAGGGTGTGTAATGAAGGGTGTCAGGGTGTGTAATGAGGGGTATCAGGGTGTGCAATGAGGGGTATCAGGGTGTGTAATGGGGTGTATCACAGTGTGTAATGAGGGGAATCACAGTGTGTAATGAGGGGAATCACAGTGTGTAATGAGGGGAATCACAGTGTGTAATGAGGGGAATCACATTGTGTAATGAGGGGAATCACAGTATGTAAGGGGAATCACAGTGTGTAATGAGGGGAATCACAGTGTGTAATGAGGGGTATCAGGGTGTGTGATGAGGGGAATCACGGTGTGTAATGAGGGGTATCACAGTGTGTAATGAGGGGTATCAGCATGTGTAATGAGAGGTATGAGGGTGTGTAATGAGGGGTATGAAGGTGTGTAATGAGGGGTATCAGGGTGTGTAATGAGGGGTATCAGGGTGTGTAATGAGGGGTGTCAGGGTGTGTAATGAGGGGTATCAGGGTGTGTAATGATGGGTATCAGGGTGTGTAATGATGGGTATCAGGGTGTGTAATGATGGGTATCAGGGTGTGTAATGATGGGTATCAGGGTGTGTAATGATGGGTATCAGGGTGTGTAATGATGGGTATCAGGGTGTGTAATGATGGGTATCAGGGTGTGTAATGATGGGTATCAGGGTGTGTAATGAGGGGTATCAGGGTGTGTAATGAGGGGTATCAGGGTGTGTAATGAGGGGTATCAGGGTGTGTAATGAGGGGTATGATGGTGTGTAATGAGGGGTATGATGGTGTGTAATGACCGAGGATCAGGGTGTGTAATGAGTGTTATCAGGGTGTGTAATGAGTGTTATCACAGTGTGTAACGAAGGGTATCAGGGTGTGCAATGAGGAGTACCAGGGTGTGCAATGAGGGGTATCAGGGTGTGTAATGAGGGGTATCAGGGTGTGTAATCAGGGGTATCAGGGTGTGTAATGAGGGGTATCAGGGTGTGTAATGAGGGGTATCAGGGTGTGTAATGAGGTATATCAGGGTGTGTAATGAGGGGTATCAGGGTGTGTAATGAGGGGTGTCAGGGTGTGTAATGAAGGGTGTCAGGGTGTGTAATGAGGGGTATCAGGGTGTGCAATGAGGGGTATCAGGGTGTGTAATGGGGTGTATCACAGTGTGTAATGAGGGGAATCACAGTGTGTAATGAGGGGAATCACAGTGTGTAATGAGGGGAATCACAGTGTGTAATGAGGGTAATCACAGTGTGTAATGAGGGGAATCACAGTGTGTAATGAGGGGAATCACAGTGTGTAATGAGGGGAATCACATTGTGTAATGAGGGGAATCACAGTATGTAAGGGGAATCACAGTGTGTAATGAGGGGAATCACAGTGTGTAATGAGGGGTATCAGGGTGTGTGATGAGGGGAATCACGGTGTGTAATGAGGGGTATCACAGTGTGTAATGAGGGGTATCAGCATGTGTAATGAGAGGTATGAGGGTGTGTAATGAGGGGTATGAAGGTGTGTAATGAGGGGTATCAGGGTGTGTAATGAGGGGTATCAGGGTGTGTAATGAGGGGTATCAGGGTGTGTAATGAGGGGTATCAGGGTGTGTAATGATGGGTATCAGGGTGTGTAATGATGGGTATCAGGGTGTGTAATGATGGGTATCAGGGTGTGTAATGATGGGTATCAGGGTGTGTAATGATGGGTATCAGGGTGTGTAATGATGGGTATCAGGGTGTGTAATGATGGGTATCAGGGTGTGTAATGATGGGTATCAGGGTGTGTAATGATGGGTATCAGGGTGTGTAATGATGGGTATCAGGGTGTGTAATGATGGGTATTACGGTGTGTAACGAGGGTTATCAGGGTGTGTAACGAGAGGTATCGGGGTGTATAATGAGGCGCATCAGGGTGTGTAATGAGGGGTATTAGGGTATGTAATGAGGAGTATGAGGGTATATAATGAGGGGCATCAAGGTGTGTAATGAGAGGTATCAGGGTGTGTAATGAGGATTATCAGGGTATGTAATGGCGGTATCACAGTGTGTCATGGGGGTTTCAGGGTGTGTATTGAGGGATATCAGGGTGTGTATTGAGGGGTATCAGGGTGTGTATTGAGGGGTATCAGGGTGTGTAATGAGGGGTATCAGGGTGTGTAATGAGGGGTATCATGGTGTGTAATGAGGGGTATCGGGGTGTGTAATGAGGGGTATGAGGGTGTGTAATGAGTGTTATCAGGGTGTGTAATGAGTGTTATCAGGGTGTGTAATGAGTGTTATCAGGGTGTGTAATGAGTGTTATCAGGGTGTGTAATGAGTGTTATCAGGGTGTGTAATGAGTGTTATCAGGGTGTGTAATGAGTGTTATCAGGGTGTGTAATGAGTGTTATCAGGGTGTGTAATGAGTGTTATCAGGGTGTGTAATGAGTGTTATCAGGGTGTGTAATGAGTGTTATCAGGGTGTGTAATGAGTGTTATCAGGGTGTGTAATGAGTGTTATCAGGGTGTGTAATGAGTGTTATCAGGGTGTGTAATGAGTGTTATCAGGGTGTGTAATGAGTGTTATCAGGGTGTGTAATGAGTGTTATCAGGGTGTGTAATGAGTGTTATCAGGGTGTGTAATGAGTGTTATCAGGGTGTGTAATGAGTGTTATCAGGGTGTGTAATGAGTGTTATCAGGGTGTGTAATGAGTGTTATCAGGGTGTGTAATGAGTGTTATCAGGGTGTGTAATGAGTGTTATCAGGGTGTGTAATGAGTGTTATCAGGGTGTGTAATGAGTGTTATCAGGGTGTGTAATGAGTGTTATCAGGGTGTGTAATGAGTGTTATCAGGGTGTGTAATGAGTGTTATCAGGGTGTGTAATGAGTGTTATCAGGGTGTGTAATGAGTGTTATCAGGGTGTGTAATGAGTGTTATCAGGGTGTGTAATGAGTGTTATCAGGGTGTGTAATGAGTGTTATCAGGGTGTGTAATGAGTGTTATCAGGGTGTGTAATGAGTGTTATCAGGGTGTGTAATGAGTGTTATCAGGGTGTGTAATGAGTGTTATCAGGGTGTGTAATGAGGGGTATCAGGGTGTGTAATGAGGGGTATCAGGGTGTGTAATGAGGGGTATCAGGGTGTGTAATGAGGGGTATCAGGGTGTGTAATGAGGGGTATCAGGGTGTGTAATGAGGGGTATCAGGGTGTGTAATGAGGGGTATCAGGGTGTGTAATGAGGGGTATCAGGGTGTGTAATGAGGGGTATCAGGCTGTGTAATGAGGGGTATCAGGCTGTGTAATGAGGGGTATCAGGCTGTGTAATGAGGGGTATCAGGCTGTGTAATGAGGGGTATCAGGGTGTGTAATGAGGGGTATCAGGGTGTGTAATGAGGGGTATCAGGGTGTGTAATGAGGGGTATCAGGGTGTGTAATGAGGGGTATCAGGGTGTGTAATGAGGGGTATCAGGGTGTGTAATGAGGGGTATCAGGGTGTGTAATGAGGGGTATCAGGGTGTGTAATGAGGGGTATCAGGGTGTGTAATGAGGGGTATCAGGGTGTGTAATGAGGGGTATCAGGGTGTCTAATGAGGGGTATCAGGGTGTCTAATGAGGAGGATCAGGGTGTGTAATGAGTGTTATCAGGGTGTGTAATGAGTGTTATCAGGGTGTGTAATGAGTGTTATCAGGGTGTGTAATGAGTGTTATCAGGGTGTGTAATTAGTGTTATCAGGGTGTGTAATGAGTGTTATCAGGGTGTGTAATGAGTGTTATCAGGGTGTGTAATGAGGGGTATCAGGGTGTGTAATGAGGGGTATCAGGGTGTGTAATGAGGGGTATCAGGGTGTGTAATGGTGGTATCACAGTGTGTAATGGGGGTATCAAGGTGTGTAATGAGGGGTATCAGGGTGTGTAATGAGGGGCATCAGGGTGTGTAATGAGGTGTATCACAGTGTGTAATGAGGGGTATCAGGGTGTGTAATGAGGGGTATCAGAGTGTAATAGAAACATAGAAACATCGAAAATAGGTGCAGGAGTAGGCCATTCGGCCCTTCTAGCCTGCAGCGCCATTTAATGAGTTCATTGTTGAACATGCAACTTCAGTACCCCATTCCTGCTTTCTTGCCATACCCCTTTACCCCCATCGTACTAAGGACTACATCTAACTCCATTTTGAATATATTTAGTGAATTGGCCTCAACAACTTTCTGTGGTCGAGAATTCCACAGGTTCACCACTCTCTGGGTGAATGAGCGCGTATCAGTGCAACATTCCCCTAGGGGCAGGGGATCGTGAGGTCGTGCTCGACACGCTGTCCAATCCAAAGTCTGATTGCTGCAGGGTGGGTGGAATGTCTGATTGCAGCCAATAAGTTTAGATTCAGTAATTGGGGACGGGGAAAAGTAGTTTGGAGCAATGCGGATCCGTTGTCACTGTCAACAGGTTTCAACTAATATCAGCAATGCTTTGCATACTATTGAGTGCTAGTGTTGAGATCTAAAGTGGATTCTTGTCAGGACAATGTCAGACTGTTCCCTCAGATAGTTCTCCTCCACTCCTGAGGCAATAAAACATCCCAGCGCGCTTCACAGGAGCGTTTATCCAATGCAATTTGACACCGAGCCAGATAAGGTGATATTAGGGCAGGTGCCCAGAGGCTTGCTCGAAAAGGCAGGTTTTAACGAGCGTCTTAAAGGAGGAGAGAGAGGTCGAGAGGTGGAGAGATTTAGGGAGGGAGTTCCAGAGCTTGGGGCCCAGGCAACAGAAGGCACGGCCACCGATGGTGGAGCGATTGAAATCGGAGATGGTCAGGAGGGCAGAATTAGAGGAGCACAGACATCTCGGGGGGGTTGTGGGACTGGAGGAGGTTACAGAGATAGGGAGGAGTGTAGGGGCTGGAGGTGGTTACAGAGATAGGAAGGGGTGTAGTGGCTGGAGGACGTTACAGAAATAGGGAGGGGTATAGGGGCTGGAGCACGTTACAGAGATAGGGAGGGGTGTAGGGGCTGGAGGAGGTTACAGAGATAGGGAGGGGTGTAGGGGTGGAGGAGGTTACAGAGATAGAGAGGAGTGTAGGGCTGGAGGAGGTTACAGAGAGATATTGAGGGGTGTAGGAGCTGGAGGAGGTTGCAGAGATAGGGAGGGGTGTAGGGGCTGGAGGAGGTTACAGAGATAGGGAGGGGTTTAGGGGCTGGAGGAGGTTACAGAGATAGGGAGGGGTGTAGGGGCTGGAGGAGGTTACAGAGATAGGGAGGGGTTTAGGGGCTGGAGGAGGTTACAGAGATAGGGAGGGGTGTAAGGGCTGGAGGAGGTTACAGAGATAGGGAGGGTATAAGGGCTGGAGGGGTTTACAGAGATAGGGAGGGTGTAGGGGCTGGAGGAGGTGACAATAAGGGGTTACAGAGATAGGGAGGGTGTAGGGGCTGGAGGAAGTGACAATAAGGGGTTACAGAGATAGGGAGGGGTGTAGGGGCTGGAAGAGGTGACAGAGATAGGGAGGGTGTAGGGGCTGGAGGAGGTGACAGAGATAGGGAGCGTGTTGGGGCTGGAGGAGGTGATAGAGATAGAGAGAGATGAGGCCCCTGGAAATCTGGAACATTCTCCCTTCAAAAGCTGTTGATGCTGGGAGAGTGATAGATTTTTGTTAGCTAAGGTTAAACAGGGGTATGAAGCTAAGTCGGGAATGTGGAGTTAAGGAACCAATTAACCATGATCTGGTTGAATGACGGTTTAGGTTTGAGAGGCTGAATGGACCTCCTCCTGTTCCTGTGTAACAGGCTCGGGGGGCTGAATGGCCTCCTCCTGTTCCTGTGTAACAGGCTCGAGGGGTTGAATGGGCCTCCTCCTGTTCCTGTGTAACCAGCTCGACGGGCTGAATAGGCCTCCTCCTGTTCCTGTGTAACAGGCTCGAGGGGCTGAATGGCCACCCTCTTGTTCCTATTTAACAGGCTCGAGAGGCTGAATGGCCTCCTCCTCTTCCTGTGTAACCAGCTCGACGGGCTGAATGGGCTTCCTCCTATTCCTATGTAACAGGCTCGAGGGGCTGAATGGCCTCCTCCTGTTCCTGTGTAACAGACTCGAGGGGCTTGATGGCCTCCTCCTGTTCCCTGTGTAACAGACTCGAGGGGCTGAATGGTCTCCTCCTGTTCCTGTGTAACAGGCTCGAGGGGCTGAATGGTCTCCTCCTGTTCCTGTGTAACAGGCTCGAGGGGCTGAATGGCCTCCTCCTGTTCCTGTGTAACAGGCTCGAGGGGCTGAATGGCCTCCTCCTGTTCCTGTGTAACAGGCTCGAGGGGCTGAATGGTCAGGTAAAGATGGCCTCAGTGAGCCTCCATCTGCCCAGGGTTGAGGAGGGGAAGATTTGCCAGACTCTGTGCACTTGATCTCCATGGATCTTTGGTGTATGGACAGGACAGGATCAGGCTTGGCACTGATGCCCCCTAACATAGAATTATATCGTATGTACAGCACAGAAACAGGCCATTCGGCCCATCCGGTCCATGCCCATCACCATATCCTTCTATTCCTTTTTCCCCCCATGTGTTTATCCAGCTTCCCCTTAAATGCATCGATACTATTTGTCACAACCACTCCCTGTGGCAGCGAGTTCCACATTCTCACCACTCTCTGGGTAAAGGGGTTTCTCCTGAATTCTCTATCGGTTTTATCAGTGACTGTCTTATATTGATGGCCTCTAATTTTGTACTCATCCACAAGTGCAAACCCTCTCTCTGTATTTACCCTATCAAATCCCTTCATAATCTTCAAGACCAGGTAAACCATCAGGTTTTTTTTCTGGAGAAAAGCATCCCGGCCTGTTGTGCCCTTCCTGATCGTTATAATCTCTCAGTTCCGGTATCACCCTTGTGAATCTTTTTGCAGTTCCCCGGTGCGCGATATCCTTTTTGTTTCGCACACATGACACCAAGAAACAGCTGAGCGTACTGGACACAGCAAAGGCTCTGGGCCCCGACAACATCCCGGCTGTTGTGCTGAAGACTTGTGCTCCAGAACTAGCCGTGCCTCTAGACAAGCTGTTCCAGTACAGCTACAACACTGGCATCTACCCGACAATGTGGACAACTGCCCAGGTATGTCCTGTCCACAAAAAGCAGGACAAATCCAATCTGGCCAATTACCGCCCCATCAGTCTACTCTCAATCATCAGCAAAGTGATGGAAGGGGTCGTTGACAGGGCTATCAAGCGGCACTTACTCACCAATAACCTGCTCACCGATGCTCAGTTTAAGTTCCGCCAGGGCCACTCGGCTCCAGACCTCATTACAGCCTTGGTCCAACCATGGACAAAAGAGCTGCATTCCAGAGGTGAGGTGAGAGTGACTGCCCTCGACATCAAGGCAGCATTTGACCGAGTCTGGCATCAAGGAGCCCGAGTAAAACTGAAGTCAATAGGAATCAGGGGAAAACTCTCCACTGGCTGGAGTCATACCCAGCACAAAGGAAGATGGTTGTGGTGGTTGGAGGTCAATCATCACAGCCCCAGGACATCGCTGCAGGAGTTCCTCAGGGCAGTGTCCTAGACCCAACCATCTTCAGCTGCTTCATCAATGACCTTCCCTCCATCATAAGGTCAGAAGTGGGGATGTTCGCTGATGACTGCACATTCAGTTCCATTCACAACTCCTCAGATAATGGAGCAGTCCGTGCCCACATGCAGCAAGGCCTGGACAACATTCAGGCTTGGGCTGATAAGTGGCAAGTAACATTCGTGACACACAAGTGCCAGGCAATGACCATCTCCAACAAGCGAGAGTCTAACCACTGCCCCTTGATATTCAGCGGCATTTCCATCACCGAATCCCCCACCATCAACATCCTGGGGGTCACCATTGACCAGAAACTTAACTGGACATAAATACTGTGGCAACAAGAGCAGGTCAGAGGCTGGGTATTCTGCGGTGAGTGTCTCACCTCCTGACTCCCCAAAGCCTTTCCACCATCTACAAGGAACAAGTCAGGAGTGTGATGGAACACTCTCCACTTGCCTGGATTGGTGCAGCTCCAACAACACTCGAAGCTCGACACCATCCAGGACAAAGCAGCCGCTTGATCGGCTCCCCATCCGCCACCTTCAACACTCACTCCCTCCACCACCGGCGCACCGTGGCTGCAGTGTGCACCATCTACAAGATGCACTGCAGCAACTCGCCAAGGCTTCTTCACAGCAGACGGTGGTTGGAGGGACGGGTGGGTGGGTGGCTTGGGTTGTCGTGCGCTCCTTCCGCTGTTTGTACTTGGCTTCCACGTGCTCCCGGCGAAGGGACTCGAGGTGTTCGGCGCCTTCCCAAATGCTCCTCCTCCACTTTGGGCGTCCTTGGGCCAGGGATTCCCAGGTGGGGATGTTACATTTTTTCAAGGAGTTGGTGGGGATGTCACATTGATTTACATCAATGCTGATTAATCCTAAAATCTTACAGGACAGAAGCAGGTCATTCGGCCCATCGTGCCAGTGCCAGCCATTACGCAAGAACCAATCGCGCTGTTGGAATGATGCGAGTCCGACCATAACTGATGCCCGGTAACATCATCTGCTGTCTGAGCAATGCAACACCTGAACCATTGGCGACTGGGCTCGCCTTTACTGAGTGTTTGAAAGGGCTAGAGAGGTTCACGCACAGGCTTATGCGAGAGACGCGACACCCGGTTCAGGTCACAGAGGTCTCCTATTGTTAGTCACTGGGTTACGCTCTCACCTAAGCTCTGGAACTCCCTGACTAAATCTCTCCGCCTCACTACCTCTCTTTTTCTCCTTCCAGACGTCCCTTAAAACCAACCAAGCATTTGGTCACCTGCCCTCATTTCTTCTTATGCGGCTCGGTGTCAAATTGTTTATCTCATAACACTCCTGTGAAGCGCCTTGAGACGTTTCACTACGTTAAAGGCGCTATATAAATACAAGTTGTTGTTGTTGTTGTAAGGTTAAGTACTGGTCAGTACAGGCAACACCCCTCGACGTAAGACTCTCAGACCCACGATGAGAGTGACTGGTGAGAATATCTAAGGCAAGCACCGAAACCTGTAGAATCATAGATTCTTGCAGCACACGAAGAGGCCGTTCGGCCCATCGTTCCGCTGCCGGCTTTCTGAAAGAGTGATCCAATTGGTCCCTCTCCCCCTGCTCTTTCCCCATAGCCCTGCAGAGCTTTTCCCTTCGAGTATTTATCCAATTCGCTTTTGAAAGAAAGACTTGCATTTATATAGCGCCTTTCACGACCACCGGACATCTTAAAGCGCTTTACAGCCAATGAAGTACTCTTGGAGTGTAGTCACTGTTGTAATGTGGGAAATTGAATACAATTGACTCTGCTCCCACCACCCTTTCAGGCAGCGCATTCCAGATCACAACAACTCGCTGTGTAACAAAAATTTCTCCTACTCTCTTCCTCTGGTTCTTTTCTCTTCTCGCCCCCGCACCCCCGCCACACACAATTTTAAGGATTTTCCCCTTTGTTCTGGACTCCCCAACAAGAGGAAATAATTCCTCTCTTTCCATCTCAATCAACATAACCAAAAAAAACACAGATTATCTGGTCATTATCACATTGATGTTTATGGGAGCTTGCTGTGCGCAAATTGGTTGCCGCGTTTCCCACATTACAACAGTGACTACACTCCAAAAAGTACTTCATTGGCTGTAAAGCGCTTTGAGACATCCAGTGGTCGTGACAAATGTAATATATAGTTCCACCTAGTGGACTACTGTGGTAATAAGACCATAAGAAATAGGAGCAGGAGTAAGCTATATGGCCCCTCGAGCCTGCTCCGCCATTCAATATCATGGCTGATCCGATCATGGACTCGCGTCCACTTTCCTGCCCGCTCCCCATAAACCCCTTATTCCCTTATCGGTTAAGGGAAGGCTCTGTGCCTCAAATCGAGGAGTATTCGGAATAAGGTGGACGAATTAAATGCGCAGAAGCAGTTAACGGATACGATGTGATTGGCATCATGGAGACATGGCTCCAGGGTGACCAAGGCTGGGAGCTCAACATCCAAGGGTATTCAGCATTTAGGAAGGATAAACAGAAAGAAAAAGGAGGCGGGGTGGCGTTGCTGGTTAAAGAGGAAATTAATGCAATAGTAAGAAAGGACATTAGCCTGGATGATGTGGAATCAGTATGGGTGGAGCTGCGGAATACCAAAGGGCAGAAAACGCTAGTGGGAGTTGTGTACAGACCACCAAACACTAGTAGTGAGGTTGGGGACAGCATCAAACAAGAAATAAGGGATGTGTGAATAAAGGTAGAGCAGTTATCATGGGCGACTTTAATCGACATATTGATTGGGCTAACCTAACTGGTAGCAATGCAGTGGAGGAGGATTTCCTGGAGTGTATTAGGGATGGTTTTCTAGACCAATATGTCGATGAACCAACTAGAGAGCTGGTCATTCTAGACTGGGTGATGTGTAATGAGAAGGGACTAATTAGCAATCTTGTTGTGCGAGGCCCCTTGGGGAAGAGTGACCATAATATGGTAGAATTCCTTATTAAGATGGAGAGTGACAAAGTTAATTCGAAAACTAGGCTCCTGAACTTAAGGAAAGGTAACTTCGATGGTATGAGGCAAGAATTGGCTAGAATAGACTGGCAAAGGATACTCAAAGGGTTGATGGTGGATAGGCAATGGCAAACATTTAAAGATCACATGGATGAACTTCAATTGTACATCCCTGTCTGGAGTAAAAATAAAACGGGGAAGGTGGCTCAACCATGGCTAACAAGGGAAATTAAGGATAGTGTTAAAGCCAAGGAAGAGGCATATAAATTGGCCAGAAAAAGTAACAAACCTGAGGACTGGGAGAAATTTAGAATTCAACAGAGGAGGACTAAGTGTTTAATTAAGAGGGAGAAAATAGAGTATGAGAGGAAGCTTGCTGGGAACATAAAAACTGACTGCAAAAGCTTCTGTAGATATGTGAAGAGAAAAAGATGAGTGAAGACAAACGTAGGTCCCTTGCAGTCGGATTGAGGTGAATTTATAATGGAGAGCAAAGAAATGGCAGACCAATTGAGCCAATACTTCGGTTCTGTCTTCACGAAGGAAGACACAAATAACCTTCCGAAGATACTAGGGGACAGTGAGAAGGAGGGACTGAAGGATATCCTTATTAGGCGGGAAATTGTGTTCGGGAAATTGATGGGATTGAAGGCCGACAAATCCTCGGGGCCTGATAGTCTGCATCCCAGAGTAATTAAGGAAGTGGCCCGAGAAATAGTGGATGCATTGGTGATCATTTTCCAACAGTCTATCGAATCTGGATCATTTCCTATGTACTGGAGGGTAGCTAATGTAACACCACTTTTAAAAAAAGGAGGGTAATTATAGACCGGTTAGCCTGACATCAGTAGTGGGGAAAATGTTGGAATCAATCATTACGGATGAAATAGCAGCACATTTGGAAAGCAGTAACAGGATCGGACCAAGTCAGCGTGGATTTATGAAAGGGAAATCATGCCGAATCTTCTGGAATTTTGTGAGGATGTAACTAGTAGAGTGGACAAGGGAGAACCAGTGGATGTGGTGTATTTGGACTTTCAAAAGGCTTTTGACAAGGTCACACACAAGAGATTGGTGTGCAAAATTAAAGCACATGGTATTGGGGGTAATGTACTGACGTGGATAGAGAACTGGTTGGCAGACAGGAAGCAGAGAGTCGGGATAAACGGGTCCTTTTCAGAATGGCAAGCAGTGACTAGTGGGGTCCCGCAGGGCTCAGTGCTGGGACCCCAGCTCTTTACAATATACATTAACGATTTAGATGAAGGAATAGAGTGTACTATCTCCAAGTTTGCGGATGATACTAAACTGGGTGGCGGTGTGAGCTGTGAGGAGGACGCTAAGAGGCTGCAGGGTGACTTGGACAGGTTAGGTGAGTGTGAAAATGCATGGCAGATGCAGTATAATGTGGATAAATGTGAGGTTATCCATTTTGGGGGCAAAAACATGAAGGCAGAATATTATCTGAATGTCGGCAGATTAGGAAAAGGGGAGTTGCAACGAGACCTGGGTGTCATGGTTCATCAGTCACTGAAAGTTGGCATGCAGGTACAGCAGGTGGTGAAGAAGGCAAATGGTATGTTGGCCTTCATAGCTAGGGGATTTGAGTATAGAAGCAGGGCTGTTGTACAGGGCCTTAGTGAGGCCTCACCTGGAATATTGTGTTCAGTTTTGGTCTCCGAGTCTGAGGAAGGATGTTCTTGCTATTGAGGGAGTGCAGCGAAGGTTCACCAGACTGATTCCAGGGATGGCTGGACTGACATATGAGGAGAGACTGGATCAACTGGGCCTTTATTCACTGGAGTTTAGAAGGATGAGAGGGGTTCTCTTAGAAACATATCAGATTCTGACGGGACTGGACAGGTTAGATGCGGGAAGAATGTTCCCGATGTTGGGGAAGTCCAGAACCAGGGGACATAGGATAAGGGCTAGGCCATTTAGGACTGAAATGAAGAGAAACCTCTTCACTCAGAGAGTTGTTAACCTGTGGAATTCCCTGTCGCAGAGAGTTGTTGATGCCAGTTCACTGGATATATTCAAGAGGGAGTTAGATATGGCTTTTACGATTAAGGGGATCAAGGAGTATGGAAAGAAAGCAGGAAAGGGGTACTGAGGGAATGATCAGCCATGATCTTATTCAATGGCGGTGTAGGCTTGAAGGGCTGAATGGCCTACTCCTGCACCTATTTTCTATGTTTCTATGTTTCTAAGAAGCTGTCTATCTCTGTCTTAAATGTATTCAATGTCCCAGCTTCCACAGCTCTCTGAGGCAGTGAATTCCACTGCAGCCATTGCTGTAAATACATCATCATCATAGGCAGTCCCTCGGAATCGAGGAAGACTTGCTTCCACTCTAAAAATGAGTCCTTTGGTGGCTGAACAGTCCAATACGAGAGCCACAGTCCCTGTCACAGGTGGGACAGACAGTGGTTGAGGGAAGGGGTGGGTGGGACTGGTTTGCCGCACGCTCCTTCCGCTGCCTGCGCTTGGTTTCTGCATGCTCTCGGCGACGAGACTCGAGGTGCTCAGCGCCCTCCTGGATGCACTTCCTCCACTTAGGGCGGTCTTTGGCCAGGGACTCCCAGGTGTCAGTGGGGATGTCGCACTTTATCAGGGAAGCTTTGAGGGTGTCCCTGTAACGTTTCCTCTGCCCACCTTTGGCTCGTTTGCTGTGAAGGAGTTCCGAGTAGAGCGCTTGCTTTGGGAGTCTCGTGTCTGGCATGTGGACAATGTGGCCTGCCCAGCGGAGCTGATCAAGTGTGGTCAGTGCTTCGATGCTGGGGATGTTGGCCTGATCGAAGACGCTAATGTTGGTGCGTCTGTCCTCCCAGGGGATTTGTAGGATCTTGCGGAGGCAGCGCTGGTGGGTATTTCTCCAGCGACTTGAGGTGTCTACTGTATATGGTCCACGCGGGGGCCATACAGGAGCCATCCTGCATAGCTCAGAAACATGGACCATGTACAGTAGACACCTGTAAATACAATAAAAGCATCAGGTGACAGGTCACCTTACTAGTTCGTGTGTTAAGAGCCTATCTTGTAAGGGTGTGTTAGTGATGTGATAAGGAGGATACCATAAAAGGCACGACAGAAATGCAAATCTTTCTTTCTTTTGCCGATTATCGTTAGAATAAAAGTGTTAAATTTGTTTTCCCGTTGACTATCTTCAGGTGGATGCCCCAAGGAGACCGGCTCGATTGCCGCGGCCGTTAGGTGTTCTCCGAGGATGGACGTGTTTGGAGGAGCCCCGAGATTCCTGGCGTACCCCCGAACCTTTACCGTGCCCAACGGGGCGGACGCAGTCCTCAAGTGCCAGATCGCGGGGGACCCCCGGCCCACGGTGATCTGGGAGCGGGACAAGGCCCAGATCACCCTGTCCGCCCGCCACCGCTTCCTGGAGGAGGGCGACGTCTACCACCTGGTGGTGTCCCGGGCCCGGCTGGAGGACAGCGGGCAGTACATCTGCAAGGCCAAGAACGGGGTGGGGGAGACCTATGCCGCGGCCACCCTGCGGGTGGAGGAGGGGGAGGGGAGCCCCGAGGACAAGCCGGCCTTCCTGGTCAAGCCCGCCTCGGCCCGGGTGGCGCAGGGCGACGGCGTGGTCTTTGACGGCCAGCTGACCGGATGCCCGGCGCCCGCTGTGACCTGGGAGAAGGACGGGCGGAAGCTGGGCGAGATCTTCGAGAGCGCGCACTTCAGTGCGGGCCAGGGGGACGGCGAGGGCTGGCACCGGCTGGAGATCTTCGGCGCACGGGCGCCCGATGCTGGCGTGTACCTCTGCCGCGCGCGCAACGTCTACGGCGAGGCCATGGCGGCGGCCGTCTTGCTGGTGGACCCCGGCCCGCGCCCCGACGACGACGGGACGGCGCCCAGCCCCGTCTCCGCCGTCGCCGTCCCCGCCGGCCAGCCCAGCGCCAACGGCCTCCGGGACGGCGAGGGGCCGGGCGGGCACGGGCGTCGCCGCGAGAGGAGGCACCGGAGCCGCCACCACCACCACCGCCGCCCGCCCGAGCCCGAGCCCGACCCCGGCAAGGCCCGGCGGAGAGCGGAGGCCGGAGACTCGCCCCGGCCCGCCAAGGTCAAAGTCTTCTCCGTGACAGAGGGCAAGCACGCCAAGTTCCGCTGCTACGTCACCGGCAAACCCAAGCCCGAGATCGTCTGGAGGAAGGACGGCCGGCTGGTCGCCCCCGGCAGGCGTCACCTCCTGTACGAGGACAGGGAGGGCTACTTCATCCTCAAACTGCTCTACTGCAAGCAACTGGACAACGGCCTCTATGCGTGTGCGGCCTCCAACGCAGCCGGTCACACTCTCAGCTCCGTGCTGCTCAACGTCAAAGGTACCCCGCCTAATACTCCCTCATTTCGTGGCATGAATCTCTCCCCAGTGAGGGCGGAGTAATGTGTGCACCTGTGAGTATGCTCACAGGTTTGTAGAGCAGTTGAGTGCCCAAAACCCCCCCACCCAAAAAAAAACCACAAAAAAAATCAAAAAAGGGCCTTGCTAAGTGTTTGGAGTGTCCCCCAGATCCGGGGGCACTTGATTTAACTGGTTAATTTTGTTTCCAACCAAAAGAGTTGTAGAGCTGTTGGCACAAAAAAACAATTAAAAAAAAAAAAAAAAGGGCACCTGAAAAGTGTTTGGAGTGTGTGTTCCCCCGCCCTCCACGCCTCCCCCTTCCCCCCCGCTTTAATAAGGGGCACTTGATTTAACGTTTATTTTTGATTTTACAACAAAAAGAGTTGTAGAGCTGTTGATCCAGCGGTACGCTCGTGGCCTTCCGCGAGAGGTGGGCGCCGGAGGGACTGGAGTGCATCATCAACCCCGGCAACCAAATCTTAATTTGATCTGTTTAATGTCTAAAGTTTAATTTGTTGGTTTTGGTGCCCCTTTAATAAGGGGGCATTTGATTTACAGGTTCAACTGAAATAGTTGTAGAGCTGTTGAGGAGCCCGTGTTCGATATCTATGATCAGAAACATAGAATCATAAAAACATAGAAAATAGGTGCAGGAGCAGGCCATTTGAGCCTGCACCACCATTCAATAAGATCATGGCTGATCATTCCCTCAGTATCCCTTTCCTACTTTCTCTCCATACTCCTTGATCCCTTTAGCCTAAGGGCCACATCTAACTCCCTCTTGAATATATCCAACGAACTGGCCTCAACACCTCTCTGCGGTAGGGAATTCCACAGGTTCACAATTCTCTGAGTGAAGAAGTTTCTCCTCATCTCAGTCCTAAATGGCTTACCCCTTATCCTTAGACTGTGACCCCTGGTTCTGGACTTCCCCAACATCGGGAACATCCAGTCCCATCAGAATTTTATGTTTCTATCAGGTGTGTGAGGTTGCAGCCCCTCTTCCAATATTTGAAGGGGCTGCTGCTTAAATTCTGGTTGCACTTCAGTCCCACACTCCTGATCTTTGGGCACCCTGTGCGGAGGGGAGAGCGGGCAGGTCGGAGGGCCTCCTCGTAGGACTGCTCCTGGGCACAACCAAGGGGGTCATCAGCCGATCCAGGCAGCGGGCGATCGAGGGGTTCGTTCAGCCCGACTGCCTGCCTCTCTTCCGCGGTTACATCCGAGCCAGGGTGTCCCTGGAGATGGAGCACGCGGTGTCCACCGGTACGCTCGCGGCCTTCCGTGAGAGGTGGGCGCCGGGGGGACTGGAGTGCATCATCGCCCCCGGCAACCAAATTTTAAGTTGATCTAAGTTTCCGTTAAAGTTTTAAGAACATAAGAAATAGGAGCAGGAGTAGGCCATACGGTCCCTCGAGCCTGCTCTGCCATTTAATATGATCATGGTCGATCCGATCACAGACTCAGATCCACTTCCCTGCCTGTTCTCCATAACCCTTTATTCCCTTATCGGTTAAGAAACTGTCTATCTCTGTCTTAAATTTATTCAATGTCCCAGCTTCCACAGCTCTCTGAGGCAACGAATTCCACAGATTTACAACCCTCTGAGAGAAGAAATTCCTCCTCATCTCAGTCTTAAATGGGCCACCCCTTATTCTAAAATCGTGCCCTCTAGTTCTAGTCTCCCCCATCAGTGGAAACATTCTCTCTGCATCCACCTTGTCAAGCCCCCTCATAATCTTATACGTTTCGATAAGATCACCTCTCATTCTTCTGAATTCCAATGAGTAGAGGCCCAACCTCCTCAACCTTTCCTCATAAGTCAACCCCCTCATCTCCGGAATCAACCTCGCGAACCTTCTCTGAACTGCCTCCAAAGCAAGTATATCCTTTCTTAAATATGGAGACCAAAACTGCACGCAGTATTCCAGATGTGGCCTCACCAATACCCTGTATAGCTGTAGCAAGACTTCCCTGCTTTTATACTCCATCCCCTTTGCAATAAAGGCCAAGATTCCATTGGCCTTCCTGATCACTTGCTGTACCTGCACACTATCCTTTTGTGTTTCATGCACAAGTACCCCCAGGTCACGCTGTACTGCGGCACTGTTACTTTCATCAGCCTTTTGATTCCGAATCCCGAAACTATAGCTTTCAGCAATTTCTGATGGTTTGGGGTTATAGTGCTGCTCCAGCTTCGTTAAAGTCTCTTTAAGCATTGTGTCCTTTGGCTCGTCAGGCACAAGCAGATTTACAAGGGTTTCGTATAATGCCGGACCCGCCACCGATAAGAAGATCGCTTTCTTACATTCCAACACAGCCCGGTTCTGGACTGCATTGTCTGGAACTTCGATTATGTTATTTGCAGTGAAATACATTTCTAGCCGATCCCGGTCATGTCTATATTCACCCAAATGTCCCAATAAACCTGCCATTTTAACCTCTAGTTGTTCACACCATGTGCTGTATTTTACCTCGGATTTTGTAGCTTTTTTCCAAAGACAGAAACTTCCAAAGTCTCTCTGTCAGCTGGCTGAATCCTTCACCAATAAAATTTTTGCTTTAAATCATCCGAAAAATCCCATCTCAGTCGGCAACTGTGATATATTCACAGAGCACAAACACACAGCTCCTAACATGGAGGCAGCTCTCTCAGAAGCCTCCGGAAACTGCCTGGTTCTGTTTAATGATTAACTATGCACTTGCAGTACACAATACGTCCACATCCACAGTGTGGAGCTACAAACATTACAAGCTTACAGACATGACATTGTTGTAAAGACCTCATTAGCTATTCATAAATATAGATTTATTGGCTGTGTTTGCTGCTAATAACAGGGCAGACTGGTCACGAAAGTAAAAGCCCATGCGATTCAGGGCAAAGTGGCAAGTTGGATCCAAAATTGGCTCAGAGGCAGGAAGCAAAGGGTAATGGTTGATGGGTGTTAATGTGAGGTAATGCATTTGTCGAGGGCTAACAAGGCAAGGGACTATACATTAAATGGTAGGTCACTGAGAAGTGTAGAGGAACAAAAGGACCTTGGAGTGCAGGTCCACAGATCCCTGATAGGACAAGTGGATAAGGTGGTTAAGAAGGCATACGGAATGTTTGTCTTTATTAGCTGAGGCATAGAATACAAGAGCAGGGGGGTTATGCTTGAACTGTATAAAACACTAGTTAGGCCACAGCTGGAGTACTGCGTGCAGTTCTGGTCACCGCATTACAGGAAGGATGTGATTGCACTGGAGAAGAGATTTACGAGGATGTTGCCTGGACTGGAGAATTTTAGCTATGAGGAAAGATTGGATTGTATGGAGTTGTTTTCTTTGGAACAGAGGAGGCTGAGGGGAGACGTTATTGACATGTATAAAATTATGAGGGGCCTGGATAGAGTGGATAGGAAGGACCTATTTCCCTTAGTAGAGGGGTCAACAACCAGGGGGCATAGATTTAAAGTAATTGGTAGGAGGTTTAGAGAGGATTTGAGGGGAAATTTCTTCACCCAGAGGGTGGTGGGGGTCTGGAACTCACGGCCTGAAAGGGTGATAGAGGCAGAAACCCTCACCACATTTAAAAAATACTTGGATGTGCACCTGAAGTGCCGTAACCTACAGGGCTACGGACCGAGAGGTGGAAAGTGGGATTAGGCTGGGTAGCTCTTGGTCGGCCGGCACGGACACGATGGGCCGAATGGCCTCCTTCCGTGCTGTAAATTTCCATGATTGTATGAGTAAACTGTGAGGTAGACACAAAGAGCCTGCAAAGAGATATAGACAGGGTAAGTGAAACATAGAAACATAGAAAATAGGTACAGGAGTAGGCCATTCAGCCCTTCGAGCCTGCACTGCCATTCAATGAATTCATTGCTGAACATGCAACTTCAGTACCCCATTCCTGCTTTCTCGCCATACCCCTTGATCCCCCTAGTAGTAAGGACTACATCAAACTCCTTTTTGAATATATTTAGTGAATTGGCCTCAACAACTTCCAGTGGTAGAGAATTCCACAGGTTCACCACTCTCTGGGTGAAGAAGTTTCTCCTCATCTCAGTCCTAAATGGCTTACCCCTTATCCTAAGACTGTGACCCCTGGTTCTGGACTTCCCCAACATTGGGAACATTCTTCCTACATCTAACCTGTCTAAACCCGTCAGAATTTTAAACGTTTCTATGAGATCCCCTCTCATTCTTCTGAACTCCAGTGAATACAAGCCCAGTTGATCCAGTCTTTCTTGGGCAGTAAGGTGGCAGATGGAGTATAATGTGGGGAAATGTGAGATTGTTCACTTTGGTAGGAAGAATGGAAAAACAGAATATTTTTTAAATGGTGAGAAACTATTAAATTGTGTTCAGAGAGTCTTAGGTGTCCTTGTACAGGAAACACAGAGGGTTATCATGCAGGTACATCAAGCAATGAGGAAGGCAAATGGAATGTTGTCCTTTATTACTAGAGGGTTGGAGTACAAGAGTAAGGAATTGTACAGGGCTTTAGTGAGACCACACCTGGATTACTGTGCACAATTTTGATATCCTTATCTGAGGAAGGATATAGCGTCAGTGCAATGAAGGGTCACAAGATAGATTCCTGGGGTGAGGGCTTTCTATGAGGAGAAATTGAGGAGACTGGGCCTATACTCTCTGTAGTTTCGAAGATTGAGAAACTGGTAAGATTCTGAGGGAGATTAACAGGGTAAATGCTGGGAGGTTATTTCCCCTGGCTGGAGTGTCCAGAACTAGGAGGCACAGTTTCAGGATGAGTGATGCAGTTTGGCAGAAAAAAAATCAAAGAGCAAGTTATTATTTAAATGGAGAAAGATTGCAAAGTGCCGCAGTACAGCGGGACCTGGGGGTACTTGTGCATGAAACACAAAAGAATAGTATGCAGGTACAGCAAGTGATCAGGAAGGCCAATGGTATCTTTGCCTTTATTGCAAAGGGGATGCTGTATAAAAGCAGGGAAGTCTTGCTACAGCTATATAAGGTATTGGTGAGGCCACACCTGGAGTACTGCGTGCAGTTTTGGTTTCCATATTTACGAAAGGATATACTTGCTATGGAGGCAGTTCAGAGAAGGTTCACTCGGTTGATTCCGGGGATGAGGGGTTTGGCTTATGAGGAAAGGTTGAGGAGGTTGGGCCTCTACTCAGTGTAATTCAGAAGAATGAGAGGTGATCTTATCGAAACGTATAAGATAATGAGGGGGCTTGACAAGGTGGATGCAGAGAGGATGTTTCCACTGATGGGGGAGACTAGAACTAGGGGGCATAATCGTAGAATAAGGGGCCGCCCATTTAAAACTGAGATGAAGAGAAATGTCTTCTCTCAGAGGGTTGTAAATCTGTGGTATTCGCTGCCTCAGAGAGCTGAGAAAGTTGGGACATTTAATAAATTTAAGACAGAGATAGACAGTTTCTTAACCGATAAGGGATTGAGGGGTTATGGGGAGTGGGCGGGGAAGTGGAGCTCAGCCCATGATCAGATCAGCCATGATCGTATTAAATGGCGGAGCAGGCTCGAGTGACCGTATGGCCGACTCCTGCTCCTATTTCTTATGTTCTTATGTGGAGCCATTTAAGACCGCGATAAGAAGAAATATCTTCACTCAGAGGGTTGTGAATCTTTGAAATCATCTACTGTACATGTGGATGCTGAATCATTGAGTATTTTCAAGGCTGTGATAGATAGATCTTCAGACTTTCGGGGAATCAAGAGATATGGGGATCGGGCAGGAAAGTAGAGTTGAGGTTAGAAGATTAGCCATGATGAATGGCGGAGCAGGCTAGAGGGGAAATGTCTTCACCCAGAGGGTGGTGGGGGTCTGGAACTCACGGCCTGAAAGGGTGGTAGAGGCAGAAACCCTCACCACATTTAAAAAGTACTTGGATGTGCACCTGAAGTGCCGTAACCTACAGGGCTACGGACCGAGAGCTGGAAAGTGGGATTAGGCTGGGTAGCTCTTGGTCGGCCGGCACGGACACGATGGGCCGAATGGCCTCTTTCAGTGCTGTAAATTTCTGTGATTGTATGAGAGTAAGCTGTGAAGCGAGCACAAAGGGATATAGACCGGTTAAGTGAGTGGGCAATAATTTGGCTGAAATGGCCTCCTTTCTGTGCCGCAGATCCCTACGTTGCTGTAAAGAGCTTGTGGGCTATTCCTCTTTGTCTCTCTCCTTTACAGAACCTCACGTCAAGTTTACGAGCCAGCTACAAGATGTGGAGGTGAACGAGAGGGAGCAGGCCATCCTGGAGTGTGAGGTGCCGGGCGACTCCGTGCCCGCCGTCTGGTACCTGGAAGACCGCAAGTTGCTGCCCAGTGCCAAGTACGTGATCGAGCAGCGGGGCGCTCTGCGCCGGCTCACCATTAAGGACATCACCATGGACGACGACGGCATTTACCTGTGCGAGATGAAAGATGGCGGCCGGAGCATCGCCGAGGTGGCGGTCAAAGGTGAGCAGTTGGAAGAGCATACGAATTAAGAGCAGGAGTCGGCCATTCGGCCCCTTGAGCCTGCTCCGCCATTCAATAATATCATGGCTGGTCTTCCACCTCAACCCCACTTTTCTGTCCGAACCCCATATCTCTCGATCCCCCTAGACTCTAAAAATCTATCGATCTCAGCCTTGAATATATTCAGAGACTCAGCACCCACAGCTCTCTGGGGCAGAGAATTCCAAAATTCACAACCCTCTGAGTGAAGAAATTCCTCCTCATCTCTGTCTTTAATGGCCGACCCCTTATCCTGAGACAGTGACCCCCTAGCTCTAGACACTCCAGCCAGGAGAAAACAGCCTCTGTCAAACCCCCTCATAGAATCATAGAAAATTACGGCACAGAAGGAGGCCATTCAGCCCATTGTGTCCATGCTGGTCGAAAAAGAGCTACCCAGCCTAGTCCCACCCTCCAGCTCTTGGTCCGTAGCCCTGTAGGTTACAGCAATTCAAGTGCACATCCAAATACATTTTAAATGTGGTGAGGGTTTCGGTCTCACCACCCTTTCAGGCCTTGAGTTCCAGGCCCCCACCACCCTCTGGGTGGAAAAGTGTATCCACATCTCCCTTCTAAAGCTCCCCCCAATTACTTTAAATCTATGCCCCCTGATTATTGACCCCTCTGCTAAGAGAAATGAGGGAGACTCCAGGATGGTATGTTGCCTCCCTGGTGCAAGGGTCAAGGATGTCTCGGAGCGGCTGCAGGACATTTTGGGGGGGGAGGGTGAACAGCCAGTTGTCGTGGTGCATATAGGTACCAACAATATGGGAAAAAACGGGATGAGGTCCTACAAGCTGAATTTAGGGAGCTAGGAGTTAAATTTAAAAAGTAGGACCTACATAAGAATTAGGAACAGGAGTAGGCCATCTAGCCCCTCGAGCCTGCTCCGCCATTCAACAAGATCATGGCTGATCTGGCCGTGGACTCAGCTCCACTTACCCGCCCGCTCCCCGTAACCCTTAATTCCCTTATTGGTTAAAAATCTATCTATCTGTGACTTGAATACATTCAATGAGCTAGCCTCAACTGCTTCCTTGGGCAGAGAATTCCACAGATTCACAACCCTCTGGGAGAAGAAATTCCTTCTCAACTCGGTTTTAAATTAGCTCCCCCGTATTTTGAGGCTGTGCCCCCTAGTTCTAGTCTCCCCGACCAGTGGAAACAACCTCTCTGCCTCTATCTTGTCTATCCTTTTCATTATTTTAAATGTTTCTCTAAGATCACCCCTCATCCTTCTGAACTCCAACGAGTAAAGACCCAGTCTACTCAATCTATCATCGTAAGGTAACCCCCTCATCTCCGGAATCAGCCCAGTGAATCGTCTCTGTACCCCCTCCAAAGCTAGTATATCCTTCCTTAAGTAAGGTGACCAAAACTGCACGCAGTACTCCAGGTGTGGCCTCACCAATACCCTATACAGTTGCAGCAGGACCTCCCTGCTTTTGTACTCCATCCCTCTCGCAATGAAGGCCAACATTCCATTCGCCTTCCTGATTACCTGCTGCACCTGCAAACTAACTTTTTGGGATTCATGCACAAGGAGTGTTCCATGTTTTTATTGAGTGCACGAGGTTGCAGCCCCTGTTCCATTATTTGAAGGGGCTGCTCCTGAAATTCTGGCTGCACTTCAATCCCACTCTCCTGATCTTTGGGCACCCTGTGCGGAGGGGAGCGGGTAGGTCCGAAGGCCTCCTCGTAGGACTGCTCCTGGGCACGGCCAAGGGTGCCATCAGCCGGTCCAGGCAGCGGGCGGTCGAGAGGGTCATTCAACCTGACTGCCTGCCTCTCTTCCGCTCTTACATCCGGTCCAGGGTGTCCTTGGAGATGGAGCACACGGTGTCCACCGGTACGCTCGCGGCCTTCCGCGAGAGGTGGGCACCGGAGGGACTGGAGTGCATCATCACGCCCGGCAACCAAATTTTAATTTGATTTTACGTTTTAAAGTTTAATTTGTTTTAATTGCCAGTGCTTTTAGTGTCCCCCTTCCCTTTTATAGGGGGCACTGGGGAAAAATTGTGATTTTAGTGCCCAAAAAAAAAACCAAAAAAAAAACGAAAAACACAAAAAAAAAGGAAAGAAAAAGGGCCTTGTAAATGTCTGGTGTGTCACCCAGGTAGGGTGGCACGGTTTAATGTCTTTTGTTTTTGCAGATAAACTCCAAAAAGAGTTTCATGCACAAGGACCCCCAGGTCCCTCTGCACCGCAGCATGTTGTAATTTCTCCCCATTCAAATAATATTCCCTTTTACTGTTTTTTTTCCCAAGGTGGATAACCTCACACTTTCCGACATTGTATTCCATCTGCCAAACCTTAGCCCATTCGCTTAACCTATCTAAATCTCTTTGCAGCCTCTCTGTGTCCTCTACACAACCCGCTTTCCCACTAATCTTTGTGTCATCTGCAAATTTTGTTACACTACACTCTGTCCCCTCTTCCAGGTCATCTATGTATATTGTAAACAGTTGTGGTCCCAGCACCGATCCCTGTGGCACACCACTAACCACCGATTTCCAACCCGAAAAGGACCCATTTATCCCGACTCTCTGCTTTCTGTTAGCCAGCCAATTCTCTATCCATGCTAATACATTTCCTCTGACTCCGCGTACCTTTATCTTCTGCAGTAACCTTTTGTGTGGCACCTTATCGAATGCCTTTTGGAAATCTAAATACACCATTACCATCGATACACCTCTATCCACCATGCTCGTTATATCCTCAAAGAATTCCAGTAAATTAGTTAAACATGATTTCCCCTTCATGAATCCATGTTGCGTCTGCTTGATTGCACTATTCCTATCTCGATGTCCCGCTATTTCTTCCTTAATGATAGTTTCAAGCATTTTCCCCACTACAGATGTTAAACTAACCGGCCTATAGTTACCTGCCTTTTGTCTGCATCCTTTTGTAAACAGAGGCGTTACATTAGCTGCTTTCCAATCCGCTGGTACCTCCCCAGAGTCCAGAGAATTTTGGTAGATTATAACCAATGTATCTGCTATAACTTCCGCCATCTCTTTTAATATCCTGGGATGCATTTCATCAGGACCAGGGGACTTGTCTACCTTGAGTCCCATTAGCCTGTCCAGCACTACCCCCCCAGTGATAGTGATTGTCTCAAGGTCCTCCTTTCCCATATTTCTGTGACCAGCAATTTTTGGCATGGTTTTCGTGTCTTCCACTGTGAAGACCGAAGCAAAATAATTGTTTCAGGTCTCAGCCATTTCCACATTTCCCATTATCAAATCCCCCTTCTCATCTTCTAAGGGACTCTTTTCCGTTTTATATATCTGTAAAAGCTTTTACTATCTGTTTTTATGTTTTGCGCAAGTTTACTTTCGTAATCTATCTTTCCTTTCTTTATTGCTTTCTTAGTCATTCTTTGCTGTCGTTTAAAATTTTCCCAATCTTCTAGTTTCCCACTAACCTTGGCCACCTTATACGCATTGGTTTTTAATTTGATACTCTCCTTTATTTCCTTGGTTATCCACGGCTGGTTATCCCTTCTCTTACCGCCCTTTTTCACTGGAATATATTTTTGTTGAGCACTATGAAAGAGCTCCTTAAAAGTCCACCACTGTTCCTCAATTGTGCCACCGTTTAGTCTGTGCTCCCAGTCTACTTTAGCCAACTCTGCCCTCATTCCACTGTAGTCCCTTTGTTTAAGCATAGTACGCTCGTTTGAGACACTACTTCCTCACCCTCAATCTGTATTACAAATTCAACCATACTGTGGTCACTCATTCCGAGAGGATATTTTACTCGGAGATCGTTTATTATTCCTGTCTCATTACACAGGACCAGATCTAAGATAGCTTGCTCCCTTGTAGGTTCTGTAAGATACTGTTCTAAGAAAAAAACCCGTATGCATTCTATGAATTCCTCCTCCAGGCTACCCTATGAATTCCTCCTCCAGGCTACCCCTATGAATTCCTCCTCCAGGCAAAGGTAGTAATATCAGGATTGCTAACAGTGCCACATGCAAGTTAGAGAAGGAATCGTAGGATAGCTCAGATGAATACGTGGCTTGAGGAGTGGTGCAGAAGGAAGGGATTCAAATTTATGGGACATTGGAACCGGTTCTGGGGGAGGTGGGACCAGTACAAACTGGACGATCTACACCTGGGCAGGACCGGAACCAATGTCCTCGGGGGAGTGTTTGCGAGTTGGGGAGGGGTTAAGCTAATATGGCAGGGGGATGGGAACCTAGGCAGGGAGACAGAGGGAAGTAGAATGGAGCCAGAAGCAAAAGATAGAAAGAAGAAAAGTAAAAGTGGAGGGCAGAGAAACCCAAGGCAAAAATCAAAAAGGGCCACATTGCAGCAAAATTCTAAAGGGACAAAGTATGTTAAAAATACAAGCCTGAAGGCTCTGTGCCTCAATGCGAGGATTATTTGGAATAAGGTGGATGAATTAACTGCGCAGATGGCAGTCAATGGATATGATGTAATTGGCATCACGGAGACATGGCTCCAGGGTGATCAAGGCTGGGAACTCAACATCCAGGGGTATTCAACATTCAGGAAGGATAAACAGAAAGGAAAAGGAGGTGAGGTAGCGTTGCTGGTTAAAGAGGAAATTAATGCAATAGTAAGGAAGGACATTAGTTTGAATGATGTGGAATTGGTATGGGTGGAGCTGCGGAATACCAAAGGGCAGAAAACGCTAGTGGGAGTTGTGTACAGACCGCCAAACAGTAGTAGTGAGGTTGGGGACAGCATTAAACAAGAAATTAGGGATGTGTGCAATAAAGCTACAGCAGTTATCATGGGCGACTTTATGTTGATTGGGCTAACTAACCTGGTAGCAATACGGTGGAGGAGGATTTCCTGGAGTGTATTAGTGATGGTTTTCTCGACCAATATGAGAGCTGGCCATCATAGACTGGGTGATGTGTAATGAGAAGGGACTAATCAGCAATCTTGTTGTGCGAGGCCCCTTGGGGAAGAGTGACCATAATATGGTAGAATTCTTTATTAAGATGGAGAGTGGCACAGTTAGTTCAGAGACTAGGGTCTTGAACTTAAGGAAAGGTAACTTCGATGGTCTGAGACATGAATTGGCTAGAATAGCCTGGCGAGTGATACTTAAAGGGTTGATGGTGGATAGGCAATGGCAAATATTTAAAGATCACATGGATGAACTTCAACAATTGTACATCCCTGTCTGGAGTCAAAATAAAACGGGGAAGGTGGCTCAACCGTGGCTAACAAGGGAAATTAGGGATAGTGTTAAATCCAAGGAAGAGGCATATAAATTGGCCAGAAAAAGCAGCAAACCTGAGGACTGGGAGAAATTTAGAATTCAGCAGAGGAGGACAAAGGGTTTAATTAGGAGGGGGAAAATAGAGTATGAGAGGAAGATTGTTGGGAACATAAAAACTGACTGCAAAAGCTTCTATAGATATGTGAAGAGAAAAAGATTAGTGAAAACAAACGTAGGTCCCTTGCAGTCAGTTCAGGTGAATTTATAATGGGGAACAAAGAAATGGCAGACCAGTTGAACAAATACTTTGGTTCTGTCTTCACGAAGGAAGACACAAATAACCTTCCGGAACTACTAGGAGACCGAGGGTCTTGTGAGAAGGAGGAACTGAAGGATATCCTTATTAGGCGGGAAATTGTGTTTGGGAAATTGATGGGATTGAAGGCCGATAAATCCCCAGGGCCTGATAGTCTGCATCCCAGAGTACTTAAGGAAGTGGCCCTAGAAATAGTGGATGAATTGGTGATCATTTTCCAACAGTCTATTGACTCTGGATCAGTTCCTATGGACTGGAGGGTAGCTAATGTAACACCACTTTTTAAAAAGGAGCGGGAGAGAAAACGGGTAATTATAGATCGGTTAGCCTGACATCAGTAGTGGGGAAAATGTTGGAATCAATTATTAAAGATGAAATAGCAGCGCATTTGGAAAGCAGTGACTGGATCCAAGTCAGCATGGATTTATGAAAGGGAAATCATGCTTGACAAATCTTCTGGAATTTTTTGAGGATGTAACTAGTAGAGTGGACAAGGGAGAACCAGTGGATGTGGTGCATTTGGACTTTCAAAAGGCTTTTGACAAGGTCCCACACAAGAGATTGATGTGCAAAATTGAATCACATGGTATTGGGGGTAATGTACTGACGTGGATAGAGAACTGGTTGGCAGACAGGAAGCAGAGAGTTGGGATAAACGGGTCCTTTTCAGAATGGCAGGCAGTGACTAGTGGGGTACCGCAGGGCTCCGTGCTGGGACCCCAGCTATTTACAATATACATTAATGATTTAGATGAAGGAATTGAGTGTAATGTCTCCAAGTTTGCAGACGACACCAAGCTGGGTGGCGGTGTGAGCTATGAGGAGGACGCTAATAGGCGGCAGGGTGACTTGGACAGGTTAGGTGAGTGGGCAAATGCATGGCAGATGCAGTATAATGTGGATACATGTGAGGTTATCCATTTTGGTGGCAAAATCACGAAGGCAGAATGCTATCTGAATGGTGGCAGATTAGGAAAAGTGGAGGCGCAACGAGACCTGGGTGTCGTGGTACATCAGTCATTGAAAGTTGGCATGTAGGTACAGCAGGTGGTGAAGAAGGCAAATGGTATGTTGGCCTTCATAGCGAGGGGATTTGAGTACAGGGGCAGGGATCCTACTGCAGTTGTACAGGGCCTTGGTGAGGCCTCACCTCGAATATTATTTTCAGTTCTGGTCTCCTAATCTGAGGAAGGATGTTCTTGCTATTGAGGGAGTGCAGTGAAGGTTCACCAGACTGATTCCTGGGATGGCAGGACTGATATATGAGGAGAAACTGGATCGACTGGGTCTATATTCACTGGAGTTTAGAAGGATGAGAGGGGATCTCATAGAAACATATAAAATTCTGACAGGACTGGACAGGTTAGATGCAGGAAAAATGTTCCCGATGTTGGGGAAGTCCAGAACCAGGGGACATAGTCTAAGGATAAGGGGTAAGCCATTTAGCACTGAGATGAGGGGAAACTTCTTCACTCAGAGTTGTTAACCTGTGGAATTCCCTACCGCAGAGAGTTGTTGATGCCAATTCATTGGATATATTCAAGAGGGAGTTAGATGTGGCCCTTACGTCTAAAGGAATCAAGGGGTATGGAGAGAAAGCAGGAAAGGGGTACTGGGGTTGAATGATCAGCCATGATCTTATTGAATGGTGGTGCAGGCTCGAAGGGCCGAATGGCCTACTCCTGCACCTATTTTCTATGTTTCTATGTTTCTATGTAAATAGGTCCATCCTATCCACTCTGTCCAGGCCCCTCATAATTTTATGCACCTCAATTAAATCTCCCCTCAGCCTCTTCTGTTCCAAGGCAAACAGACCCAGCCTCAACCTTCACTGCACCTTCCCGTCCGATCCCCATATCCCTCCATTCCCTTTGTGCCTAAAAGTCTATCGATCTCAGCCTGGCGTATACTCAATGAGCGAATTGCACTCAAACACGGACTGATTTCGTTCATGGGTCCAGGGCAGGGTGGGCTGGATAGGTCTCATCTGTCCCAGCCACCATGCCACCCAGTGTAATCCACATCGGGGGTATTTCCAGCCGAGAGAATTCACTTCTTTGCCGAAGCACCCTTTGACGTTACGGCAGGCCATGTTAGGAGCGGACGGGGATCGCACCCCAACCACTTTTCCCCATACCCCGCCATCACAGCAAACTTGCCAAACATCCTGGGACGCCGTCTAATTCCTCGGGCTTAGATATCAGCCGTGGCTCGGTGGGTCGCACCCTCGCCTCTGACAGGGAAGGCTGTGGCTTCACAGTCCCACTCCAGAGACTTGAGCACACAATCTAGGCTGACACGCCCAGTGAAGTATTGAGGGTGTGTCTGCATTGTCAAAGGGCAGGACTGAGGGAGCGCCGCACTGTCGGAGGGGCAGGACTGAGGGAGCACTGCACTGTCGGAGGGGCAGTACTGAGGGAGTGCCGCACTGTCGGAGGGGCAGTACTGAGGAAGTGCCGCAGTGTCGGAGGGGCAGTACTGAGGGAGCGCCGCACTGTCAGAGGGGCAGTACTGAAGGAATGCTGCAATGCCGGAGGGGCAGTACTGAGGGAATGCCGCAGTGTCGGAGGGGCAGTACTGAGGGAGTGCCGCAGTGTCGGAGGGGCAGTACTGAGGGACTGCTGCACTGTCGGAGGGGCGGTACTGAGAGAGCGCCGCACTGTCGAAGGGGCAGTACTGAGGGAGTGCCGCACTGTCGGAGGGGCAGTACTGAGGGAGTGCCGCATTGTCCGAGGGGCAGGGCTGAGGGAGCGCCGCACTGTCGGAGGGGCAGTACTGAGGGAGTGCCGCAGTGTCGGAGGGGCAGTACTGAGGGAGTGCCGCAGTGTCGGAGGGGCAGTACTGAGGGACTGCTGCACTGTCGAAGGGGCAGTACTGAGCAAGTGCCGCATTGTCCAAGGGGCAGTACTGAGGGAGTGCCGCAGTGTCGGAGGGGCAGTACTGAGGGACTGCTGCACTGTCGGAGGGGCAGTACTGAGCAAGTGCCGCATTGTCCAAGGGGCAGTACTGAGGGAGTGCCGCAGTGTCGGAGGGGCAGTACTGAGGGACTGCTGCACTGTCGGAGGGGCAGTACTGAGCAAGTGCCGCATTGTCCGAGGGGCAGTACGGATGAAATGCTGCACTGCCGGAGATGCCGTCTATCAGATGAGACGATAAACCAAGGCCCCATCTGCACTCTGGGGTGATGTAAAATATCCCATGGCACTATTTTGAAGAAGAGCAGGGGAGTTAACCCCGGTGTCCTGATCAATATTTATTTCTCAAACAAGATCACTAAAAAAAGCAGAGTTTTTGGTCATTATCACACTACTGTTTGTTGGAGCTTGCTGTGTGCAAATTGCCGTCCAAAAGATGGCACCTCTGACAGTGCAGCTCTCCCTCAGTACCGGGAGTGTCAACTTGGACTCTGTGTTCAAGTGTATGCAGTGGAGTTTGATCCCACGCCCTTGTGACTCGGAGGTGATGGAGGGAGACCCAGTGTGACGCGGCTGACTAGAATGAAAATTAAAGCTGGCCCGGGTGAGGACACGTTTATTTGTACTGCAAAAATGGCCAACATGCTCCAGCCGTTGTTTGTGATTGGTCCCCTTGGAGGATAAGCCACACCCTGAAGTTTCACAGGAATGTGTCACTGGAACCGCCCATCCCAAGGTCTCACTGACTTTGCAACTTGTAACTCAATCCACGTTGACTTCCTGAAGCGACAGAGGACAGAGCTCCCCAGAACGCAGCAAGGGCCGGCCAAAGTCTTGTACCCCAGTCCAAGTACATCCCTCCCCCAGCCGAAGTGCCTTACCCGAGTCCAAGTGCCCCGGGCCCGGTTGGGGGGAAGGGGGGAGGGGGGCGGAGCTTGATGGTGGGGGGGGGGGAATGTGCTTCTCGCCTGTTGGTCAAAAAAGTGGGCTTGGGGCGGGGGTTGGGGCTTGGGGCCCGCCTGTCAAAAAAAAGTGCAGTGCAAATAGTTACATCGTTCTTTTAACCCCCCCCTGGCGACCTTTCCCTCCCGCCGTAGGTAAGATCGTGAAGCGGTTGCCACGCAAGCTGGACGTGGCGGAGGGGGAGAACGCAGCCTTCTGCGTGGACCTGGACGAGGAGAACGTGGAGGTCCGCTGGTACAAGGACGGTGAGCCACTCCACGAGTCGCACAAGACCATCATCAAGTCCTTTGGCAAGACGCACATCCTGGTCTTTGTCAACGCCGCTGAGGACGATTCCGGCGTCGTCAGCTTTGTCATCACCGACTCCAAGTCGTCGTGCCAGCTCCGCGTGAAACGTAAGTCGCCCGCGGGCAAAACCTAGTGGCCCGATGCCAAGCGGGGTCATCGCCCCGTTACACGCCAAGCCAAACGGCCTCCAGTTTTGCGTACAGTTTCGGTCTCCGTATTTAAGGAAGGATATACCTGCATTGGAGGCAGTTCAGAGAAGGTTCACTCGGTTGATTCCTGAGATGAAGGGGTTGTCTTCTCAAGAAAGGTTGAGGAGGTTAGGCCTCTACTCATTGGAGTTTAGAAGAATGAGAGGGGATCTTATCGAAACGTATAAGATTGTGAGGGGGTTTGACAGGGTAGATGCAGAGAGGATGTTTCCCCTCTTGGGGGATCGAGAACTAGGGGGTGCAGTTTCAGAATAAGGGGTCACCCATTTGAATCAGAGATGAGGAGGAATTTCTTCTCTCAGAGGGTCGGGAATCTTTGGAATTCTCCACCCGAGAGAACTGTGGAGGCTGGGTCATTGAATAGAAACATAGAAACATAGAAAATAGGTGCGGGAGTAGGCCATTTCGCCCTTTGAACCTGCACCACCATTCAATATGATCATGGCTGATCATGCAACTTCAGTACCCCATATTGTGTTCCTAACACAGATGAGACTGCACACAAAAAGGTTAGAGTAACAGTGACCTCAGTCTTTATTAAGACACTCCAGAGTGAGGAACAGGCCTTAGGGGGGCCGGCTTATATACAGTGCTCCCAAGGGATGCTGCGATCCGTTGGGACTTCAGGGGAAGCGCTCCCTGGTGGCGGAACATGGGAGTGCATGCTTTACACATACACAACATCAATCCCCGCCAAATTCAAAGTGAAAACTATTTACAAGGTGAGGCGGTCGGGAGCCTTTCTTTCCCTGGTGGACCGCCTCGGTACAAATGTCTGTTCTGGTGTGTTGGCTGTGCCCTCGCTGGGCTGGCGTGTTGTGGGCCCTGCTGGGCTGCTGGGTGAGCCTGGCCTTGCTGGGCTGTTGGGTGTGATGGGTTCGATTTCCTGGTCCGGCGTGGTGTCGTTGATCCTTTGGGTGTGTGTTGTGGGCTCGAAAAAGGTGATGTCTGCTGTGGGTTGTTCAGGGCAGTCTGTGAACCGCAGCCTCGTTTGGTCCAGGTGCTTTCTGCAAATTTGTCCATTGTCTAGTTTGACTACAAACACCCTACTCCCTTCTTCAGCTATCACCGTGCCCGCGATCCACTTGGGACCATGTCCATAGTTTAGCACATACACAGGGTCATTCAGATCAATTTCCCGTGACACAGTGGCGCGACCATCGTTTACATTTTGTTGCTGCCGCCTGCTCTCTACCTGATCATGCAGGTTGGGGTGAACCAGCGAGAGTCTGGTTTTAAGTGCCCTTTTCATGAGTAGTTCAGCCGGGGGCACGCCTGTGAGTAAGTGGGGTCTCGTGCGGTAGCTGAGCAGTACTCGGGACAGACGGGTTTGGAGTGAGCCTTCTGTGACTCGTTTAAGGCTCTGTTTGATTGTTTGTACTGCCCGCTCTGCCTGCCCATTGGAGGCTGGTTTAAACGGGGCCGAGGTGACATGTTTGATCCCATTGCGGGTCATGAATTCTTTAAATTCGGCACTGGTGAAACATGGCCCGTTGTCACTGACCAGTATGTCAGGCAGGCCGTGGGTGGCAAACATGGCCCTCAGGCTTTCAATGGTGGCGGTGGCGGTGCTTCCCGACATTATTTCACATTCAATCCATTTTGAAAAAGCATCCACCACCAGCAGGAACGTTTTACCGAGAAACGGGCCCGCATAGTCGACATGGACACTTGACCATGGTCTGGAGGGCCAGGACCACAAACTTAGTGGTGCCTCTCTGGGCGCATTGCTCAACTGAGCACACACGCTGCATTACCGTACACAGGACTCTAAGTCAGAGTCAATACCGGGCCACCACACGTGGGATCTGGCTATCGCTTTCATCATTACTGTACCCGGGTGTGTGCTGTGGAGATCTGAGATGAACGTCTCCCTGCCCTTTTTTGGCAGCACTACGCAGTTACCCCACAACAGGCAGTCTGCCTGAATGGACAGCTCGTCCTTTCACCGCTGGAACAGCTTGATTAGCTCTTGCATTTCAACGGGGATGCTGGCCCAGCTCCCATGCAGTACACAGTTTTTTACTAGGGACAGCAGAGGATCTTGGCTGGTCCAAATCCTAATCTGGCGGGCCGTGACGGGTGATTTATCATTTTCATATTCTTCCATGACCATCAACAAGTCTGCGGGCTGCGCCACCATCAACAAGTTTATAGGCTGCACCATTTCCACCCCCGTGGTGGGCAATGGTAGTCGACTGAGAGCATCCGCACAGTTCTCGGTGCCTGGCCTGTGGCGGATGGTATAGTTATACGCTGATAGCGTGAGTGTCCACCTTTGTATGCGGGCTGAGGCATTAGTATTTATCCCGTGGTTTTCAGCGAACAGGGATATGAGGGGCTTGTGATCGGTTTCCAGCTGAACTTTGAGGCCAAACAGGTACTGATGCATTTTCTTTACCCGGAACACACACGCTAATGCCTCTTTCTCAATCATGCTGTAGGCCCTCTTGGCCTTAGACAAGCTCCTGGAGGCATAGGCGACAGGTTGCAACTTCCCCTCAACGTTAGCTTGTTGTAATACACACCCAACTCCGTACGACGACGCATCACGTGCTAGCACAAGTCTTTTACACTGGTTTTACAATACAAGCAGCTTGTTGGAGCATAAAATGTTTCTGGCTTTCTCAAAAGCAATTACTTGTTTTTTTCCCCATACCCAGTTCTCACCTTTAGGGGCTCTAAGAGGGTGCTTAACCCTGGTTGGAAGTTACCAAAATAGTTGAGGAGTCCCAGGAACGAC
Source organism: Pristiophorus japonicus (assembly GCF_044704955.1). Lineage (NCBI taxonomy): Eukaryota > Metazoa > Chordata > Chondrichthyes > Pristiophoridae > Pristiophorus > Pristiophorus japonicus. The sequence goes on from NC_091979.1 coordinate 5,080,078, forward strand.
CGCAGCTCCGTGACGTTCTGTGGCCTGGACACGTTCCTGATAGCCTCTGTCTTGGCGTCTGTGGGCCGATTGCCCTCCGCCACGATCTTTCTCCCCAAAAACTCCACTTCTGTTGCCATGAAGATGCATTTCGACCTCTTCAGCCGCAGCCCTGCACGATCCAGTCACTGGAGGTCCTCCTCCAGGCTTTGTAGGTGCTCGAAGATGTCCCGACCCATGACCAATATGTCGTCCTGAAAAACCACCGTGCATGGTACCGACTTAAGTAGGCTCTCCATGTTTCTCTGGAAGATCGCTACAGCCGACCGAATTCCAAACGGGCATCTGTTGTAGATGAACAGTCCCTTGTGCGTGTTGATGCAGGTGAGGCCCTTCGAAGACTCTTCCAGCTCCTGCGTCATGTCGGCCGAAGTCAGGTCGAGCTTGGTGAACATCTTGCCTCCTGCCAGCGTCGCAAATAGGTCGTCTGCCTTAGGTAGTGGGTATTGGTCCTGTAGCTAGAAATGATTAATAGTTACTTTATAATCGCCGCAAATCCTGACCGTGCCATCACTTTTGAGTACTGGAACAATCGGGCTGGCCCACTCGCTGAATTCCACTGGGGAGATGATGCCCTCGCGTTGCAGCCTGTCCAGCTCGATTTCCACTCTCTCCCTCATCATGTGAGGTACCGCTCGCGCCTTGTGGTGAATGGGTCGTGCCTCTGGGACCAAGTGGATCCGCACCTTCGCCCCGGAAAAGTTTCCAATGCCTGGCTCAAAAAGGGAAGGAAATTTGTGAAGAACCTGGGTACATGAGGCTTTATCGACATGTGATAGCGCTCAGATGTCATCCCAGTTCCAGCGGATTTTGCCCAGCCAGTTCCTTCCAAGCAGTGTGGGGCCATCGCCCGGGACAATCCAGAGTGGCAGTTCATGCACCGTGCCCTCGTAGGTGACCTTGACCATGGCGCTGCCCAGGACAGTGATGAACTCTTTGGTGTACGTTCTCAGTTTCGTGTGGATGGGGCTCAGGGCTGGTCTGAGTGCCTTGTTGCACCACAGTCTCTCAAACATCTTTTTACTCATGATGGATTGGCTAACGCCAGTGTCCAGTTCCATGGCTATGGGTAAGCCATTCAATTTTACATTTAGCATTATAGGTGGACATTTCATCGAAAATGTGTGCACCCCATGTACTTCAGCATCTGCCTCCTCTCTCTGAGGCTCGAAATTGCTTTGATCCATCCTGGACCAATCTTCCTCTGCCACATGGTGGTTAGCAGGTTTTGCAGAGCAAAAAGGAGAGCGGTCCTCCCCACGGTCTGCGGGGCACCGACCTACAGCCTCAGGAAAAATCTTCTGGCTCCGGAGAAACCCACAGATAAGTAATATGAGGAGCTGTGTTCACTAGTTTGGGAGCATCATAAGCCGAGGGAGAGCGTGCTGATGGCGAGGTATCGGTTCTACACGTGCCAGCGATCTGAAGGTCAGGAAGTGGCGAGCTACATCGCTGAGCTAAGGCGACTTGCAGGACAATGTGAGTTTGATGGCTACCTGGAGCAGATGCTCAGAGACTTTTTTGTACTGGGCATTGGCCATAGGACCATCCGACCAAAACTTTTGACTGTAGAGACACCGACCCTCAGTAAGGGCATTGCGATAGCAATAGTTGGAGGTGCTCCATTGTTCCACAGCTCTTGCAAACATACCCTTTGAAGCGGCATGAATAGGCTGAATGGAAACCTCCACAACGCCAACAAGGTGTGAATTCCCTTGCATTCATCCTTTGATGCAAACTCTCAGTCATCTGGGTCACCTGAGGCCTGTTGGCAGTTGCAGACTCATGGTTTCTGCCCTGTACATTTCTGCTCGCAAACACAGTTCCAGTTAATTTATGAACATTGCTAGCACTTGTGTGCTGAGAGATTTGTTTGGTGTTATCACTGGTGGACATAAACGCCTGTGCTATCGCAATGGCCTTACTGAGGGTCGGTGTCTTTACAGTCAAAAGTTTTCGCAGGATGGTCTCGTGGCCAATGCCCAGTACAAGAAAGTCTCTGAGCATTTGTCCAAGTAGCCATCAAACTCATATTGTCCTGCAAGTCGCCTTAGCTCAGCGACGTAGCTCGCCACTTCCTGACCTTCAGATCGCTGGCACGTGTAGAACCAATACCTCGCCATCAGCATGCTCTCCCTCGGGTTAAGCTGCTCCCGAACCAGTGTACACAGCTCCTCATACGACTTATCTGTGGGTTTCACCGGAGCCAGAAGATTCTTCATGAGGCTGTAGGTCGGTGCCCCGCAGACCGTGAGGAGGACCGCTCTCCTTTTTGCAGCGCTTCCTTCTCCGTCCAGCTCGTTGGCTACAAAGTACTGGTCTAGCCGTTTGACATAGGCTTCCCAGTCCTCACCCTCCGAGAACTTCTCCAGGATGCCCACAGTTTGCTGCATCTTTGTGTTGGATTCGTATACTCGTCGCCAGTTATTGTGTTCCAAACGCAGATGAGACTGCACACAGGGAGGTTAAAGTAACAGTGACCTCAGTCTTTATTAAGACACTCCAGAGTGAGGAACAGGCCTTAGGATGCTGGGATCCCTTGGGACTTGAGGGGATGCGCTTCCTGGTGGCGGAACATGGGAGTGTATGCTTTACAGATACTCAACACCCCATTCCTGCTTTCTCTCCATACCCCTTGATTCCTTTAGCCGTAAGGGCCACATCTAACTCCCTTTTGAATATATCTAACGAACTGGCCTCAACAACTTTCTGTGGTAGAGAATTCCACAGGTTCACAATTCTCTGAGTGAAGAAGTTTCTCCTCATCTCAGTCCTAAATGGCTTACCCCTTATCCTTCGACTGTGACCCCTGGTTCTGGACTTCCCAAACATCGGGAACATTTTTCCTGCATCTAACCTGTCCCATCCCATCAGAATGTTATATGTTTCTATGAGATCCCCTCTCATTCTTCTAAATTCCAGTGAATATAAGCCTGGTCAATCCAGTCTTTCTTCATATGTCAGTCCTGCCATCCCGGAAATCTGTCTGGTGAACCTTCGCTGCACTCCCTCAATAGCAAGATCGTCCTTCCTCAGATTAAGAGACTAAAACTGAACACAATATTCCAGGGTGTGGCCTCACCAAGGCCCTGTCCAACTGCAGTACGACCTCCCTGCTCCTATACTCAAATCCCCTAGCTATGAAGGCCAACATACCATTTTCCTTCTTCACCGCCTGCTGTACCTGCATGCCAACTTTCAATGACTAATGTACCATGACATTCAGGTCTCGTTGCACCTCCCCTTTTCCGAATCTGTCACCATTCAGATAATATTCTGCCTTCCTGTTTTGCCACCAAAGTGCCACCTCACATTTATCTACATTATACTGCATCTGCCATGCATTTGCCCACTCACCTAACCTGTCCAAGTCACCCTGCAGCATCTTAGCGTCCTCCTCACAGCTCACACTGCCACCCAGCCTAGTGTCATCCGCAAACTTGGAGAAAGTACATTCAATTCCTTCATCTAAATCATTAATGTACATTGTAAATAGCTGGGGTCCCAGCACTGACCCTTGTGGCACCCCACTAGTCACTGCCTGCCATTCTGAAAAGGACCCGTTTATCCCGACTCTCTGCTTCCTGTCTGCCAACCAGTTCTCTATCCACGTCAGTACATTATCCCCAATACCTTGTGCTTTAATTTTGCACACCAATCTCTTGTGTGGGACCTTGTCAAAGCCTTTTGAAAGTCCAAAAACACCACATCCACTGGTTCTCTCTTGTCCACTCTACTAGTTATATCCTCAAAAAAATTCTAGAAGATTTATCAAGCATGATTTCCCTTTCAAAAATCCCCATGCTGACTTGGACTGATCCTGTCATTGCTTTGCAAATGCGTTGCTAGTTCATCTTTAATAATTGATTCCAACATTTTCCCCACCACCGATGTCAGGCTAACCGGCCTATAATTCCCTGTTTTCTCTCTCCCTCCTTTTTTAAAAAGTGGAAGGCAGATTATTATCTGAATGGTGACAGATTAGTAAAAGAGGAGGTGCAACGAGACCTGGCTGTCATGGTACACCAGTCATTGAAGGCAGGCATGCAGGTACAGCAGGCAGTAAAGAAGGCAAATGGCATGCTGGCCTTCATAGCGAGGGTATTTGAGTACAGGAGCAGGGAGGTCTTACTGCAGTTGTACAGGGCCTTGGTGAGACCACACCTTGAGTATTGTGTTCAGTTTTGATCAACTAATCTGAGGAAGGACATTCTTGTTATAGAGGGAATGCAGCGAAGGTTCACCAGACTGATTCCCGGGATGGCAGGACTGACATATGAAGAAAGACTGGATCGACGAGGCTTATATTCACTGGAATTTAGAAGAATGAGAGGGGATCTCATAGAAACATATAAAATTCTGACGGGATTGGACAGGTTAATGCAGGAAGGATGTTCCCGATGTTGGGGAAGTCCAGAACCAGGGGTCACAGTCTAAGGATAAGGAGTAAGCCATTTAGGACTGAGATGAGGAGAAACTTCTTCACTCAGAGAATTGTTAACCTGTGGAATTCCCTACCGCAGAAAGTTGTTGAGGCCAGTTCGTTAGCTATATTCAAAAGAGAGTTAGATGTGGCCCTTATGACTAAAGGGATCAAGGGGTATGGAGAGAACGCAGGAATGGGATACTGAAGTTGCATGATCAGCCATGATCTTATTGAATGGTGGTGCAGGCTCAAAGGGCCGAATGGCCTACTCCTGCACCTATTTTCTATGTTTCTTGGTTTGTGTTTCCATCTTTGTAATCTCCTCCAGCCCGGCACCTCTCCCTATCTCTGTAACTTCCTCAAACCCTACATTGCTCCCTAGCTCTGTAACCTCCTCCAGCCCTACTCCCCTCCCTCTCCCTGTAACCTCCTCCAGCCCTACACCCCTCCCTAACTCTGTAACCTCCTGCAGCCCCAAACCCTGACCTATCCCTGTAACCCCCTGCAGCCCCACACCTCTCCCGATGGGTGTAGGGGTATGGAGAGAAAGCAGGAATGGGGTACTGAAGTTGAATGATCAGTCATGATCATATTGAATGTTGATTCTAGCTCAAGGGGTCGAATGGCCTACTCCTGCACCTATTTTCTATGTTTCTATGTTTGTTTCTATCTCTGTAACCTCCTCCAGCCCTACCCCCCTCCCTATCCCTGTAGCCTCCTCCAGCCCTACACCCCTCCCTATCTCTGTAACCTCCTCCAGCCCTACAACCCTCCCTATCTCTGTAACCTCCTCCAGCCCTACAACCCTCCCTATCTCTGTAACCTCCTCCAGCCCTACAACCCTCCCTATCTCTGTAACCCCCTCCAGCCCTACCCCCCTCCCTATCTCTGTAACCTCCTCCAGCCCTACACCCTCCCTATCTTTGTAACCCCCTCCAGCCCTACACCCTCCCTATCCCTGTAACCCCCTCCAGCCCCTACACCCCTCCCTATCTCTGTAACCTCCTCCAGTCCTACCCCCCTCGCTATCTCTATAACCTCCTCCAGCCCTACACCCTCCCTAAACCTCACTCTCTCTCTCCTCCTTTATGGCGCTCCTTAAAATCTACAGGGGAGGAATTGGCCCGGGCCTCTGTTGCGGTGTTAATCCAGGTGGAGCGGTGCTTTTAGCGCCTTGAATAGGTTTGTGCCTCCCGGCCTGAAATTGATCAGAATCAGTCACAGAGCTGACGGAGGCGATAAATGAGCCGTTGCACACCGGAGCTGGGGGAGGGGCAATGACGAACGTTTGGTCGGTACGTTTTGCGGGCCCATTGCGCATGCGCGGAACTCCGAATCGGATCCCGGGAAAAGCCGAGTCTGAAAGGTGCGGCTGAGTAATGCACCCATTGAAGTTTTGAACATCACTTGTTTGCAACCTGTGCTGCTGTGTCTGTCGCCCGCTGCAAACCGGGAGGCTCACGCACCGTGCTGTGTGTAAACGTTGCACTGACTGTGACCTCCCAAGTGAAGCGATTCCTCTTCCCTTTAAGTAGCCTCCAGTTAATGACTCTGCAAGCCTGGACCCACTGCTTGTCCAGACCTTGTTATTGGCAGGCGCTCAATGAGGCTAGCGGTTTACGTGCCTGGTGAGCCGATGTTGCATCGGGACGCTAAACGCGGCGCTCCTGGTCGCTAAGCTACTGCGCTCCCATTAATGCCCTCTGGCCGCTAACTGAGGCGTTAGACAACCGAAAATCCCGCCTTACTGTGATATATTCTTTACAACATCAATAACAACACACTCTGCAAGATGGCTGCATGACACAGGCACTTGTCATCATGTGACTTTTATTGTATTTACAGCAGCAGTTGCATTGCCACAGTATTCCACCAGGTGGAGCTCTGCATTACACCGACCTCTTTGACCAAGTTGCTGTCCCAATATTCTGCTTATGTGGCTCAGTGTTTGATTTACACGGCTGTGAAGCTACTTGGGATGGTTTTTTTTTTTGGCTACATTAAAGGCGCTATACAAACGCAAGTCATTGCCGTGTGCTTTCTCCCCCCCCCCCCTTGCAGCCCAGAGACAGACCGCCCCAGGCGCCCCGGTGGGTGCGCAGATGAGCGGCGAGACGCCGAACGCCGCCTTGCTGCTGTGGGCCCCGCCGTCCGACTGCCGGCGGAGCGGGGTGACGGGCTACGTGATCGAGCGGCAGGTGCTGGGCAGCGAGGGGTGGGTGCGCTGCCTGACCACCGAGCGCACCGCGGCGGTGGAGATCCTGGGCGAGAGCGTGCCGGCCGAGGCCCAATACCGCTTCCGCGTCTGCTCCGTCAACAACTACGGGAGGAGCGGCGCCACCGAGTTTCCCGGAGCCGTGCATCTGGGTAAGTCACGGGGCGAGGAGGGCAGGGTGGGGCTGCAGGGCCGGGCCGGGGGCAGGGGCGGGGAGGGAGGGGGAAATGGGGGCAGGTTCTGAAATTGGGCTCTCACATTCTGTGGCCGTCCCTCACTCCCGATTCCAGGAGCAGAGTAGAACCGAGTTATCCCGGGAGGAAATGATATTGGGTAACATCATCATCATCATCATCACAGGCAGTCCCTCAGAAGCGAGGAAGACTTGCTTCCATTCTTAAAATGAGTTCTCAGGTGGCTGAACAATCCAATACGAGAGCCACAGTCCCTGTCACAGGTGGGACAGACAGTGGTTGAGGGAAGGGGAGGGTGGGACTGGTTTGCCGCACGCTCCTTCCGCTGCCTGCGCTTGGTTTCTGCATGCTCTCGGCGACAAGACTCGAGGTGCTCAGCGCCCTCCCGGATGCACTCCCTCCACTTAGAGCGGTCTTTGGCCAGGGACTCCCAGGTGTCGGTGGGGATGTTGCACTTTATCAGGGAGGCTTTGAGGGTGTCCCTGTAACGTTTCCTCTGCCTACCTTGGGCTCGTTTGCCCGTGAAGGAGTTCTGAGTAGAGCGCTTGCTTTGGGAGTCTCGTGTCGGGGCATGCGAACAATGTGACCTGCCCAGCGGAGCTGATCGAGTGTGGTCAGTGCTTCGATGCTGGGGATGTTGGCCTGGTCGAGGACGCTAACGTTCATGTACAGGAGACACTGAGACACACTCGGGGGCCGGACTGTCCCAGACGGGCGATAGGGTCACACAGCTAACTGTAACTCTTCCTTTCTCCCTCCAGTGCCGGTTGCGAGGATTCACACTCATCTGAGTGACATGATAGTGTGCGAGGGCACAGATGCTGAGTTCACCGTCGACCTGTCCTCCTCGGTCCTCGGAACGTGGCACATGAAGGGCCGACAACTCCTCGAGGGCGAGAGGGTGAAGATCGAGCACTTGCAGACGCGTCACTCCCTGCTAATCAGAGGGGTCAAAGTGGAAGACAACGAGGCGGAGATAACGTTTGTTGCTCACGGCGTGAGGGATTCCGCCATTTTGTTCGTCAAAGGTAAGATCAGTGGTCCATAGAGATCTGCGGCAAGTCTCGGTGTGCAAGGGAACAGGAGGAGGCCCATTCAGCCCCTCGAGCCTGTTACATAGGAACAGGAGGAGGCCCATTCAGACCCTCGAGCCTGTTACACAGGAACAGGAGGAGGCCATTCAGCCCCTCGAGCCTGTTACACAGGAACAGGAGGCCCATTCAGCCCCTCGAGCCTGTTACACAGGAACAGGAGGAGGCCATTCAGCCCCTCGAGCCTGTTACACAGGAACAGGAGGAGGCCCATTCAGCCCCTCGAGCCTGTTACACAGGAACAGGAGGAGGCCATTCAGCCCCTCGAGCCTGTTACACAGGAACAGGAGGAGGCCATTCAGCCCCTCGAGCCTGTTACACAGGAACAGGAGGAGGCCCATCCAGCCCCTCGAGCCTGTTACATGGGTACAGGACTTTTCTGTTTTCCTTTTTTTTCAAATCCCTACATGACCTCTACCCCTTCCTATATCTGTAACCACCTCCAGCACACAACCCTCCCAGATCTCTACGCTCCTCCAATTCTGGCCTCTCGCGTGTCCGCGATTCTAATCACTCCATCATTGGCGGCCGTGCCTTCAGCTGCCTGGGCTCCAAGCTCTGCAACTCCCTCCCATAAAACTCTCCAACTCTCCTCCTTTAAGACGCTCCTTAAAACCTCCCTCTTTGACCAAGCCTGGTCCCAATATCACTTTATGTGGCTCGGTGTCACATTGTGTTTGATAATCACTCCCGTGAAGCGCGTTGGGGATGTTCTCGCTGCGTGAAAGGTGCTATATAAATGCAAATTGTCGTTGTTGTAGCCCCTCGTGACTGCTCGGCCATTCGATTAGATCACGGCTGACCTGCACCTCAACCCCATTGACCCACCTTTGCTCCAGCCCCCTCGACACCCTGACCTTAGAAACGATGACGGAGGCACTTAGGGCTGTATGGAGAACTCATAAACCTGCAGACAGATCCTTGGACGTTTTGGTATCAGCTTCACTTCCATTCCTCCGCACAATGAATTCCAAAACACTTTTGGAAAATATTCCCCAAACATAAATACACCGGTTATCACCCAGTGACGACAAGGCGGCTCAAGGTCACTGAGTCACAATCTGCAAAGTCAGGTTCGAAACACAGCGCATCCACATTTAGAAACAAAATGCTGCTATTTCTCGCTGTGTTAGGCTGCCCTCTGACCTCAATATTAACTTCAATTACTTCAAATCCTTAACGAGAACTCCAACAGACTCCCCACCCACCCTTTCCTTCAACCACTGTCTGTCCCACCTGTGACAGAGACTGTAATTCCCGTATTGGACTGTTCAGTCACCTGAGAACTCACTTTTAGAGTGGAAGCAAGTCTTCCTCGATTCCGAGGGACTGCCTGTGATGATGATGATGATAAGAACTCCAACCTTTTCTTTGACCAGACGCGAGACCACACCTGGAATATTTTGTACAGTTTTGGTCTCCTAATCTGAGGAAGGACATTCTTGCTATTGAGGGAGTGCAGCGAAGGTTCACCAGACTGATTCCAGGGATGGCTGGACTGACATGTGAGGAGAGACTGGATCGACTAGGCTTATATTCACTGGAATTTAGAAGAATGAGAGGGGATCTCAGAGAAACATATAAAATTCTGACGGATTTAGACAGGTTAGATGCAGGAAGAATGTTCCCGATGTTGGGGAAGGCCAGAACCGGGGGTCACAGTCTAAGGAAAAGGGGTAAGCCATTTCGGACCAAGATGAGGAGAAACTTCTTCACTCAGAGTTGTGAACCTGTGGAATTCTCTACCACAGAAAGTTGTTGAGGCCAATTCGTTAGATATATTCAAAAGGGAGTTAGATATGGCCCTTATGGTTAAAGGGATCAAGGGGTATGGAGAGAAAGCAGGAATGGGGTACTGAAGTTGCATGATCAGCCATGATCGTATTGAATGGTGGTGCAGGCTCGAAGGGCCGAATGGCCTACTCCTGCACCTATTTTCTATGTTTCTATGTTTCTATGTACACAATGTGGCCTGAGTGTAGCAGCATTTCAGGTGCCGGGGAGGGGAGGGGAGGGACACCTTCTGGCTCCACCCTTGATGTCAATCTGCCATTGTTTTCGGTCCCCGCCACAAACTCCATTTCCTGGCCACTGACTCCATCCCTCTCCCCAACTCCTGTCTGAGGCTGAACCAGACTTTTCGCCACCTTAGTGTCACATTTGACCCTGAAATGAGCTTTCGACCATGTATCAGCAGCATAACTAAGACCGCTTATTTCCACCTCCATAACATCACCCGTCTCCACCCCTGCCTCAGCTCATCTGCTACTGAAGCCCTCATCCATGCCTTTATTACCTCCAGACTTTACTATTCCAACGCACTCCAAGCTGGCCTCCCACATTCTACCCGACGTAAACTAGAGGTGATCCAAAACTCGGTTGCACATGTCCTAACTCACACCGAGTCCCATTCACCCATCACCTCCTGTGCTCACTGCCCCGTGTCCTAACTCGCACTGAGTCCCGCTCACCCATCACCCCCTGTGCTTGCTACCCCGTGTCCTAACTCGCACCGAGTCCTGCTCACCCATCACCTCCTGTGCTCACTGCCCCGTGTCCTAACTCGCACTGAGTCCCGCTCACCCATCACCCCCTGTGCTCGCTGACCTAAATTGGCTCCCGGTTAAGCAATGCCTCGATTTCAAAATTCTCATCCTTGTTTATAAATCCCTCCATATCCTCGCCCCTCCATATCTTTATAATCTCCTCCAGCCTCACAACCCTCCCGAGATGTCTGCACTCCTCTAATCCTGCCCTCTTGACCATCCCTGATTATAATCGCTCCACCATTGGTGGCCGTGTCTTTTGTTGCCTGGGCCCTAAGCTCTGGAACTCCCTCCCTAAACCTCTCCGCCTCTCTAACTCTCTTTCCTCCTTCAAGCTGCTCCTTAAAACCTCCCTCTGTGACCAAGCTTTTGGTCACCTGCGCTAATTTCTCCTTATGCGGCTCGGTGTCAAATTTTTTATCTCTTAACACTCCTGTGAAGCACCTCGGGACGTTTCACTACGTTAAAGGTGCTATATAAATACAGGTTGTTATTGTTGTCTGCCGTGGCTCAGTGGGAAGCACTCTCTCCTCTCTGAGTCAGAAGGTTGTGGGTTCAAGTACTACGACAGAGAGTAATCCAGGCCGACACTCCTAGTGCATTACTGAGGCAGTGCTGCATTGTTGGAGGTGCCATCTTTCGGATGAGACCCAAACCGAGGCACCGTCTGCTCTCTCAGGTGGATATAAAAGATCCCATGGCACTATCTCGAAGAGGAGCAGGGGAGTTCTCCCCGGTGTCCTGGGGCCACTATTTATCCCTCAACCAACATCACTAAAACAGATTATCTGGTCATTATCACATTGCTGTTTGTAGAACCTTGTTGTGTGCAAATTGGCTGCTGCATTTCCTACATTACAACAGTGACTGCATTGTATCTATCCCATGCTGTACCTGCCCTGAGAGTGTTTGATGGGACAGTGTAGAGGGAGCTTTACTCTGTATCTAACCCCCTGTACCTGCCCTGGGAGTGTTTGATGGGACAGTGTAGAGGGAGCTTTACTCTGTATCTATCACATGCTGTACCTGCCCTGGGAGTGTTTGATGGGACAGTGTAGAGGGAGCTTTACTCTGTATCTAACCCGTGCTGTACCTGCCCTGGGAGTGTTTGATGGGACAGTGTAGAGGGAGCTTTACTCTGTATCTATCACATGCTGTACCTGCCCTGGGAGTGATTGATGGGACAGTGTAGAGGGAGCTTTACTCTGTATCTAACCCGGTGCTGTACCTGCCCTGGGAGTGTTTGATGGGACAGTGTAGAGGGAGCTTTACTCTGTATCTAACCCCCTGTACCTGCCCTGGGAGTGTTTGATGGGACAGTGTAGAGGAAGCTTTACTCTGTATCTATCACATGCTGTACCTGCCCTGGGAGTGATTGATGGGACAGTGTAGAGGGAGCTTTACTCTGTATCTAACCCCGTGCTGTACCTGCCCTGGGAGTGTTTGATGGGACAGTGTAGAGGGAGCTTTACTCTGTATCTAACCCCGTGCTGTACCTGCTCTGGGAGTGTTTGATGCGACAGTGTAGAGGGAGCTTTACTCTATATCTAACCCCCTGTACCTGCCCTGGGAGTGTTTGATGGGACAGTGTAGAGGGAGCTTTACTCTGTATCTAACCCCGTGCTGTACCTGCCCTGGGAGTGTTTGATGGGACAGTGTAGAGGGAGTTTTCTGTCACTGACCAACCCTTCGATGCTCCCCTCTGTGTTTCAGCTGCCCCGGTGACGATCGCGATGAGCCCGGGGATGGACCGAGTGTTGAGGATCGCGGTCTCCGATTCCATCATCCTGTGCTGCGAGCTGTCAAGATCGGACGGCCAGATCCGCTGGTGCAAAGACGGCGAAGAACTCGCCGCGAGTGACCGGGTCACCATGCAGTCCTTCGGCCCGATACGGAGGCTCATCGTCCAGTCCGCCCAGCCAGCGGATTCCGGGCAGTACTCCTGCGATGCGGGGGATGATGTCATCGCATTCAACGTCAACGTGTTAGGTACGACTTCCTTCGCTTCTGGAGAAGCTGGGATTGTTCTCCTTCGTGCAGAGAAGGTTAAAGGGAGATTTAATCGAGGTGTTCAAAATCATGAAGGATTTTGATGGAGTAAATCAGGAGAAACTATGGCAGGTGGGTCGATAACCAGAGGGCACAGATTTAAGGCGATTGGCAAAAGGTCCAGAGGGGGAGGTGAGGAAAAACCTTTTAACGCAGCGAGTGGTTAAGATCTGGAACGCGCTGCTTGAAAGGGCAATGGTGCAATTTCAATCGTAGCCTTCAAAATGGAATTGGATAAATACAGAAAAGATTTACGAGAATGGTTCCAGGGATGAGGGACTTCAGTGATGTGGAGAGACTGGAGAAGCTGGGGTTGTTCTCCTTGGAGCAGAGAAGGTCGAAAGGAGATTTGATCGAGGTGTTCAAAATCATGAGGGGCCTGGACAGAGTAGATCGAGAGAGAAACTGTTCCCATTGGTGGAAGGATCGAGATCACCTCTCATTCTTCTGAATTCCAATGAGTAGAGGCCCAACCTACTCAACCTTTCCTCATAAGTCAACCCCCTCATCTCCGGAATCAACCGAGTGAACCTTCTCTGAACAGCCTCCAAAGCAAGTATATCCTGACTTAAATACAGATTTAAGGTGATTGGCAGAAGAGCCAAAGGCGACTTGAGGAAAACTTTTTACGCAGCGAGTGGTTAAGATCTGGAATGTGCTGCCTGAGAGGGTGGTGGAGGCAGACTCAATCGTGGCTTTCAAAAGGGAGTTAGATAAGTACCTGAAGGGAAAATAAATGTGCAGGGCTACGGGGAAAGGGCGGGGGAGTGGGACTGGCTGAGGGGCTCTTGCAGAGAGCCGGCACGGGCTCGACGGGCCGAATGGCCTCCTTCTGTGCTGTGACCGTTCGATGATTCTATTGCGTGAAGGATGGAATTTTAAAATATTGTTGGCAAGGGGCTTTTGCAAAGGCCTTGTTTGTTCAGACATCGCTTGCATGGAAACCATTTAAATTGAGCACCATCGGATGGGACTTGGTAACGAAGGCAGTGAATGAGAATAGGCTGAGAGCTGAGCGAGGTGGGTAGAATATTATTTCCAGTGTCCCATCCGGAAATTACAACTCATCCATGGCTTGATGACTCATCCAGCGCCATCAGATGTTTTACGGCATTCAAGGTGCTATATAAATGCAGGAACAGTAGGAACACCAGGGGGCCATTCGGCCCCTCGAGGCTGTTCCAACCTTCAATGAGGTTGGACAGTAAAGACTGCTGATTGTTTGACCCTGACAGCTCTCCAGATCTGACCTGGCCTCCTTCAAAAAAACACTGTTCACTTCATCAAACATGATTTGTCTTTAACATAAGAACATAAGAAATAGGAGCAGGAGTCGGCCATTCGGCCCCTCAAGCCTGCTCCGCCATTTAAGAAGATCATGGCTGATCCGATCATGGACTCAGCTCCACTTCCCCGCCCGCTCCCCATAACCCTTTACTCCCTTATCGCTCAAAAATCTGACTATCTCCACCTTAAATATATTCAATGACCCAGCCTCCACAGCTCTCTGGGGCAGAGAATTCCACAGATTTACAACCCTCTGAGAGAAGAAATTTCTCTTCATCTCAGTTTTAAATGGGCGGCCCCTTATTCTGAGACTATGTCCCCTAGTTTTAGTTTCCCCTATGAGGGGAAATATCCTCTCTGCATCCACCTTGTCAAGCCCCCTCATTATCTTATAGGTTTCGATAAGATCACCTCTCATTCTTCTGAATTCGAATGAGTAGAGGCCCAACCTACTCAACCTTTCCTCATAAGTCAACCCCCTCATCTCCGGAATCAACCTCGTGAACCTTCCCTGAACAGCCTCCAAAGCAAGTATATCCTGACTTAAATACGGAGACCAAAACTGTACGCAGTACTCCAGGTGTGGCCTCACCAATACCCTGTACAGTTGTAGCAGGACTTCTCTGCTTTTATACTCTATCCCCCTCACAATATAGGCCAACATTCATAGAAACATAGAAACATAGAAATTAGGTGCAGGAGTAGGCCATTCGTCCCTTCGAGCCTGCACCACCATTCAATACGATCATGGCTGATCATGCAACTTCAGTACCCCATTCCTGCTTTCTCGTCTTACCCCTTGATTCCTTTAGCCATAAGGGCCATATCTAACGCCTTTTGAATATATGTAACAAACTGTCCTCAACAACTTTCTGTGGAAGAGAATTCCACAGGTTCACAAATCTCTGGGTGAAGAAGTTTCTCCTCATCTCAGTTCTAAATGGCTTACCCCTTAGCCTTAGACTGTGACCCCTGGTTCTGGACTTCCCCAACATTGGGAACATTCTTCCTGCATCTAATCTGTCCAGTCCCGTCAGAATTTTATATGTTTCTATGAGATCCCCTCTCATTCTTCTAAATTCCAGTGAATATAAGCCTAGTCGATCCAGTCTTTCTTCATATGTCAGTCTGCCATCCCGGGAATCAGTCTGGTGAACCTTCGCTGCACTCCCTCTATAGCAAGAATGTCCTTCCTCAGATTAGGAGACCAAAACTGCACACAATACTCAAGGTGTGGTCTCACCAAGGCCCTGTTCAACTGCAGTAAGACCTCCCTGCTCCTATACTCAAATACCCTCGCTATGAAGGCCAACATGCCATTTGCCTTCTCTACTGCCTGCTGTACCTGCATGCCAACTTTCAATGACTGATGTACCATGACACCCGGGTCTCGTTGCACCTCCCCTTTTACTAATCTGTCACCATTCAGATAATAATCTGCCTTCCTGCTTTTGCAACCAAAGTGGATAACCTCACAGTTATCCACATTATACTGCATCTGCCATGCATTTTTCCATTCACCTAACCTGTCCAAGTCACCCTGCAGCCTCCTGGCATCCTCCTCATAGCGCGCACTGCCACCCAGCTTAGTGTCATCCGCAAACTTGGAGATATTACATTCAATTCCTTTGTCTAAATCATTAATATATATTGTAACTAGCTGGGGTCCCAGCACTGAACCCTGCGGTATCCCACTCGTCACTGCCTGCCATTCTGAAAAGGACCCGTTTATTCAAACTCTTTGCTTCCTGTCTGCCAACCAGTTCTCTATCCACGTCAGTACATTACCCCCAATACCATGTGCTTTAATTTTGCACACCAATCTCTTGTGTGGGACCTTGTCAAAATCCTTTTGAAAGTCCAAATACACCACATCCACTGGTTCTCCCTTGTCCACTCTACTAGTTACATCCTCAAAAAATTCTAGAAGATTTGTCAAGCATGATTTTCCTTTCATAAATCCATGCTGACTTGGACCGATCCTGTCGCTGCTTTCCAAATGCACTGCTATTACATCTTTAATAATTGATTCCAACATTTTCCCCACTACCGATGTCAGGCTAACCAGTCTATAATTACCCGTTTTCTCTCTCCCTCCTTTTTTAAAAAGTGGGGTTACATTAGCTGCCCTCCAGTCCATAGGAACTGAACCAGAGTCGATAGAATGTTGGAAAATGATCACCAATGCATCACTATTTCTCGAGCCACTTCCTTAAGTACTCTGGGATGCAAACTATCAGGCCCTGGGGATTTATCGGCCTCCAGTCCCTTCAACAATCCGGTTGTGTCACATTCACCAGTACTGATAGTAGCTCTGAGTCAGAAGGTTGTGGGTTTGGGTCCCTCTCCAGGGACTTGAGCACATAAATCCAGGCTGACACTCCCAGTGCAGGGCTGAGGGAGCGCTGCACTGTCGGAGGTGCCGTCTTTTGGATGAGACATTAAACCGAGGCCCTGTCTGCTCTCTCAGGTGGATGTAAAAGATCTTATGGCCACTATTTCGAAGAAGAGCAGGGGAGTTCTCCCCAGTGTCCTGGGGCCAATATTTACCTCTCAATCAACATAACAAAAACAGATGATCTAGGTCATTATCATATTGCTGTTTATGGGAGCTTGCTGTGCGCAAATTGACTGCCGCATTTCCCACATTACAACAGTGACTACACTCCGAAAGCACTTCATTGCCTGAGATGCCTGGTGGGCATGAAAGGCGCTATATAAATGCAAGTCTTTCTTTATTAGTCCAGATTTTTTGAATTAACTGCATGTAAATTCCCCGTGGATCCTAATGAGTTCTGAACTCCCGTTTACTAAGACCATTAGTCCGAGCCTCTGAATTACTAACGTAACCACCATGCTACCATACCCCTGATCAACTTGGTCGTTTATCTCATTACTGTTGGTGGGATCTTCTGCAAAAGCTATTCTCGTCTACAGGTGAATCACGTGGAAATGTGCCCTATATACCTACAAGTCCTTTCCTGTTTACACTTACTAGACTCAGATGACTCAGTTAAAGATTACCTTGGAGGTACTGAAAATTAGGCTGCATTCCTATTTTTGACAATGTTCCTCTAATTCTGCCCTCTTGACCATCCCTGATTATAATCGCTCCACCATCGGTGGCCGTGCCTTCTGTTGCCTGGGCCCCAAGCTCTGGAACTCCCTCCCTAAACCTCTCCGCCTCTCTACCTCTCTCTCCTCCTTCAAGACGCTCCTTAAAACCGACCTCTTTGATCCTGCGCTAATTTCTCCTTATGCGGCTCGGTGTCAAATTTTTAACTCATAATTCTCCTGTGAAGCACCTTGGGACGTTTCACTACATTAAAGGCGCTATATAAATGCAAGTTGTTGGAATAGTTATGATAACATTCCCAGCTGAGGAGGGAGAAGGGAGGTCATGGAGCACTTTGCTCACTCAAGAATTAAAGGAAAGATCCTGCATCTATATATCGCATTTCACAACCTCCCAAAGTGCATGACAGACAATTTACGCACAGCAAGCTTCCACAAAAAGCAATGAGATAATGACCAGATAATCTGTTTCTTAGTGATGTTGATTGAGGGATAAATATTTGCCGCCACAGGACACTAGGAGGAACTTCCCCCTGCTCTTCTTCAAAATAGTGGCCTTGGGATCTTTTACATCCAACCGAGAGGGGCAGATGGGGGCCTCGGTTTAACTGTTTCACACGAAACACGTCAGTGCTGCGGCAGTGCAGCACTCCCTCAGCACTGACACCGGGAGCGTCAACCCGGATTTTGCGCTCAAGTCTCTGGAACAGGACTGGAACCCAAGACCTCTCGACTAATGGAGTTGTTCAATGGGTTACAGATGGAGGAAAAGCAATGTGTGAGGAGGACACAAAAAACCTGCAAAAGGACATAGACAGGCTAAGAGAGTGGGCAAAAATTTGGCAGATGGAGTATAATGTTGGAAAGTGTGAGGTCATGCACTTTGGCAGAAAAAAAATCAAAGAGCAAGTTATTATTTAAATGGGGAAAGATTGCAAAGTGCCGCAATACAGCGGGACCTGGGGGTACTTGTGCATGAAACACAAAAGGTTACTTTGCAGGTACAGCAAGTGATCAGGAAGGCCAATGGAATCTTGGCCTTTATTGCAAAGAGGATGGAGTATAAAAGCCGGGAAGTCTTGCTACAGTTATACAGGGTATTGATGCGTGCAGTTTTGGTCTCCATATTTAAGAAAGGATATACTTGCTTTGGAGGCAGTTCAGAGAAGGTTCACTCGGTTGATTCCGGAGATGAGGGGGTTGACTTATGAGGAAAGGTTGAGTAGGTTGGGCCTCTACTCAGTGGAATTCAGAAGAATGAGAGGTGATCTTATCGAAACGTATAAGATTATGAGGGGGCTTGACAAGGTGGATGCAGAGAGGATGTTTCCACTGATGGGGGAGACTAGAACTAGAGGGCACGATCTTAGAATAAGGGGCCACCCATTTAAAACTGAGATGAGGAGAAATTTCTTCTCTCAGAGGGTTGTAAATCTGTGGAATTCGCTGCCTCAGAGAGCTGTTGAAGCTGGGACATTGAATATATTTAAGACAGAGATAGACAGTTTCTTAACCAATAAGGGAATAAAGGGTTATGGGGAGCGGGCGGGGAAATGGAGCTGAGTCCATGATCAGATCAGCCATGATCGTATTAAATGGCGGAGCAGGCTCGAGGGGACGTATGGCCGACTCCTGCTCCTATTTCTTATGTTCTTATGTTACCTAGGAAGGACTTTGTAGGGTCAGTGTAATCGGACTAGCGGGGCAGTGCAGTGGTTCTGGGAGACTCGGTGGGATTGAGGGACAGTGTGGAGGCAGCAGCGTAAGGTTGTTTGGGGTCGAGTGGCTTGAACTGGTTCTAAAAACATTTATGTCCTTAAGTAACCCGATACGCGGTGCAGTAATGGACCCTGAATAGTAACTAACCCAGAGATCTGGCTCTGCACAGCGTCTATCTCTGTTGGCAGCTGTTGCTGCACTTGCAATATAATTTATAACATTTCAGACAAGCATTTGTGGCGTTTCGAATTCACCCGTCCACTCTTGTTCGGAGTTGTGTCCTCTGACATTCCTCGCATACCAGCTCTTGATGAATCTGTCGGAATGGATTGTATTGAATAATTCAGCCCTGGCTTTAATCTCCTTTGGTGGGACAAGGCCTTGGAGACGCGGCAGAGGAGATTTATTGGAATGGTACCAGGGTCATAATAAAATAAGAATAGGAGCAGGAGTCAGCCATACGGCCCCTCGAGCCTGCTCCACCATTCAATAAGATCATGGCTGATCCGATCATGGACTCAGCTCCACTTTCCTGCCCGCTCCCCATAACCCTTTACTCCCTTACTGCTCAACAATCTGTCTATCTCCGCCTTAAATACATTCAATGTCCCAGCTTCCACAGCTCTCTGAGGCAGCGAATTCCACAGATTTACAACCCTCTGAGAGAAGAAATTCCTCCTCATCTCAGTTTTAAATGGGCGGCCCCTTATTCTAAGTCCCCTTGTTTTAGTTTCCCCTGTGTGGAAAAAGCCTTTCTGCATCCACCTTGTCGAGGAACATCAGTTACGTGGAGAATCTGGAGAAGCTGGGGTCGTTGTCCTTAAAACAGAGAAGGTTAAGGGGAGATTTGATGGACGCGTTTGAAATTAGATGGGGATTTGATAGAGTAAGTCAGGAGAAACTGGTCCCACTGGAGTACCCTCCCTAAACCTCTCCGCCTCTCCACCTCTCCCTCCTCCTTTCAGACGCTGCTTAAAAATCCCCTCTTTCACCTCACCTGTCCTAATATCTCCTTATGTTGCTCGTGTCAAATGTTGTTTCCTTATCGCACCTGTGAAGCACCGTGGGATAACATAAGAACATAACATAAGAATTAGGAACAGGAGTAGGCCATCTAGCCCCTCGAGCCTGCTCCGCCATTTAACAAGATCATGGCTGATCTGGCCGTGGACTCAGCTCCACTTACCCGCCTGCTCCCCGTAACCCTTAGTTCCCTTATTGGTTAAAAATCTATTTATCTGTGATTTGAATACATTCAATGAGCTAGTCTCAACTGCTTCCTTGGGCAGAGAATTCCACAGATTCACAACCCTCTGGGAAAAGAAATTCCTTCTCAACTCGGTTTTAAATTGGCTCCCCCGTATTTTGAGGTTGTGCCCCCTAGTTCTACTCTCCCCTACCAGTGGAAACAACCTCTCTGCCTCTATCTTGTGTATCCCTTTCATTATTTTAAATGTTTCTATAAGATCACCCCTCATCCTTCTGAACCCCAACGAGTAAAGACCCAATCTGCTCAATCTATCATCATAAGGTAACCCCCTCATCTCCGGAATCAGCCTAGTGAATCGTCTCTGTACCCCCTCCAAAGCTAGTATATCCTTCCTTAAGTAAGGTGACCAAAACTGCACGCAGCACTCCAGGTGCGGCCTTAACAATACCCTATACAGTTGCAGCAGGACCTCCCTGCTTTTGTGCTCCATCCCTCTCGCAATGAAGGCCAACATTCCATTCGCCTTCCTGATTACCTGCTGCACCTGCAAACTAACTTTTTGGGATTCATGCACAAGGACCCCCAGGTCCCTCTGCACCGCAGCATGTTGTAATTTCTCCCCATTCAAATAATATTCCCTTTTACTATTTTTTTTCCCAAGCTGGATGACCTCACACTTTCCGACATTGTATTCCATTTGCCAAACCTTAGCCCATTCGCTTAACCTATCTAAATCTCTTTGCAGCCTCTCTGTGTCCTCTGCACAACCCGCTTTCCCACTAATCTTTGTGTCATCTGCAAATTTTGTTACACTACACTTTGTCCCCTCTTCCAGGTCATCTATGTATATTGTAAACAGTTGTGGTCCCAGCACCGATCCCTGTGGCACACCACTAACCACCGATTTCCAACCCGAAAAGGACCCATTTATCCCGACTCTCTGCTTTCTGTTAGCCAGCCAATTCTCGATCCATGCTAATACATTTCCTCTGACCCCGCGTACCTTTATCTTCTGCAGTAACCTTTTGTGTGGCACCTTATCGAATGCCTTTTGGAAATCTAAATACACCACATCCATTGGTACACCTCTATCCACCATGCTCGTTATATCCTCAAAGAATTCCAGTAAATTAGTTAAACATGATTTCCCCTTCATGAATCCATGTTGCGTCTGCTTGATTGCACTATTCCTATCTAGATGTCCCGCTATTTCTTCCTTAATGATAGCTTCAAGCATTTTCCCCACTACAGATGTTAAACTAACCGGCCTATAGTTACCTGCCTTTTGTCTGCCCCCTTTTTTAAACAGAGGCGTTACATTTGCTGCTTTCCAATCACTGGTATCTCCCCAGAGTCCAGAGAATTTTGGTAGATTATAACGAATGCAACTGCTATAACTTCCGCCATCTCTTTTAATACCCTGGGATGCATTTCATCCAGTCCAGGGGACTTGTCTACCTTGAGTCCCATTAGCCTCTCCAGCACTACCCCCCGAGTGATAGTGATTATCTCAAAGTCCTCCCTTCCCACATTCCTGTGACCAGCAATTTTTGGCATGGTTTTCGTGGCTTCCACTGTGAAGACCGAAGCAAAATAATTGTTTAAGGTCTCAGCCATTTCCACATTTCCCATTATTAAGGGACCAACATTTTCTAAGGGACCAACATTTACTTTAGTCACTCTTTTCCATTTTATTTCTCGGTAAAAGCTTTTACTATCTGTTTTTATGTTTTGCGCAAGTTTACTTTCGTAATCTATCTTTCCTTTCTTTATTGCTTTCTTAGTCATTCTTTGCTGTCGTTTAAAATTTTCCCAATCTTCTAGTTTCCCACTAACCTTGGCCACCTTATACGCATTGGTTTTTAATTTGATACTCTCCCTTATTTCCTTGGTTATCCACGGCTGGTTATCCCTTCTCTTACCGCCCTTCTTTTTCACTGGAATATATTTTTGTTGCGCACTATGAAAGAGCTCCTTAAAAGTCCTCCACTGTTCCTCAATTGTGCCACTGTTTAGTCTGTGTTTCCAGTCTACTTTAGCCAACTCTGCCCTCATCCCACTGTAGTCCCCTTTGTTTAAGCATAGTACGCTCGTTTCTGACACAACTTCCTCACCCTCAATCTGTATTACAAATTCAACTATACTGTGATCACTCATTCCGAGAGGATCTTTTACTAGGAGATCATTTATTATTCCTGTCTCATTACACAGGACCAGATCTAAGATAGCTTGCTCCCTTGTAGGTTCTGTAACATACTGTTCTAAGAAACAATCCCGTATGCATTCTATGAATTCCTCCTCAAGGCTACCCCGTGCGATTTGATTTGACCAATCGATATGTAGGTTAAAATCCCCCATGATTACTGCCGTTCCTTTTTCACATGCCTCCATTATTCCTTTGATTATTGTCTGCCCCACCGTGAAGTTATTATTTGGGGGACCCTGCGGTCATCCCCCTGCAAAACAAATACACCGCTTTGAGTACTGTTGAGGGGGGTGATTCATCAGGGGAGGGCAGCAGCAGCCAAGTTCATGGCACCATGGCTGGCTCTGCTGCACAGGAGGGCAGGAAAAAGAGTGGGAGAGTGATAGTAATAGGGGATTCAATCATAAGGGGAATAGATAGGCGTTTCTGCGGCCGCAACCGAGACTCCAGGATGGCATGTTGCCTCCCTTGTGCAAGGGTATTAAAGGCTCTATATAAATATAAATTGTTGTTGTTGTGGTCGGTGTGTATTGAGTTGCTATTCTACTATGGAGACAGCACACCGAGTCTGTGCCTGTCCCTAGGGGGTCACTGGATAGAGATCAGGAGCAGGAAACATAAGAACATAAGAATGAGGAGCAGGAGTCGGCCATTCGACCCCTCGAGACTGCTCCACCATTCAATAAGATCACGGCTGCTCATCGACCTGAACTCCACTTTCCCGCCTGATCCCCATATCCCTTGATTCCCCGAGAGTCCAAAAATCTATCGATCTCAACGACTGAGCACCCACAGCTCTCTGTGGTTCCCCCTCTCTCTGACCCCATCCCCCCTCTTCCTGACCCCCATTCCCCCTCTCCCTGACCCCCATTCCCCCTCTCCCTGACCCCCATTCCCCCTCTCCCTGACCCCCATTCCCCCTCTCCCTGACCCCCATTCCCCCTCTCCCTGACCCCATTCCCCCTCTCCCTGACCCCATTCCCCCTCTCCCTGACCCCATTCCCCCTCTCCCTGACCCCATTCCCCCTCTCTCTGACCCCATTCCCCCTCTCTCTGACCCCATCCCCCCTCTCCCTGACCCCCATTCCCCCTCTGATCCCCATTCCCCCTTCTCCCTGACCCCCATTCCCCCCTCTCCCTGACCCCCATTCCCCCCTCTCCCTGATCCCATTCCCCCTCTCTCTGACCCCCATTCCCCCTTCTCTCTGATCCCATTCCCCCCTTGCCCTGACCCCCATCCCCCCTCTCCCTGACCCCCATTCCCCCTCTCTCTGATCCCATGCCCCCCTCACCCTAACCCCCATCCCCCCTCTCCCTGACCCCCATTCCCCCTCTCTCTGATCCCATTCCCCCCTCTTGCTGACCCCCCATTTCCCCCTCTCCCTGACCCCCATTCCCCCTCTCTCTGATCCCATTCCCCCCTCTCCCTGACCCCATTTCCCCCTCTCCCTGACCCCCATTCCCCCTCTCCCTGACCCCCAATCACTCTCTGACCCCCATTCCCCCTCTCACTGACCCCCAATCACTCTCTGACCCCCATTCCCCCTCTCCCTGACCCCCAATAACTCTGACCCCCATTCCCCCTCTCCCTGACCCCCAATCACTCTCTGACCCTCATTCCCCACTCTCCCTGACCCCATTCCCCACTCTCCCTGACCCCATTCCCCCTCTCTCTGACCCCCAATCACTCTCTGACCCCCATTCCCCCTCTTCCTGACCCCATTCCCCCTCTCCCTGACCCTATTCCCCCCTCTCCCTGACTCCCATTCCCCCCTCTCTCTGACCCCCAATCACTCTCTGACCCCATTCCCCCCTCTCACTGACCCCCATTCCCCCTCTCCCGACCCCATTCCCTCTCTCCCTGACCCCATCCCCCCCTCTCCCTGACCCCATCCCCCCCTCTCCCTGACCCCATCCCCCCCTCTCCCTGACCCCATTCCCCCCTCTCCCTGACCCCATTCCCCCCTCTCCCTGACCCCATTCCCACCCTCTCCCTGACCCCATTCCCCTCTCTCCCTGACCCCATTCCCCCCTCTCCCTGACCTCCATTCCCCCTCTCCCTGACCTCCATTCCCCCTCTCCCTGACCTCAATTCCCCCTCTCTCTGACCCCATTCCCCCCTCTCTCTGATCCCATTCCCCCCTCTCCCTGACCCCCATTCATCCCCTCTCCCTGACCCCATTCCCCCCTCTCTCTGATCCCATTCCCCCCTCTCCCTGACCCCATTCCCCCTCTCCCTGACTTCATTCCCCCTCTCCCTGACCCCTATTCCCCCTCTCCCTGACCCCTATTCCCCCTCTCACTGACCCCCATTCCCCCCTCTCCCTGACCCCCATTCCCCCCTCTCCCTGACCCCCATTCACCCTCTCATTGACTCCCAATCACTCTCTGACCTCACCCGTTCCCCAGTCTTCCCAATAACAACAACAACAACAACAACAACATAGTGAAACATCCCAAGGCGCTTCACAGTCTTATGAGACAAAGTTTTGACACTGAGACACAGAAGGAGAAATTAGCGCAGGTGACCAGAAGCTTGGTCGAAGAGGGAGGTTTTAAGGAGTGTCTTGAAGGAGGAAAGAGAGGCAGAGAAACAGAGAGGTTTAGGGAGGGAGTTCCAGAGCTGGGGGCCCAGGCAACTGAAGGCACGGCCATCGATGGTGGAGCGATTACAATCAGGGATGGTCAGGGGGACACCCACTGACCCCCATTACCCATCTCTTCCCCTGAACCTTCCAATCTCATTGTCCTCGACTGATGTGTCCCTCCTTCTGACACCTCGGGCTGAGGGCACTGATTGGGATACCAAGCTGGGATCCGCTGGTCTCTGGATCAATGTAATTTTTAATCAGTGGTGGGAAAACTCCCCAGGGGCACTTCAAAGTCCTCTAGGACAGGCAGGTCCTTTTGGTAACCATTTACTGTCGAACATCGACAACCACTCCATCTCTCAGCTAATGGGAGAGATTGTGACCTCTGTATACTATAGGCAGGAATTCCCATCAGACCAGGAGTTCCAGGCTCCAGTCTACACAGGCGCAATCCCTGCCATAAACACTGGGGGCAGTGCTGAGAGGAGAGTGGTTCCTCTCCAGCGGACTCAGGTAGGAAAGGGCTCAGCAGGTGGGAAGGGGCGGGGGTACTTGGGACAGATAGCAATGAAAGGGAAATGGATGATAGTGAACGAAAGGGTTGGATCAAAGGGAGTGGGGGTAATGGTGGGGGCGATGGGTGGGGCGATGGATGGGGTGATGGATGGGGAAATGGATGGTCAGGGTGATGCCTGGGGCAATGAAGGACAGCAATTTAGGAGTGGTGCCTCGGAGTCGGTGCGAGGAATTAAAGCAACTCTTTGGGATTTGGAGTAAGGTTCATTCCAACATTAATGGAGGGAGTGAGGGCGGAAGAGTGAGAGCATTAACGGAGGGAGGGAGGGAGATTGACAGTATTAACTGAGGGAGAGAGAGAGAGAGAGAGAGAGTGACAGTATTAACTGAGGGAGGGAGAGAGCGAGAGAGAGTGACAAGCATTAACGGAGGGAGGGAGAGTGACAGCGTTAACTGAGGGAGGGAGAGTTTGGGCATTAACGGAGGGATGAAGAGAGAGTGACAGCATTAATGGAGGGGGGGAGAGAGTGACGGCATTAACTGAGGGAGGGAGGGAGGGAGAATTTCAGCATGAACTGTATATGGTGCTCACACCCAGAATCCCCCCTGATCACGAAGTGTGCGTGTTACGACACTGTCCTTTCAGATTCTCCGGTGCGGATCGTGAACTGTGCGGACGACACGAAGGTGGAGTATCTCTGTGCCGAGCGCATCGCCCTGACCTGCGAGCTCTCCCGCCCCAACGCCCAAGTGAAGTGGTACAAGAACGGGCTGGAAGTGGAGGGGAGCGCTAATGTTACCATGGAGTCACTCGGTGTCCACAGGAGCCTGATTGTCCAGAGTGCCGGAACGGAAGATTCCGGAGAGTACGTGTGCGATGCTGGCGATGACTCCATCTTTTACGACATCACAGTGAGAGGTTAGAGAGCAGGCTAATAACAGTAGCTACCCTCCCACACGATGTTCGTTGGCCGCGACAGGCATTGGGGCCTCCGGAGGATGAGATTAGGCCCAGTATCTCACTGCAACATCTTTCTAGATCATTCCCAGCTCAGTATGGAATCGCTCGCCACTCTGGCCGGAGTGGAATGGTTCCACCACACACCAGAGATGGCCTGGGCTGAACTATTTAAATCTTGGTTCAGAGGTTCAACGGTTCAAGTCCCACTCTGGAGTCATGAGCCCATAATCCAGGCTGACACTCCCGGTGCAGTACTGCGGGAGCGCTGCACTGTCGGAGGGGTAGTACTGAGGGAGCCCCGCACTGTCGGAGGGACAGTACTGAGGGAGAGCCGCACTGACAGAGGGGCAGTACTGAGGGAGAGCCGCACTGTCGGAGGGGTAGTACTGAGGGAGTCCCGCACTGTTGGAGGGGCAGTACTGAGAGAGCGCCGCACTGTCAGAGGTGCTGTCTTTCGGGATGAGACGTTAAACCGAGGCCTCGTCTGCCTTCGTAGGTGGACGTAAAAGATCCCACGGCACTATTTCAAAGAAGAGCAGGGGAGTTATCCCCGGTGTCTTCGACCATTATTTATCCCTCAACCAGAATCACTAAAACAGATTATCTGGTCATTATCACATTGCTGTTTGTGGGAGCTTGCTGTGCGCAAATTGGCTGCCGCGTTTCCCACATTACAACAGTGACAGCACTCCAAAAGTACTTCATTGGCTGTGAAGCACTCAGGTGGTGAACGGCGCTATATGAATGTAGAGTCAGAGAATGATAGATTTTTATTAGGTAAGGGCACATTGCGTGAGAAATTGCGTAACACCTCGTTTGGGAATAATTTTTCAGGGAGCGCAAAAGTATTGCCAGGCGAGAATGATTTTCTGCTCCGGGGAACTTCTGTTTTAGCGCTCCAGGAGGGAAGTGGAGCAATAGCTCAAAGCGATCCCAATTCCATTAGAGCGCTAAAGTGTGAGAGCGGGGTGGTATTGGCAGGGCACTGAACGATGTTCTGTGCAGCACCCTGTCGCCTGTCCAGGCTCCTTCCCTCTCTTAAATGCAAGTGCCAATGTTGGTTTAAATCACTCTTCATGCTCTCTCTGTGGGGTCACGGGACCTATGTTAGGTGCATTACCGCCCCAATAAGAGCAAGTTATTATTTAAATGGAGAAAGATTGCAAAGTGCCGCAGTACAGTGGGACCTGGGGGTACTTGTGCATCAAACACAAAAGGATAGTATGCAGGTACAGCAAGTGATCAGGAAGGCCAATGGAATCTTGGCCTTTATTGCAAAGGGGATGGAGTATAAAAGCAGGGAAGTCTTGCTACAGTTGTACAGGGTATTGGTGAGGCCACACCTGGAGTACTGCGTGTAGGTTTGGTCTCCGTATTTACGAAAGGATATACCTGCATTGGAGGCAGTTCAGAGAAGGTTCACTCGGCTGATTCCAGAGATGAGGGGGTTGACTTATGAGGAAAGGTTGAGTATGTTGGGCCTCTACTCATTGGAATTCAGAAGAATGAGAGGTGATCTTATTGAAATGTATAAGATTATGAGGGGGCTTGACAAGGTGGATGCAGAGAGGATGTTTCCACCATTGGGGGAGACTAGAACTAGGGGGCATGGTCTTAGAATAAGGGGCTGCCCATTTAAAACTGAGAAGAGGGGAAATTTCTTCTCTCAGAGGGTTGTAAATCTGTGGAATTCTCTGCCTCAGAGAGCTGTGGAAGCTGCGATATTGAATACATTTAAGACAGAAATAGACAGTTTCATAACCGATAAGGGGATAAGGGGTTATGGGGAGCGGGCGGGGAAGTGGAGCTGAGTTCATGAGCGGATCAGCCATGATCGTATTAAATGGCGGAGCAGGCTCGAGGGGCCGTATGGCCTACTCTTGCTCCTATTTCTTATGTTCTAATGTTCTAAGCTCTCGAAGAGACTGGAGGGCGGAGGAATCGCACAGAAACCATCGGTCAAAGTCAATCAGAAGAACATAAGAACATAAGAAATAGGAGCAGGAGTCGGCCATTCGGCCCCTCGAGCCTGCTCCGCCATTTAATACGATCATGGCTGATCCGATCATGGACTCAGCTCCACTTCCCCGCCCGCTCCCCATTAACCCTTTATTCCCTTATCGTTTAAGAAACTGTCTATCTCTGTCTTAAATATATTCAATGTCCCGGCTTCCACAGCTCTCTGAGGCAGCGAATTCCACAGATTTACAACCCTCTGAGAGAAGAAATTTCTCCTCATCTCAGTTTTAAATGGACGGCCCCTTATTCTAAGACCATGCTCTCTAGTTCTAGTCTCCCCCATCAGTGGAAACATCCTCTCTGCATCCACCTTGTCGAGCCCCCTCATAATCTTATACATTTCGATAAGATCACCTCTCATTCTTCTGAACTCCAATGAGTAGAGGCCCAACCTCCTCAACCTTTCCTCATAAGTCAACCCCCTCATCCCCGGAATCAACCGAGTGAACCTTCTCTGAACTGCCTCCAAAGCAAGTATATCCTTTTCGTAAATATGGAAACCAAACCTGCACGCAGTACTCCAGGTGTGGCCTCACCAATACCCTGTATAACTGTAGCAAGACTACCCTGCTTTTATACTCTATCCCCTTTGCAATAAGGGCAGGAAGGCACCTGACTGGTGCCAGTAATAAGGTTTGCCCGACCTGTCCACCGCTGCCTTTAATGAGTGCTCCCCAAGCGGCCGGCCGAGGTCACCACGCCTCCGGCATCCGCCGCTGTTGACACCCGGCAATGCTGCAGGGGGCAGAAGCGAATATCACATCCGCAGCGGTAACGGGGTGCTGCGCATCGGATGACGTCACAATCTAGGGGGCGCTAGAGAACAAGGTGATAAGTCTTAACCACCAGCGCAAAGCCGCCAGGGAGGCTTGCATGCGTCGGGAAATTCGGCGCCCCCGCTCGGTAAACCCCTCAGCGCCCCGTTACTGCCCCCTGCAGGCGCTAATGGGGCCAATATCTCCTCCTGAGGGTTATGGCTCCAAGGCGAGTAAATGGAGTTAAGATACAGATCAGCCATGATCCAAATGATTGGCAAAATAGGCTCGAGGGGCTGAATGGGCCTCCTCCTGTTCCTGTGTAACAGGCTCGAGGGGCTGAATGGCCTCCTCCTGTTCCTGTGTAACAGGCTCGAGGGGCTGAATGGCCTCCTCCTGTTCCTGTGTAACAGCCTCGAGGGACTGAATGGCCTCCTCCTGTTCCTGTGTAACAGGCTCGAGGGGCTGAATGGGCCTCCTCCTGTTCCTGTGTAACAGGCTCGAGGGACTGAAGGGCCTCCTCCTGTTCCTGTGTAACAGGCTCAAGGGGCTGAATGGGCCTCCTCCTGTTACATAGAAACATAGAAACATAGAAAATAGGTGCAGGAGTAGGCCATTCGGCCCTTCTAGCCTGCACCGCCATTCAATGAGTTCATGGCTGAACATTCAACTTCAGTACCCCATTCCTGCTTTCTCACCATACCCCTTGATCCCCCTAGTAGTAAGGACCTCATCTAACTCCTTTTTGAATATATTTAGTGAATTGGCCTCAACAACTTTCTGTGGTAGAGAATTCCACAGGTTCACCACTCTCTGGGTGAAGAAGTTCCTCCGCATCTCGGTCCTAAATGGCTTACCCCTTATCCTTAGACTGTGACCTCTGGTTCTGGACTTCCCCAACATTGGGAACATTCTTCCTGCATCTAACCTGTCTAACCCCGTCAGAATTTTAAATGTTTCTATGAGGTCCCCTCTCATTCTTCTGAACTCCATGAATACAAGCCCAGTTGATCCAGTCTTTCTTGATAGGTCAGTCCCGCCATCCCGGGAATCAGTCTGGTGAACCTTCGCTGCACTCCCTCAATAGCAAGAATGTCCTTCCTCAGGTTAGGAGACCAAAACTGTACACAATACTCCAGGTGTGGCCTCACCAATGCCCTGTACAACTGTAGCAACACCTCCCTGCCCCTGTACTCAAATCCCCTTGCTATGAAGGCCAACATGCCATTTGCTTTCTTAACCGCCTGCTACACCTGCATGCCAACCTTCAATGACTGATGTACCATGACACCCAGGTCTCTTTGCACCTCCCCTTTTCCTAATCTGTCACCATTCAGATAATAGTCTGTCTCTCTGTTTTTACCACCAAAGTGGATAACCTCACATTTATCCACATTATACTTCATCTGCCATGCATTTGCCCACTCACCTAACCTATCCAAGTCGCTCTGCAGGCTCACAGCATCCTCCTCGCAGCTCACACTGCCACCCAACTTAGTGTCATCCGCAAATTTGGAGATACTATATTTAATCCCCTCGTCTAAATCATTAATGTACAATGTAAACAGCTGGGGCCCCAGCACAGAACCTTGCGGTACCCCACTAGTCACTGCCTGCCATTCTGAAAAGTACCCATTTACTCCTACTCTTTGCTTCCTGTCTGACAACCAGTTCTCAATCCATGTCAGTACACTACCCCCAATCCCATGTGCTCTTTCTTTGCACATCAATCTCTTGTGTGGGACCTTGTCGAACGCCTTCTGAAAGTCCAAATATACCACATCAACTGGTTCTCCCTTATCCACTCGACTGGAAACATCCTCAAAAAATTCCAGAAGATTTGTCAAGCATGATTTCCCTTTCACAAATCCATGCTGACTTGGACCTATCATGTCACCTCTTTCCAAATGCACTGCTATGACATCCTTAATAATTGATTCCATCATTTTACCCACTACCGATGTCAGGCTGACCGGTCTATAATTCCCTGTTTTCTCTCTCCCTCCTTTTTTAAAAAGTGGGGTTACATTGGCTACCCTCCACTCCATAGGAACTGATCAAGAGTCAATGGAATGTTGGAAAATGACTGTCAACGCATCCACTATTTCCTGTGTAACAGCCTCGAGGGTCTGAATGGCCTCCTCCTGTTCCTGTGTAACAGTCTCGAGGGGCTGAATGGGCCTCCTCCTGTTCCTGTGTAACAGGCTCGAGGGACTGAATGGGCCTCCTCCTGTTCCTGTGTAACAGCCTCGAGGGGCTGAATGGGCCTCTTCCTGTTCCTGTGTAACAGCCTCGAGGGTCTGAATGGCCTCCTCCTGTTCCTGTGTAACAGGCTCGAGGGGCTGAATGGGCCTCCTCCTGTTCCTGTGTAACAGCCTCGAGGGTCTGAATGGCCTCCTCCTGTTCCTGTGTAACAGGCTTGAGGGGCTGAATGGCCTCCTCCTGTTCCTGTGTAACAGGCTCGAGGGGCTGAATGGCCTCCTCCTGTTCCTGTGTAACAGGCTCGAAGGGCTGAATGGCATCCTCCTGTTCCTGTGTAACAGGCTCGAGGGGCTGAATGGCCTCCTTCTGTTCCTGTGTAACAGGCTCGAGGGGCTGAATGGCCTCCTCCTGTTCCTGTGTAACAGACTCGAGGGGCTGAATGGCCTCCTCCTGTTCCTGTGTAACAGGCTCGAGGAGCTGAATGGGCCTCCTCCTGTTCCTGTGTAACAGCCTCGAGGGGCTGAATGGGCCTCCTCCTGTTCCTGTGTAACAGCCTCGAGGGGATGTCCCTAAATCCTTTCTTCCTTTTATTCCCAGAACCACCAACGATGATCAGAGCCACTGAAGTTGGGCCGCGGACCGAGTACCTGAGCGGCGAGCCCATCGTTCTGTGGTGCGAGACCTCCCGAGCGGAGGCAGAGGTCAAGTGGTACAAGGACGGTCAGGAGCTGGAGGGGACCCAGGGTGTGAGGCTGGAGGCCGAGGGAGGCCTCAGGCGGCTGGTGATCGACAGCGCCTCCGGGGGCGACAGTGGGGACTACACTTGCGAGGTGCCAGACGATTGCGTGTGCTTCACTGTCGCAGTGTCAGGTGAGAGCGCAGGAGAAGGAGGCACTGTTGGCCAATGCTCCAGCCTGGCGATCCCACATGCAATTGCCAGTCCCAGGGGCCATGGTTACAAAAGTGCGCGAGGGCAGAGAGCGAGAAAGAAAGGAAGGAAGGAAAGAAGGATAGAAGGACCAATCTCCTTCTCCTGTTCCTGTGTAACAGGCTCGAGGGGCTGAATGGCCTCCTCCTGTTCCTGTGTAATGGGCTCGAAGGGCTGAATGGGCCTCCTCCTGTTCCTGTGTAACAGACTCGAGGGGCTGAATGGGCCTCCTCCTGTTCCTGTGTAACAGGCACGAGGGGCTGAATGGCCTCCTCCTGTTCCTGTGTAACGGGCTCGAAGGGCTGAATGGCCTCCTCCTGTTCCTGTGTAACAGACTCGAGGGGCTGAATGGCCTCCTCCTGTTCCTGTGTAACAGGCTCGAGGGGCTGAATGGCCTCCTCCTGTTCCTGTGTAACGGGCTCGAAGGACTGAATGGCCCCCTCCTGTTCCTGTGTAACAGGCTCGAGGGGCTGAATGGCCTCCTCCTGTTCCTGTGTAACAGAATCAAGGGGTTGAATGGCCTCCTCCTGTTCCTGTGTAACAGACTCGAGGGGCTGAATGAGCTCCTCCTGTTCCTGTGTAACGGGCTCGAAGGGCTGAATGGCCTCCTCCTGTTCCTGTGTAACAGGCACGAGGGGCTGAACGGCCTCCTCCTTTTCCT
This sequence comes from Pristiophorus japonicus, assembly GCF_044704955.1. Taxonomy (NCBI): domain Eukaryota; kingdom Metazoa; phylum Chordata; class Chondrichthyes; family Pristiophoridae; genus Pristiophorus; species Pristiophorus japonicus. The sequence goes on from NC_091979.1 coordinate 5,112,768, forward strand.
GTGTAACGGGCTCGAAGGACTGAATGGCCCCCTCCTGTTCCTGTGTAACAGGCACGAGGGGCTGAATGGCCTCCTCCTGTTCCTGTGTAACAGAATCAAGGGGCTGAATGGCCTCCTCCTGTTCCTGTGTAACAGGCTCGAGGGGCTGAATGGCCTGCTCCTGTTCCTGTGTAACAGGATCGAGGGGCTGAATGGCCTCCTCCTGTTCCTGTGTAACATACTCGAGGGGCTGAATGGCCTCCTCCTGTTCCTGTGTAACAGGCACGAGGGGCTGAACGGCCTCCTCCTGTTCCTGTGTAACGGGCTCGAAGGGCTGAATGGCCTCCTCCTGTTCCTGTGCAACAGGCTCGAGGGGCTGAATGGCCTCCTCCTGTTCCTGTGTAACAGGCTCGAGGGGCTGAATGGCCTCCTCCTGTTCCTGTGTAACAGAATCAAGGGGCTGAATGGCCTCCTCCTGTTCCTGTGTAACAGGCTCGAGGGTCTGAATGGACTTCTCCTGTTCCTGTGTAACAGAATCGAGGGGCTGAATGGCCTCCTCCTGTTCCTGTGTAACAGGCTCGAGGGGCTGAATGGCCTTCTCCTGTTCCTGGGTAACAGAATCGAGGGGCTGAATGGCCTCCTCCTGTTCCTGTGTAACAGGCTCAAGGGGCTGAATGGCCTCCTCCTGTTCCTGTGTAACGGGCTCGAAGGGCTGAATGGCCTCCTCCTGTTCCTGTGTAACAGGCTCGAGGGGCTGAATGGCCTTCTCCTGTTCTTGTGTAACAGAATCAAGGGGCTGAATGGCCTTCTCCTGTTCCTGTGTAACAGGCTCGAGGGGCTGAATGGCCTTCTCCTGTTCCTGGGTAACAGAATCGAGGGGCTGAATGGCCTCCTCCTGTTCCTGTGTAACAGACTCGAGGGGCTGAATGGCCTCCTCCTGTTCCTGTGTAACAGACTCGAGGGGCTGAATGGCTTCTTCCTGTTCCTGTGTAACAGGCTCGAGGGGCTGAAGGGCCTCCTCCTGTTTCTGTGTAACAGGCTCGAGGGGCTGAATGGTCTCTTCCTGTTCCTGTGTAACAGACTCGAGGGGCTGAATGGGCCTCCTTCTATTCCTGTGTAACAGGCTCGAGGGGCTGAATGGCCTCCTCCTGTTCCTGTGTAACTGGCTCGAGGTGCTGAATGATTTGACTCCTCCTGTTCCTGTCTAACAGGCTCGAGGGGCTGAATGGCCTCCTCCTGTTCCTGTGTAACAGGCTCGAGGGGCTGAATGGGCCGCCTCCTGTTCCTGTGTAACAGGCTCGAGGGGCTGAATGGCCTCCTCCTGTTCCTGTGTAACAGGCTCGAGGGGCTGAATGGGCCGCCTCCTGTTCCTGTGTAACAGGCTCGAGGGGCTGAATGGCCTCCTCCTGTTCCTGTGTAACAGGCTCGAGGGGCTGAATGGCCTCCTCCTGTTCCTGTGTAACAGGCTCGAGGGGCTGAATGGCCTCCTCCTGTTCCTGTGTAACGGGCTCGAGGGACTGAATGGCCTCCTCCTGTTCCTGTGTAACAGGCTCGAGGGGCTGAATGGGCCTCCTTCTATTCCTGTGTAACAGGCTCGAGGAGCTGAATGATTTGACTCTTCCCCGCATCGTTGCCTCTGGTGTCCCCCAAAGATCTGTCCTTCGCCCCCTACATGTTGCCCCTTGGTGACATCATCCGGAAACGCAGCGTCAGTTTCCACATGTACGCTGAGACACCCAGCTCTACCTCATCCCCGCTTCTCTCCACCCCTCCACGGTCTCTAAATTGTCAGACTGCTTGTCTGATGTCCAGTTCTGGATGAGCAGAAATTTTCTCCAACTAAATATTGGGAAGAGTGATGCCATTGTCTTCGGTCCCCACCACAAACTCCGTTCCCCGGCCTCTGACTCCATCCCTCTCCCCAACTTCTGTCTGAGGCTGATCCACACTGCTCGCAACCCAGGTGTCAAATTTGATCCTGAAATTAGCTTCCGACCACATATCCACAGCATAACTAAGACCGCCTCTTTCCACCTCCGTAACATCGCCTGTTTTCACCCCTGCCTCAGCTCATTTGATGCTGAAACCCTCATCCGTGCCTTTGTTATCTCTAGACTTGACTATTGCAGCGCACTCCTGGATGGCCTCCTACGTTCTACCCTACGTAAACTAGAGGTGATCCAAAACTCGGCTGCCTGCATCCTAACTCGCACCAAGTCCTGCTCACCCATCACCCCCTGCGCTCACTGTCCCGTGTCCTAACTCGCACCAAGTCCCACTCACCCATCACCCCCTGTGCTCACTGCCCCGTGTCCTAACTCGCACCAAGTCCCACTCACCCATCACCCCCTATGCTCACTGCCCCGTGTCCTAACTCGCACCAAGTCCCACTCACCCATCACCCCCTGTGCTCACTGCCCCGTGTCCTAACTCGCACCCAGTCCCGCTCACCCATCACCCCCTGTGCTCACTACCCCATGTCCTAACTCGCACCAAGTCCCACTCACCCATCACCCCCTGTGCTCACTGTCCTACATTGGCTCCCGGTTAAGCAACGCCTCGATTTCAAAATTCTCATCCTTGTTTACAAATCCCTCCATGGCCCTCGCCCCTCCCTATATCTGTAATCTCCTCCAGCCCCACAACCCCCCGAGATGTCTGCGCTCCTCCAATTCTACCCCTTGACCATCCCTGATTATATCGGTGGCCGTGCCTTCTGTTGCCTGGGCCCCAAGCTCTGGAACTCCCTCCCTAATCCTCTCCACCTCTCTACCTCTCTTTCCTCCTTCAAGACGCTCCTTAAAACCCACCTCTTTCACCAAGCTTTTGGTCACCTGCGCTAATTTCTCCTTATGTGGCTCGGAGTTAAATTTTTTGTGCTATAATACTCCTGTGAAGCACCTTGGGACGTTTCATTACGTTAAAGGCGCTATATAAATACATTGCTGTTGTTGTTATGTGGACATGCTGCTTACAAAATGACCTTTTGAGGTGAACGGTTAGATGTCTCGTTCAAAAGTTTAGTAAGTTATGTGAATACTTGTCTTCTGCATTATCAGTCAATGTTAACTCATCGTGTTACGCTGTCAGTCAGTAACCTCCGATTATCTTCTCTTCGAACCGGTGCAGACCCGATGGGCTGACTGGCCTCCTTCTGTACTGTACTAGTCTATCATTCGATGGTTCTATCAATCTATAATTTACTTTTTCTCTATCGTTTTCTCCCAATCTTTACCTATCTCGCTTCCTCTCCTCTCACTCTCTCTTCCTCTCACTCTCCTCTCTTTTTCTCTCTCTCTCATGCTCTCTCTCTCTCTCTTTGTATCTCCCTCTCCCGCCCCCTCTTTCTCTGTCTCTCTTTCTGTTTCTCCCTCTCCTCTATTACCCTCTCCCTCTCTCTGTCTCTCTTTCTGTCTGTCTCTCTCTGTCCCTCTTTCTGTCTCTATCCCGTTCTGTGTCTGTTTCCCTCTGTCTTGCTGTTTTTCATTTTGTTTCTTTCTCACTTTCTGTTTCTTCTCTCTCTCTCCCTTTTTCTCTCTCTCCTCTCACTCCTTCGCACTCTCTTTCTCTTTCCCTCTCCGTTTCTCGCACTCTCTCCCTCGCTCTCTCTCTATCTCTCTCCTACCACTCCTTCACTCTTTTCCTTTCTCTCTCTCTCTTTTTCTGTTTCTCCTCTCACTCCTTCACGCTCTCTTTCTCTCTCCCTCTCCATTTCTCGCACTCTCTCTTTCCTTCTCTTTCTCTATCTCTTGTTCTATCTCTCTCCCTTTCTCTTTCTCCCACTCTCTCCCTCGCTTTCTCCCTCTCTTTCTCTTTCCCTCTCCATTTCTCGCACTCTCCCTCTGTCACTTTCTCCTTTCACTCCTTCACTTTCTCCATTTCCCTCTCTTTCTCTCTCCGTTGCTCTCTCTGTCTGTCCCTCTCTCCCTCTCTGTCTCTCCTTCTCTCGCTGTGCGTGTCCCAGACCCCCCGGTGAGAATCACCAGCAGTTCCCCTGCGGCGCTGAGTGTGGTGACGGGTGACGAGGTTGTCCTGTGGTGCGAGCTCTCGGTGCCCGAGGCGGAGGTGAGATGGTCCAAGGATGGGGTGGAGATGGAGCCGGGCGAGAGGGCCACGATGGAGGTGGACGGAGAGCGCCGGAGGCTGACCATCCATGCAGCGGGGCCGGAGGACCGAGGGACGTACGTGTGCGACACGCCCGACGACTCGGCCCAGTTTGAAGTGACCGTCTCCGGTGAGTACCCCGGTCTAGCCGTATGCCAACGTTGGTTTCCCCTCGCCCTCCACTGCCCAGTAGCCCACTGTAGAAATACATACCAACATACAAAAAATGACGGACAGGTAAAGACCCTCTGGTCCATTGAGCCTGTCCCACACAATTGTGATACCTTGTGTATCACAACATATATACCCCACCTCAAACCGAAACCGTGTGATCTCCTGGGAGAGGCAAAAAAACAGATTAAAAACCCAGGCCAATTTGGGGAAAAATCTGGGAAATTCCTCTCCGACCCATCTAGGCGATTGAAACTAGTCCAGGAGATCGGTCTAGCTTCCATAGGGGTCAGAGCTGGGGCCTCAACTATATACAATCTAGATTAATGACTTGGATGAAGGGACCGAGTGTAATGTAGCCAAGTTTGCTGATGATACAAAGATGGGTGGGAAAGCAAATTGTGAGGAGGACACAAAAAATCTGCAAAGTGATATAGATAGGCTAGTGAGTGGGCAAAAGTTTGGCAGCTTTTTGGAGTATAATGTGGAAAAGTGTGAGGTCATGCACTTTGGCAGATAAATTGAACAGCAAATTATAAGTTGCAAAGTGCTGCAATACAGAGGGACCTGGGGGTCCTTGTGCATGAAACACAAGAAGTTAGTATGCAGGTACAGCAAGTGATCAGGAAGGCCAATGGAATGTTGGCCTTTATTGCAAGGGGGATGGAGTATAAAAGCAGAGAAGTCCTGCTACAACTGTACAGGGTATTGGTGAGGCCACACCCTGGAGTACTGCGTGCAGTTTTGGTCTCCATATTTAAGGAAGGATATACTTGCATTGGATGCTGTTCAGAGAAGTTGCACGAGATTGATTCCGGAGATGAGGTGGTTGACTTATGAAGATAGGTTGAGTACGTTGAGCCTCTACTCATTGGAATTCAAAAGAATGAGAGGTGATCTTATTGAAACGTATAAGATTATGAGGGGGCTTGACAAGGTGGATGCAGAGAGGATGTTTCCTCTGATGGGGGAGACTAGAACTAGGGGACATAGTCTCAGAATAAGGGACCACCCATTTAAAACTGAGATGAGGAGGAATTTCTTCTCTCAGAGGGTTGTAAATCTGTGGAATTCTCTGCCCCAGAGAGCTGTGGAGGCTGAGTCATTGAATATATTTAAGGCGGAGATAGACAGATTTTTGAGCGATAAGGGAATAAAGTAATATGGGGAGCGGGCAGGGAAGTGGAGCTGAGTCCATGATCGGATCAGCCATGATTTTATTAAATGGTGGAGCAGGCTAAGGGGCCGAATGGCCTACTCCTGTTCCTATTTCTTATGCTCTTATGTAGGAGATCACTCTGGCCATTAAATTCTCTGTAGTCCCTACCTTCTATAAGAGGTGATCTCTGCCACAGCCAGAAATAAATCCAGCTTTTGCTTGAAGGAATTCAGTGAGGTCTGTATCCACCACATGAAACGACAGCTTGTTCCAGAGGTCTACTGTTCTCTGGGAAAAGAACCACCTCCTGACATCTAACCTAGATCTAGCCCTGTACAACTTAAATGTGTGCCCCCTGGTCCTGCCTAACCTATTTAATTGAAATAAACGGTCAGCTGGAACACCGTCTATACCCTTCATTATCTTATAAACCTCAATCATACACCCGCCCCCCCCCTTCCCCCCCCAAGTCTACGCTGCTCTAAGGTAAAGAGTCCCAACTCTTTTAACCTATCTTGATAACTACCAAAACCCTGCATAACCTCAGGTAACTTCACTGATCAAACCTGGGTCCTTTCGATCTGTGTCTCTCAATTCCACATTGTATGGTCCCTTTACACAGTTAGTGTAATGTCTGCACATGTGAGCATGCTCACGGGTTTGTAGAGCTGTTGAGTTGGGAGTGGCTGAGCCAGTCACGTGATGTTCACAAGACTCAATAAAACCCCGGCCAGTTGGGTTCGGGGGATCCACGATGAGGCAGGTGGTTGTGAGCCTGATGGATGAATTGGTAATGTGTAATGTGATTGTTAAACCTTTTGCTAATAAACCAACTGTAGGCAACGCTCCATTATCCGCACATGGATCCAACCGGATACCGTTGTAACGGGATTTAAAATTTCAGCCCGGGAAGACATTTGGGCCGGTGCGTTCAGAGACCTTTCGGCCGGGGAAGGCATTGGGTTTTAACTTTAGAATGTCAATCGCTCTAACGGAGAAATCGTTTATCCGGCATAGCCCAATCTCCGAAGGGACCTGGATAATCGAGAGTTGCCTGTAGTTCTCAATAGCAATGTGTTGCTAAGAATTCTTAAGCAAAGAACCCATGAAGCAAATACATTGCACTTAAAAACATAGGAACAGGAGGAGGCCCATTCAGCCCCTCGAGCCTGTTACACAGGAACAGGAGGAGGCCCATTCAGCCCCTCGAGCCTGTTACACAGGAACAGGAGGAGGCCCATTCAGCCCCTCGAGCCTGTTGAACAGGAGGAGGCCATTCAGCCCCTCGAGCCTGTTACACAGGAACAGGAGGAGGCCATTCAGCCCCTCAAGCCTGTTACACAGGAACAGGAGGAGGCCCATTCAGCCCCTCGAGCCTGTTACACAGGAACAGGAGGAGGCCATTCAGCCCCTCGAGTCTGTTACACAGGAACAGGAGGAGGCCCATTCAGCCCCTCAAGCCTGTTACACAGGAACAGGAGGAGGCCATTCAGCCCCTCGAGCCTGTTACACAGGAACAGGAGGAGGCCATTCAGCCCCTCGAGTCTGTTACACAGTAACAGGAGGAGGCCCATTCAGCCCCTCAAGCCTGTTACACAGGAACAGGAGGAGGCCATTCAGCCCCTCGAGCCTGTTACACAGGAACAGGAGGAGGCCCATTCAGCCCCTCGAGCCTGTTACACAGGAACAGGAGGAGGCCCATTCAGCCCCTCGAGCCTGTTACACAGGAACAGGAGGAGGCCATTCAGCCCCTCGAGCCTGTTACACAGGAACAGGAGGAGGCCATTCAGCCCCTCAAGCCTGTCCCGCCATTCAGTCAGATCCTGCCTGATCTGTACCTTAACTCCATTTACCCGCCTTGGCTCCCGATCCCTCGATACCCTTACCCAACAAATATCTATCGATCTCAGTCTTGAAAGCTCCAATTGGCCCCCAACTTTCTGCATGGGAGAGAGTTCCAGATTCCCACCGCCCCGTGTGTGAAGAAGTGCTTCCTGACATCACCCCTGAACGGCCGGGCTCTAATTTTAAGATTATGCCCCTTTGTTCTGGACTCCCCCACTAGAGGGAATAGTTCCTCTCTAACTACCCATCAAATTAGTTTAACATCTTAAGCACCTCGCTCAGATCGCCCCCTCAATCTTCTAAAGTCAAGGCAATACAAGTTTATGCAACTTGTCCCCTAATTTAACCCTCTTAAGTTCTGGTATCATGCTGGCGAATGACTTGGCCATTGGGACAGCCCAGCCTCCTCTTCACCACACTCTGTGAGTGTTTACATAGTATTTACAGCATGGAAACGGTCGATTCGGCCCAACAGGTCTATGCCAGTGTTTATGCTCTGCACGAGAAAGACAAGAAAAATAAAGACTTATATTCATATAGCGTCTTTCAAGACCATGGACGTCTCAAAGCGCTTTATCACCAATTAAGTACTTATGGAGTGTAGTCACTGTTGTAATGTGGGAACTGTGTAATATGAGAGGCCGCCCCACCTTCTTCATCTAATCCGACCTCATATCCGCGGCATAACTAAAGTCGCGTATTTCCATCTCCGTAACATCGCCCGTCTCCGCCCCTGCCTCAGTTCATCTGCTACTGAAGCCCTCATCCATGCCTTTGTTACCTCTAGACTTGACATTCCTGGCTCCCACATTCTACCCTATGTAAACTTAAGGTCATCCAAAACTCAGCAGCCCATGTCCTAAGTTGCACCAAGTCCCAGTTAAGCAACGCCTTGATTTCAAAATTCTCATCCTTGTTTACAAATTCCTCCATGACCCTCGCCCCTCCCTATCTCTGTAATCTCCTCCAGCCCCATAACCCGCCGAGATGTCTGCACTCCTCTAATTCTGCCCTCCTGGGCAACCCTGATTATAATCGCTCCACCATCGGTGGCCGTGCCTTCTGTTGCCTGGGCCCCAAGCTCTGGAACTCCCTGCCTAAACCTCTCCGCCTCTCTTTCCTCCTATAAGATGCTCCTTAAAACCTCCCTCTTTGACCAAGCTTTTGGTCATCTGAAGTAATTTATTTTTATCTGGCTCGGTGTCAAATTTATTTTTTTGTCTTATAACACTCCTGTGAAGCGCCTTGGGACATTTCACTACGTTAAAGGTGCTATACAAATACAAGTTGTTGTTGTATCAACATATCCTTCTACATCGTGTTTTTGTCAAATTTGTGTCGTAGGAAATCGGCAGCTGTAAGATCTCGATAAAGAGGAATGAGGGGGTTCTTCACACAGCTTTTAGGCATCAGCCTGGGCTCAGGGGTAGCAGTCTTGTGTCTGAATCAGAAAGTTGTGGGATCGAGGCCCACAGCAGAGACATGAGTGCAATATCTAGACAAACACTCCCAGTGCAGTACTGAGAGCACGCTGGATGAGACAATAAACTGCGGCCCCATCGACCCTCTCAACAAAACAACATAAGAAATAGGAGCAGGAGTCGGCCATACGGCCCCCCGAGCCAGCTCCGCCATTTAATACCATCATGGCTGATCTGATCATGGACTCAGCTCCACTTCCCCGCCCGCTCCCCATAACCCCTTATCGTTTAAGAAACTGTCCATTTCTGTCTTAAAGTTATTCAATGTCCCAGCCTCCACAGCTCTCTGAGGCAGTGAATTCCACAGATTTACAACCCTCTGAGAGAAGAAATTCCTTCTGATCTCAGTTTTAAATGGGCTGCCCCTTATTCTAAGATCATGCCCCCTAGTTCTAGTCTCCCCCATCAGTGGAAACATCCTCTCTGCATCCACCTTGTCGAGCCCCCTCATAATCTTATACGTTTCGATAAGATCACCTCTCATTCTTCTGAATTCCAATGAGTAGAGGCCCAACCTACTCAATCTTTCCTCAAATGGACATATACCTCCATCAGGGCATCAAGCTATCACTTGAATGACCCCAACCTTTTTTGCCAACACACCCCTAACCAGAGACCATCCCAGGTATTCATTGTGATATTTTGGGACACAGTAAACACACACAGCTGCACAACATGGCTACCAGGTACAACTGTGCAGAGCACATGGCTTTATTGTTATTACATCAGTAGTCCACTAGGTGGCTCTAAAACAGGAGCAGGTGTAGGCCATACGGCCCCTCAAGCCTGCTACGCCCTTTAATACGATCATGGCTAATCCAATCATGGACTCAGCTCCACTTCCCTGCCCGCTCCCCATAACCCCTTATTCCCTTATCATTTAAGAGACTGTCTATTTCTGTCTTAAAGTTATTCAATGTCCCAGACTCCACAGCTCTCTGAGGCAGCTGTGTACTTCCTGACATGAATCATAGAAATATAGAAACATAGAAAATAGGTGCAGGAGTAGTCCATTCGGCCCTTCGAGACTACACCACCATTTAATAAGATCATGGCTGATCATTCACCTCAGTACTCCTTTCCTGCTTTCTCTCCAAACCCTTTGATCCCTTTAGCCATAACAGCCATATCTAACTCCCTCTTGAATATATCTAATGAATTGGCATCAACAACACTCTGTGGTAGAGAATTCCACAGGTTAACAACTCTCTGGGTGAAGAAGTTTCTCCTCATCTCGGTCCTAAATGGCTTACCCCTTATCCTTAGACTGTTACCCCTGGTTCTGGACTTCCCCAACATCAGGAACATTCTTCCTGCATCTAACCTGTCTAAACCCTTCAGAATTTTATATGTTTCTATGAGATCCCCTCTCATTCTTCTAAACTCCAGTGAATACAGGCCCAGTCGATCCAGTCTCTCCTCATATGGCAGTCCTGCCATCCCGGGAATCAGTCTGGTGAACCTTCGCTGCACTCCCTCAATAGCAAGAATGTCCTTCCTCAGATTAAGAGACCAAAACTGAACACAATATTCCAGGTGAGGCCTCACCAAGGCCCTGTACAGCTGCAGTAAGACCTCCCTGCTCCTATACTCAAATCCCCTAGCTATGAAGGCCAACATGCCATTTGCCTTCTTCACTGCCTGCTGTACCTGCATGCCAACTTTCAATGACTGATGTACCATGACACCCAGGTCTCGTTGCACTTCCCTTTTTCCTAATCTGCTGCCATTCAGATAATATTCTGCCTTTCTGATTTTGCCACCAAAGTGGATAACCTCACATTTATCCACATTATACTGCATCTGCCATGCATTTGCCCACTCACCTAACCTATCCAAATCATCCTGCAGCCTCTTAGCATCCTCCTCACAGCTCACACCGCCACCCAGCTTAGTTTCATCTGCAAACTTGGAGATATTACTCTCAATTCCTTCATCTAAATCATTGATGTATATGGTAAATAGCTGGGGTCCCAGCACTGAACCCTGCGGCACCCCACTAGTCACTGCCTGCTATTCTGAAAAGGACCCGTTTATTCCGACTTTCTGCTTCCTGTCTGTCAACCAGTTCTCTATCCACGTCAAAACATTACCCCCAATACCATGTGATTTAATTTTGCACACCAATCTCTTGTGTGGGACTTTGTCAAAAGCCTTTTGAAAGTCCAAATACACCACATCCACTGGTTCTCCCTTGTCCACTCTACTAGTTACATCCTCAAAAAAATTCTAGCAGATTTGTCAAGCATGGTTTTCCTTTCATAGGGCCCAAGTTTCCACAAGAAAAAAAACGGGCGCACCTCCGAGCTGGGCGCCCGTTTTTCGCGCCTAAAACGGCGCCTAAAAAATCCTCGGTAGTCCGCACCTACTTACAGGTCCTCTGGCCCTCGGCACAGCGCGGCACGAGCTGTGGGGGGGCGGAGCCAGGTCCCGGCGCTGAAAACAGTGCCGGGACCTCTGCACATGCGCGCTACAGTCGGCACGCAAGTGCAGTAGCTCCAGGCGCCGAACTGTGTGGGAGGGGCCCGAAGCACGCAGCCCCTAGCCCAGGCCCAATGGCCTCACTGGGGCTCCTCCCACGGCCAGCTCCTGCTGCCCGCCCGACCAGACCCGACACCCGCTCCTCCCCACCCCCCCCCGACCCGAGACCCGAGACCCGACACCCGCTCCCCCCCCCCGACTGACTCGACCCGCGCTCCTGTTCTCCGACCCGACGCCCCCCCCTCTCTCCCTCCCTCCCCCCCTCTCTCTCCCTCCCTCCCCCCCTCTCTCTCCCTCCCTCCCCCTCTCTCTCTCCCTCCCTCCCCCTCTCTCTCTCCCTCCCTCCCCCTCTCTCTCTCCCTCCCTCCCCCTCTCTCTCTCCCTCCCTCCCCCTCTCTCTCTCTCTCCCTCCCTCCCTCCCCTCTCTCTCTCTCCCTCCCCTCTCTCTCTCCTCCCCTCTCTCTCTGTCCCTCCCTCCCCTCTCCCTCCCCCCTCTCTCTCTCTCTCCCCTCTCTCTCCCCCCCCCTCCACCCCCTCTCTCTCCCCTCCCTCTCCCCCCCTCTCTCTCCCCTCCCTCTCCCCCCCTTCTCTCTCCCCCCTCCCCCTCTCCCTCCCCCCCCCTCTCCCCCCTCTCTCTCACTCCCTCCCCTCTCCCTCCCCCCCTCTCTCTCCCCCCTCCCCCTCTCCCTCCCCCCCCTCTCTCCCTCCCCCCCCCTCTCTCCCTCCCTCTCTCTCTCTCTCTCTCTCTCTCTCTCTCTCTCTCTCCCTCCCCCCCCCTCTCTCCCTCCCTCTCTCTCTCTCTCTCTCTCTCTCTCTCTCTCTCCCTCTCCCCCTCCCGCTCAGCGGCACGAATGGCTGCAGAATTCTCCCTGGCTGAAGCACTTTCACACAGGTAGGAAGATGGTTTATTTAATCTTTTCGTGGCTTATAAATGTTTATTCAGGTTGGATTTATTTGTATAATATTTGTAGAAGTATAAATAAGGATTTATTGTAGAATTTAATTAGTTCCCTTCCCCTCCCCTCCCCCCCACCTCGTTCTGGTCACCTAATTTGTAACCTGCGCCTGATTTTTTAATGTGTAGAACAGGTTTTTTCAGTTCTACAAAAATCTTCACTGGCTCCATTCTACTTTAGTTTGGAGTATATTTTCACTGTGGAAACTTTCAAATCAGGCGCCAGTGGCCGGACACGCCCCCTTATGAAGAAAAAATTCTGTTCTAAACTAGAACTGTTCTACCTGACTAGAACTGCAGAAAAAAAAATGTGGAGAATTGCGATTTCTAAAATAGTCCGATCTCCAACAGTTGCTCCTAAAAATCAGGCGCGAATCATGTGGAAACTTGGGCCCATAAATCCATGCTGACTTGGACCGATCTTGTCACTGTTTTCCAAATACGCTGCTATTTCATCTTTAATAATTGATTCCAACATTTTTCCCACTACTGATGTCAGGTTAACTGGTCTATAATTCCCCATTTTCCCTCTCCCTCCCTTTTTAAAAAATGGTGTTACATTAGCTACCCTCCAGTCCATAGGAACTGATCCAGAGTCGATAGACTGTTGGAAAATGGTCACCAATGCATCCACTATTTCTAGGGCCACTTCCTTAAGTACTCTGGGATGCAGACCATCAGGCCCTGGGGATTTATCGGCCTTCAATCCCATCAATTTCCCTAATACAATTTCCCACCTAATAAGGATTTCCTTCAGTTCCTCCTTCTCGCTAGACTCTCGGTCCCCTAGTATTTCCGGAAGGTTATTTGTGTCTTCCTTCGTGAAGACAGAACCAAAGTATTTGTTTAATTGGTCTGCCATTTCTTTGTTCCCCATTATAAATTCACCTGATTCTGACTGCAAGGGACCTACGTTTGTCTTCACTAATCTTTTTCTCTTCACATATCTATAGAAGCTTTTGCAGTCAGTTTTTATGTTCCCAGCAAGCTTCCTCTCGTACTCTATTTTCCCCCTCCTAATTAAACCCTTTGTCCTCCTCTGCTGAATTCTAAATTTCTCCCAGTCCTCAGGTTTGCTGCTTTTTCTGGCCAATTTATATGCGTTTTCCTTGGATTTAACACTATCCCTAATTTCCCTTGTTAGCCACGGTTGAGCCACCTTCCCCATTTTATTTTTACTCCAGACAGGGATGTACAATTGTTGAAGTTCATCCATGTGATCTTTAAATGTCTGCCATTGCCTATCCGCCTTCAACCCTTTAAGTATCATTCGCCAGTCTATCCTAGGCAATTCACGTCTCATACTATCGAAGTTATCTTTCCTTAATTTCAGGATCCTAGTCTCTGAATTAACTGTGTCACTCTCCATCTTAATAAAGAATTCTACCATATTATGGTCACTCTTTCCCAAGGGGCCTCGCACAACAAGATTGCTAATTAGTCCCTTCTCATTACACATCACCCAGTCTAGGATGGCTAGCCCTCTAGTTGGTTCCTCGACATATTGGTCTAGAAAACCATCCCTAATACACTCCAGGAAATCCTCCTCCACCGTATTGCTACCAGTTTGGTTAGCCCAATCTATATGTAGATTAAAGTCGCCATGATAACTGCTGTACCTTTATTGCTTGCATCGCTAATTTCCTGTTTGATGCTGTCCCCAACCTCACTACTCCTATTTGGTGGTCTGTACACAACTCCCGCTAGCGTTTTCTGCCCTTTGGTATTACGTAGCTGCACCTATACCGATTCCACATCATCCAAGCTAATGTCCTTCCTTACTATTGTGTTAATTTAACCAGCAACGCTACCCCACCTCCTTTTCCTTTCTGTCTTTCCTTCCTGAATATTGAATACCCCTGGATTTTGAGTTCCCAGCCTTGGTTACCCTGGAGCCATGTCTCCGTAATCCCAATTATATCATGTTCATTAATAGCTGCCTGCACAGTTAATTCATCCACCTTATTACAAATACTCCTCGCATTGATGCACAGATTCTTCAGGCTTGTCTTCTTAACACACTTTGTCCCTTTAGAATTCTGCTGCAATGTGGCCCTTTTTGATTTTTGCCTTGGGTTTCTCTGCCCTCCACTTTTACTTTTCTTCTTTCTATCCTTTGCTTCTGCCCCCATTTTACTTCCCTCTGTCTCCCTGCATAGTTTCCCATCCCCCTGCCATATTAGTTTAACCCCTCCCCAACAGCACCAGCAAACACTCCCCCTAGGACATTGGTTCCGCTTCTGCCCAGGTGCAGACCGTCCGGTTTGTACTGGTCCCACCTCCCCCAGAACCGGTTTCCATGTCCCAGGAATTTGAATCACTCCCTCCTGCACCACTCCTCAAGCCATGTATTCATCTGAGCTATCCTGTGATTCGTACTCTGACTGGCGCTTGGCACTGGTAGAAATCCTGAGATTACTACCTTTGAGGTCCTGCTTTTTAATTTAACTCCTAGCTCCCTAATTTCAGCTTGTAGGACCTCATCCCGTTTTTTACCTGTATCGTTGGTACCTATATGCATCACGACAACTGGCTGTTCACCCTTCCCCTCCAAAATGTCCTGCACCCGCTCCGAGACATCCTTTACCCTTGGCTCAAAGACTGAGCCTCCAAAGATTCACCACCCTCTTCAGTGAGTAAATTCCTCCTTATCTCAGTCCTAAATGGCCAAACCCTTATTGAGAACATAAGAACATAAGAAATAGAAGCAAGAGTGGGCCATGCAGCCCCTCGAACCTGCTCCGCCATTTAATACGGTCATGGCTGATCTGATCATGGACTCAGATCCACTTCCCCGCCCGCTCCCCATAACCCTTTACTCGCTTATCGCTCAAAAATCTGTCTCTCTTCGCCTTAAATTTGTTCAATGACCCAGCCTGCACAACTCTCTGGGGCAGAGAATTCCATAAATTTACAACCCTCTGAGAGAAGAAATTTCTCCTCATTTCAGTTTTAAATGGGCGGCCCCTTATTCTAAAACTATGTCCCCCAGTTTTAGTTTCCCCCATCAGCGGAAACATCCTCTCTGCATCCACCTTGTTGAGCCCCCTCATTATCTTATAAGTTTCAATAAGATCATCTCTCATTCTTCTGAACTCCAATGTGTAGAGGCCCAACCTCCTCAACCTATCTTCATAAGTCAACCCCCTCACTTCCGGAATCAACCGAGTGAACCATCTCTGAACAGCCTCCAATGCAAGTATATCCTTCCTTAAATACGGAGACCAAAACAGTATGCAGTTATTCAGAGACTGTGACCCCTGGTTCTAGACTCTCCATTTACAGTAACAGGACCTGTGACCTTAAAGGAACAGGGTAGCAGAATAATACTTTCTGCGTTACATGCTAGAATACTGCTGTCCCTCTAAACACCGTGTCACTAACTTACCTCGCGCAGTGTGACGGGGTCACTATTACTGTAAACAAATCATGGAGACAGACTGTGGGGAGGGATAAGAACATAAGAACATAAGAATTAGAAACAGGAGTAGGCCATCTAGCCCCTCAAGCCTGCTCCGCCATTCAACAAGATCATGGCTGATCTGGCCGTGGACTCAGCTCCACTTACCCGTCCTCTCCCCGTAACCCTTAATTCCCTTATTGGTTAAAAATCTATCTATCTGTGACTTGAATACATTCAATGAGCTAGCCTCAACTGCTTCCTTGGGCAGAGAATTCCACAGATTCACAACCCTCTGGGAGAAGAAATTCCTTCTCAACTCAGTTTTAAATTGGCTCCCCTGTATTTTGAGGCTGTGTCCCCTAGTTCTAGTCTCCCCGACCTGTGGAAACAACCTCTCTGCCTCTATCTTGTCTATCCCTTTCATTATTTTAAATATTTTGATAAGATCACCCCCTCATCCTTCTGAACTCCAACGAGTAAAGATCCAGTCTACTCAATCTATCATCATAAGGTAACCCCCTCATCTCCGGAATCAGCCTAGTGAATCGTCTCTGTACCCCCTCCAAAGCCAGTATATCCTTCCTTAAGTAAGGTGACCAAAACTGCACGCAGTACTCCAGGTGCGGCCTCACCAATACCCTGTACAGTTGCAGCAGGACCTCCCTGCTTTTGTACTCCATCCCTCTCGCAATGAAGGCCAACATTCCATTTGCCTTCCTGATTACCTGCTGCACCTGCAAACTAACTTTTTGGGATTCATGCACAAGGACCCCCAGGTCCATCTGCACCACAGCATGTTGTAATTTCTCCCCATTCAAATAATATTCCCTTTTACTGTTTTTTTTCCCAAGGTGGATGACCTCACATTTTCCGACATTATATTCCATCTGCCAAACCTTAGCCCATTCGCTTAACCTATCTAAATCTCTTTGCAGCCTCTCTGTGTCCTCTACACAACCCGCTTTCCCACTAATCTTTGTGTCATCTGCAAATTTTGTTACACTACACTCTGTCCCCTCTTCCAGGTCATCTATGTATATTGTAAACAGGTGTGATCCCAGCACCGATACCTGTGGCACACCACTAACCACTGATTTCCAACCCGAAAAGGACCCGTTTATCCCGACTCTCTGCTTTCTGTTAGCCAGCCAATTCTCTATCCATGCTAATACATTTCCTCTGACTCCGCGTACCTTTATCTTCTGCAGTAACCTTTTGTGTGGCACCTTATCGAATGCCTTTTGGAAATGAAATACACCACATCCATCGGTGCACCTCTATCCACCATGCTCATTCTATCCTCAAAGAATTCCAGTAAATTAGTTTAACATGATTTCCCCTTCATGAATCCATGTTGCGTCTGCTTGATTGCACTATTCCTATCTAGATGTCGGTCTCTTTGTGTTGAGACATCGTGAATGGGTCATGGGGATTTCAGCTGTTCAGACTTTCTGACTAAGGTAATTGTAACTCTCTCTCTTTTTCTCATTCTCTGCATCACATTTTCTCTCATATCTTTATCTCTTTTTCTCTCTCTTTCTGTTTCTTTTGCTATTTCTGTCTCATTCTCTTTCTTATTTCTATCTCTCTCTCTCTGTTTCTTTTACTCTCTATCCGTTGCTATTTTGGCCTCTCTTTCTCTGTTTCTTGTTCTCTCTCCATCTCTCTTACTCATTTGTCTCTGTTTCTCTATCTCACTCCTCCTCTGCCTCTCTTCCTCCCTCTCTCTATCTATCTCTGTCTTGCTTTCTTTCACTCTCTTTGTCACCTCCTGCTCCTTCTCTCTTTGTCTTGCTCTCTCTATCTTTCTCTTCCTTTCCCTCGCTCTTTCTCTCTTACTTTCTCTCTTACTTTCTCTCTTGCTCTCCATTTACCATATTTCTTTCTCCCGCGTTATCTCTCTTTCTGTCTCTCTCTTTCTGTTTCTCTCTCCATTTCTCACTCTGTTTGTTTATCTCTCTCCCTCTCTGTCTTTTTCTATCTCTCTCTGTTTTTCTCTGTTTCCCTCTTTCTGTTTCTCTCTCCATTTCTCTCTCTTTCTCTGTCACTTTCTATCTCTCTGTTTTTCTCTTTCTCTGTTTCCCTCTCTCTCTGTTTCTATTTCTCTTTCACTCTCTCTTTCTCCATCTCCCTCACTCTCTCTCCAATTCTGTTTCTCTCTTTCTCCATCTCCCTCGCTCTCTTTCTCCATTTCTGTTTCTCTCTCTCTTTCTCACTCCTTCTCCTTCACCCTCTCCCTCCATCTCTCTGTCTCTCCCTCTCTCTCTCTCTCTCCTACCACTCCCTCGCTCTCCCTCTCCCTCTCTTTGTCTCTCCTCTCGCTGTGCGTGTCCCAGACCCCCCGGTGAGAATCACCAGCAGTTCCCCTGCGGCGCTGAGCGTGGTGACGGGTGACGAGGTTGTCCTGTGGTGCGAGCTCTCGGTGCCCGAGGCGGAGGTGAGATGGTCCAAGGATGGGGTGGAGGTGGATCCGGGCGAGAGGGCCACGATGGAGGTGGACGGAGAGCGCCGGAGGCTGACTATCCATGCAGCGGGGCCGGAGGACCGAGGGACGTACGTGTGCGACACGCCTGACGACTCGGCCCAGTTTGAAGTTACCGTCTCCGGTGAGTACCCCGGTCAAGCCTCAGTTGGATGCATCCATCTACGCCGTTCCCTGCGGGACTGGCGGGCGGGGGTGGGGGGGCGGGGAAGTTGGAGGGAGGGGGGTTCTGCCAGGGTCCTTCAGAGTTACGACGGGAGAGGAGAACCCAGTAGAATTTCAGGGCCGAGTTGTCACACTCCCAGGAGTCACACCTTGTTACAGAGGCAAAATGAATAATTTCCGGCTGTTTTTTCTCAGCTGGGGGGTGGGAGGGGTATCAATTTAATCAAACCCAGGCGAAGAACATAAGAATTAGGAGCAGGAGTCGGCCATTCGGCCCCGAGCCTGCTCCACCATTCAATGAGGTCATGGCTGACCTTCGACCTCAACTCCATTCTCCCGCCCAATCCCCTTGATTCTCCTGGAGCCCAAATTTATCGATTTTTCTTGAACTTCCTCAACGACTGATCCTCCATAGTCCTCTGGGGCCAGAGAATTCCAAAGATTCACCCCCCTTTTGAGTGAAGAAATTTCTCCTCATCTCCGTCCTAAATGGCCAACCCCTTATTCTGGGACTGTGTGATCCACTGGTTCTAGACTCTCTATTTAAATTTACAGTATCAGGACCTGTGACTTTAAAGGAACAGGGCAGCAGAATAATACTTTGTGCGTTACATGCTAGAATACTGCTGTCCCTCGAAACACCGTGTCACTAACTTACCTCGAGCAGTGTGACAGGTCACTATTACTGTAAACAAATCATGGAGACAGACTGTGGGGAGGGATTGGTCGATCGCTCTGTGTTGGGACATCGTGAATGGGTCACGGGGATTTCATCTGTTCAGACTTTCTGACTAAATTATATTCCCCCTTTATCTTCTCCCCGGTAATTGTAACTCTCTCTCTTTCATTCACTCTCTCTCATTCTCTGCATCACTTTCCCTCTCACTCTCTCACGTGCCCTTACCTTTTTCTCGCTGTTTATTTTCCTATCCATCTTGCTCACTCTTTCTCTATTTCTCTCACTCTCCTTTCCCTTTCTTTTTCTCTCTGTCCTTTGCTATTTCTTTGTTTCATCTTCTCTCCCTGTCTCTCTCTTCCTCCTCTATCACTGGTTCTCTATCTACCTCTTCCTCCCACTCTCCTCTTTCTCTCCCTCCCTCTCTCTAATGCTCCCTTTCACTGTCTCTCCTCCTCCCTCTCTCTCTTCTCTCTGTCTCTATCGTTCTCTATCTCTTCCTCCTCCTCCTCTCTCTCTCTCTCCATATATCATTCTCGCTCACTCTCTCTATGACTATTTCTCTTTCTCTCTTTCTCTCTCCTTATTTCTGTTTCTCTCTCTCTCTGTTTCTCTATCTCCCTTGCTGTCTCTATTTCACTAATTCTGTGTTTCTCCTCTTTCAACCTCACCCTCGCTCTTTCTCTCTTTCTGTTTCTCCCTTTCTCTTTCTCTCTCTGCTCTCTCTCTCCTTCTCTATCTCTTGCTCTATCTCTCTCCCTTTCTCTTTCTCTATCTCTCTCCCTCACACTCTCTCTCTCTCTCTCTCCTTTCATTGCTTCGCTCTTTCCATTTCTCTCTCTCTTTCTCTACTTTCACTCCCTCAATCTCTCTCCATTTCTTCCTCTTTCTCCCTCGCTTTCTCTCTCTCTTTCTCTTTCCCTCTCCATTCCTCGCACTCTCCCTCTTTCTCTCTCTCCTTTCACACCTTCGATCTCTCTCCATTTCCCTCTCTCTCTCTCTCTCCTTCTCTCGCTGTGCGGGTCCCAGACCCCCCGGTGAGAATCACCAGCAGTTCCCCTGTGGTGCTGAGCGTGGTGACGGGTGACGAGGTTGTCCTGTGGTGCGAGCTCTCGGTGCCTGAGGCGAAGGTGAGATGGTCCAAGGATGGGGTGGAGGTGGAGCCGGGCGAGAGGGCCGCGATGGAGGTGGACGGAGAGCGCCGAAGGCTGACTGTCCATGCTGCGGGGCCGGAGGACCGAGGGACGTACGTGTGCGACACGCCCGACGACTCGGCCCAGTTTGAAGTGACCGTCTCCGGTGAGTACCCCGGTCAAGCCGTACGCAAACATTGGTTTCCCCTCCGCAGCCCGGTGTCGCTGACCTCACACTGCAGAGG
This sequence comes from Pristiophorus japonicus, assembly GCF_044704955.1. Taxonomy (NCBI): domain Eukaryota; kingdom Metazoa; phylum Chordata; class Chondrichthyes; family Pristiophoridae; genus Pristiophorus; species Pristiophorus japonicus. The sequence continues at coordinate 5,133,047 of NC_091979.1, forward strand.
TCACAGTGCAGAGGTCACTCTCCAGAGATCACACACCAGACACCATGGGCCGGAATTAGCACCTTGTTGTCAGACCCTTAAGTGCCTTTTTCAGCCTCACTTTAGAATTTCCCTGGCTGCCCGCGGGATTCACACAGCTCGGGAACCACATCTGTCAGCCTGAGCCGGGAGTTGAGTGGCCATTGCTCCAGCTGATTAGTGCCCAGCACGAAATGCACAGTAAAAGCTCCCACCTCACTTTGCTGATGGCATTTCCAGCCATACATTTAGCTTTCCACAGGCTGCAAGTGCTTCCAGCAAAGTCGCCATCCAGCCTCACCTCATTCTTACAACCTCATCATCATCATAGGCAGTCCCTTGAAATCGAGGAAGACTTGCTTCCACTCTAAAAGTGAGTTCTCAGGTGACTGTTCAGTCCAATACGGGAATTACAGTCTCTGTCACACGTGGGACAGATAGTCGTTGAGGGAAGGGGTGGGTGGGACAGGTTTGCCGCACGCTCCTTCTGCTGCCTGCGCTTGTTTTCTGCATGCTCTCGGCGACGAGACTCGAGGTGCTCAGCGCCCTCCCGGATGCACTTCCTCCACTTAGGGCGGTCTTTGGCCAGGGACTCCCAGGTATCGGTGGGGATGTTGCACTTTATCAGGGAGGCTTTGAGGGTGTCTCTGTAACGTTTCCTCTGCCCACCTGGGGCTCACGTGCCATATAGGAGTTCCGAGTAGAGCACTTGCTTTGGGAGTCTCGGGTCAGGCATGTGGACAATGTGGTCCACTCAACGGAGCTGGTCGAGTGTGGTCAGTGCTTCGATGCTGGGGATGTTGGCCTAATCGAGAACACTGATATTGGTGCGTCTGTCCTCCCAGGGGATTTGCAGGATCTTGCGGAGATATCGTTGCTGGTATTTCTCCAGCGATTTGAGGTGTCTACCGTACATGGTCCATGTTACAACCTATCACACCATTAACAGCTTGCTCCTCTGATCTGGGGATGTGATGAGAGGCACAACAGGATGAAGTTGAATGTGACTTTGCACTCACCTTTCCTGATCTAATTAGATCATCAGCTTAACATCGGGGGTAGGAAAAACAATGGAATCTCTACTAAAGGGGAGAATTGAAGAACATGTAGAAACTAAAAATATAATAATGAGTAGTCAGCATGGATTTCAAAAGGAAAAGTCTTGCTTGACCAACCCCATTGAATGTTTTGAAGAGGTAACAGAGAGAGTAGACAAGGGTAATGCAGTAGATGTAATTTATTTAGATTTTCAAAAGGCCTTCGATAAGGTACCCCATAATAGACTGATAAACAAGGTCAGAGAATGCAGAGTCAGGGGACAAGTAGCAGAATGGATAGCTAGCTGGCTTCCAGACAGAAAGCAGAGAGTAGGGGTAAAGGGTAGCTATTCACAGTGGCAGAAGGTAGGTAGTGGTGTTCCACAAGGATCACTGCTGGGACCACTGCTGTCCACAACTTATACTAATAATTTAGACTTTGGAATCAAAAATAATTTAGACTTTGGAATCAAAAACACAATTTTTAAATTTGCGGATGACACCAAATTGGGGTGATAGTCAATACTGGGGAGGACTGCAACAAATTACAGGGGACAGTAATAATCTTGAAGAATGGGCATATAATTGGCAAATGAAGTTCAACACAGATAAATGTGAGGTATTTCATTTTGGTAGGAAGAATAGGGAGGTCACTTATTACTGGGAGGGTGAGAGTCTGGGTGGGGTAGAGGAACAAAGGGATCTCGGATACAAATACACACATTGCTAAAGGTTGTGACACAGATTAGCAAGGCCGTAAAAAGCAAACCAAGAACTAGGGTTTATTTCTAGAGGGATGGAATAGAAAAGTAATAAAGTTATGCTGCACCTGTAGCAAGCCTTGGTTAGGCCACACGCGCCATATTATAACAAGGATATCGAGGCACTGGAGAAGGTGCAGAGAAGATTTACAAGGATGATACCCAAAATGCAAGGGTGTATTTATCAGGAAATGATGAACAGGCTGGGTCTCTTTTCTCTTGAAAAGAGAAAACTGAGGGGTGACCTAATAGAGGTCTTTGAAATGATGAAAAGTTTTGATAGAGTGGATACAGAGAGAAAGTTTCCACTTGTGGGGAAGAGCATAACTAGAGGCCATCAATATAAGTAGTCACCAAGAAATCCAATGGGGAATTCAGAAGGAACTTCTTTACCCAGAGAGTGGTGAGAATGTGGAACTCGCTGCCACAGGGAGTGGTTGAGGCGAATAGTATCGATGCATTTAAGGGGAGGCTGGATAAGCATATGAGGGAGAAGGGAATAGAGGGTTATGCTGATAGGTTTAGATGGGGAAAGACGGGAGGAGGCTCGAGTGGAGCATAAAAGCCGGCATGGACTGGTTGGGCTGAATGGCCTGTTTCTGTGCCGTATACCTCCATGTAATCCGATGTAATTGAAGCATTTCCGGCTCTGCTCCTGGGTCCTCCTCACCACTTCCCTGCTGTTCACCTCCTCTGCAATCTGGAGCCAGTCTCCTTTTGTTTCCTGGGGAGGTCTCTTCCGCCCATGGGATGGGAAGAGGACCTCCCTGCGTGCCACAAGGATATGGAGGGAATTATCAGAGAAGCTGGGCGCAGCCCCTCTGCCGATGTGCAGTCATGTCTCCAACTGCTTGGGGCAGTCAAATCCTCTAGCTTGCTGCCTGCACACTCCTCGACCGCCCTAAGTGGAGGAAGTGCATCCGAGAGGGCGCTGAGCACCTCGAGTCTCGTCGCCGAGAGCGTGCAGAAACCAAGCGCAGGCAGCGGAAGGAGCGTGCGGCAAACCTGTCCCACCCTCCCTTTCCCTCAACCACGGACAGGGACCGTAATTCCCATATTGGACTGTTCAGTCACTCGAGAACTCACTTTAAGAGTGGAAGCAAGTCTTCCTCGATTCCGAGGGACTGCCTGTGTTGATGAGATGAACCTTCGAATGCAATGTGGCCATAGCTCCTTTCAATATGGCAGCTTTTATATAGTGCCTTTCACGACGTCACAACGTCTCAAAGCGCTTTACAGCCAATGAAGTACTTTTGGAGTGTAGTCACTGTTGTGACGTGGGAAACGCGTGATCGATGACGTCATCTGACCCGCATCATTTAATGGGGCCGGGTAACGCGCGGGGCGGGCTTAATCAGCCCCATCAGGGCAAAGTCGATCTCAGCGACGGGACAGAAGCAACACCTGGGGTCGCAACCTACCACGCCAATCGTCCATGCCTGACCCGCCCAGGTAAAGTACATTCCGGCCCGTGACCCTGAAATCCTCCCGGACTCCCACCGTAACTCCGGCCGTTAAACCCCGCCCACCCTGGAGAAACACTGTCTCTGGCCAATTCCACCACTGACATCATTCCCTCTGCGGGAATCCCAATTGTCTCCTTCAGAGAAAGGACGCAAGGGGAGGGGAATCTCCACTGAGTTTCCGGGCCGAGCTGTCACTCTCCCAGCGACACACAAAACAGTCTTGAGCACGAGAAAGCCAGTCACTTCCGGCGGGTTTTGTTCCTGCTTTATCTTCGCCCCGATAATTGTAACATCTCTGTCGTGTAGGTATGCTTGGGGTTACGAGCCACCAGGAGGTCATTGGGCTGTACGCACATGTGTGTGGCCCAGGTGTAAAAGGCAAGCCGTCATGTAATGTAATCACTTTGTACCTGTGTTCGTTTACAGTATTCAGTCTATCGAGTTATTACATACATAACAATCTCTCCCTTTTTTCTCTTCTTCACTTTTCCTCTCTTTGCTCTGTTTTGTTTTCTCTCTATCTTTTGCTGTCTCTCTCGGTTTCTGTTTCATTATCTCATTGTCTATCTCGCTCTTCCTGTGCTTTTCCATCTCTCTGTCTATCTCTCACTCTGTTTCTCTCTCTGTCTCTCTCTGTTTCTCTCTCCATTTTTCACTCTCTTTGTTTATCTCTCTCCCTCTCTGTCTCTTTCTACCTCTCTGTGTTTCTCTGTTTCCCTGTTTCTGTTTCTCTCCCCATTTCTCTGTTTCTCTCCAATTCTATCACTTTCTATCTCTCTCTGTGCTTCTCTCTCTCTCTGTTTCTCTCTCCATTTCTTTCTGTTTCTCTATCTCTCTCCCTCTCTGTCTCTTTCTATCTCTCTCTGGTTCCTTATTTCTCTCTCACTTTCTGTTTCTCTCTCTCTTTCACTCTCTGTTTCTTTATCTCCCTCGCTCGCTCTCTCATTCTCCAATTCTGTTTCTCTCTCTCTTTCACTCTCTTTCTCCATCTCCCTCGCTCTCTCTTTCTCCAATTCTGTTTCTCTCTCTCTTTCTCACTCCTTCTCCTTCACCCTCTCCTCCGTCTCTCTGTCTGTCTCTCCCTCTCTCTTGCTCTCCTCCCACTCCCTCGCTCCCTCTCTCCCTCTCTGTCTCTCCTTCTCTCGCTGTGCGGGTCCCAGACCCCCCGGTGAGAATCACCAGCAGTTCCCCTGCGGCGCTGAGCGTGGTGACAGGTGACGAGGTTGTCCTGTGGTGCGAGCTCTCGGTGCCCGAGGCGGAGGTGAGATGGTCCAAGGAGGGGGTGGAGGTGGAGCAGGGCGAGAGGGCCACGATGGAGGTGGACGGAGAGCGCCGGAGGCTGACCATCCACACGGCGGGGCCGGAGGACCGAGGGACGTACGTGTGCGACACGCCCGACGACTCGGTGCAGTTTGAAGTGACCGTCTCCGGTGAGTACCCGGTAGGGAGCCAGTGTTGCGATACGTTTCAACTGTATTCTGTTACCAGAAAGAGCAAAAGGGAGAGACGGAATCTCTGATACAAAAATGGGAGGAAAAGCAATGTGTGAGGAGGACACAAAAAATCTGCAAAAGGACATAGACAGGCTAAGTGAGTGGCCAAAAATTTGGCAGATGGAGCGTAATGTTGGAAAGTGTGAGGTCATGCACTTTGGCAGAAAAAAATCAAAGAGCAAATTATTATCGAAATGGAGAAAGATTGCAAAGTGCTGCAGTACAGCAGGACCTGGGGGTCCCTGTGCATGAAACACAAAAGGATAGTATGCAGGTACAGCAAGTGATCAGGAAGGCCAATGGAATGTTGGCCTTTATTGCAAGGGGATAGAGTATAAAAGCAGAGAAGTCTTGCTACAGCTATATAAGGTATTGGTGAGGCCACACCTGGAATACTGCGTGCAGGTTTGGTTTCCATATTTACAAAAGGATATACTTGCTTTGGAGGCAGTTCAGAGAAGGTTCACTCGGTTGATTCCGGGGATGAGGGGGTTGACTTATGAGGAAAGGTTGAGTAGGTTGGGCCTCTACTCATTGGAATTCAGAAGAATGAGAGGTGATCTTATCGAAACGTATAAGATTATGAGGGGGCTTGACAAGGTGGATGCAGAGAGGATGTTTCCACTGATGGGGGAGACTAGAACTAGGGGGCATGATCTTAGAATAAGGGGCCGCCCATTTAAAACTAAGATGAGGAGGAATTTCTTCTCTCAAAGGGTTGTAAATCTGTGAAGTTCGCTGCCTCAAAGAGCTGTGGAGGCTGGGACATTGAATAAATTTAAAACAGAAATAGACAGTTTCTTAACCGATAAGGGAGTAAAGGATTCTGGGGAGCGGGCGGGAAGTGGAGCTGACTCCATGATCGGATCAGCCATGATCATATTAACTGGCGGAGCAGGCTCGAGGGGCCGTATAGAAACATAGAAACATAGAAAATAGGTGCAGGAGTAGGCCATTCTGCCTTTCGAGCCTGCACCACCATTCGACAAGATCATGGCTGATCATTCCCTCAGTACCCCTTTCCTGCTTTCTCTCCATACCCCTTGATCCCTTTAGCCGTAAGGGCCATATCTAACTCCCTCTTGAATATATCCAATGAACTGGCATCAACAACTCTCTGCGGCAGGGAATTCCACAGGTTAACAACTCTCGGAGTGAAGAAGTTTCTCCTCATCTCAGTCCTAAATGGCCTACCCCTTATCCTAAGACTGTGTCCCCTGGTTCTTGACTTCCCCAACATCAGGAACAATCTACCCGCATCTAACCTGTCCAGTCCCGTCAGCGTCTTATATGTTTATATGAGATCCCCTCTCATCTTTCTAAACTCCAATGTATAAAGGCCCAGTTGATCCAGTCTCTCCTCATATGTCAGTCCTGCCACCCCGGGAATCAGTCAGGTGAACCTTTGCTGCACTCCCTCAATAACAAGAATGTCCTTCCTCAGATTAGGAGACCAAAACTGAACACAATATTCCAGATGAGGCCTCACTAAGGCCCTGTACAACTGCAGTAAGACCTCCCTGCTCCTATACTCAAATCCCCTAGCTATGAAGGCCAACATACCATTTGTCTTCTTTACCGCCTGCTGTACCTGTATGCCAACTTTCAATGACTGATGAACCATAACACCCAGGTCTCGTTGCACCTTCCCTTTTCCTAATCTGCCATCATTCAGATAATATTCTGTCTTCACGTTTTTGCCCCCAAAGTTGATAACCTCACATTTATCCACATTATACTGCATCTGCCATGCATTTACCCACTCACTTAATCTATCTAAGTCACCCTGCAGCCTCTTAGCGTCCCTCTCATAGCTCAAACCGCCCCACCCAGTTTAGTGTCATCGGCAAACTTTGAGATATTACATACAATTCCTTCATCCAAATCATTGATGTATATTGTAAAGTCCCAGCACTGAGCCCTGCGGCACTCCACGAGTCACTGCCTGCCATTCTGAAAAGGACCCGTTTATCCCGAATCTCTGCTTCCTGTCTGCCAACCAGTTCTCTATCCATGTCAGTATATTACCCCCAATACCATGTGCTTTGATTTTGCACACTAATCTCTTGTGTGGGACCTTGTCAAAAGCCTTTTGAAAATCCAAATACACCACATCCACTGGTTCTCCCTTGTCCACTCTACTAGTTACATCCTCAAAAGATTCCAGAAGATTTGTCAAGCATGATTTCCCCTTCATAAATCCATACTGACTTGGACCGATCCAGTCACTGCTTTCCAAATGCACTGCTATTTCATCCTTAATAATTGATTCCAACATTTTCCCCACCACTGATGTCAGGCTAACCGGTCTATAATTACATGCTGTCTCTCTCCCTCCCTTTTTAAAAAGTGGTTTTACATTAGCTACCCTCCAGTCCATAGGAACTGATCCAGAGTCGAAACACTGTTGGAAAATGATCACCAATGCATCCACTATTTCTATGGCCACTTCCTTAAGTACTCTGGGATGCAGACTATCAGCCCCGGGGATTTATCGGCCTTCAATCCCATCAATTTCCCTAACACAATGTCCCGCCTAATATGGATATCCTTCAGTTCCTCCTTCCCACTAGACCCTCGTCCTCTAGTATTTCCGGAAGGTTATTTGTGTCTTCCTTCGTGAAGACAGAGCCAAAGCATTTGTTCAATTGGTCTGCCATTTCTTTGTTCCCCATTATAAATTCACCCGATTCTGACTGCAAGGGACCTACGTTTGTCTTCCCTAATCTTTTTCTCTTTACATATCTATAGAAGCTTTTGCAGTCAGTTTTTATGTTCCCGGCAAGCTTATTCTCGTACGCTATTTTCCTCCTCTTAATTTAATCCTTTGTCCTCTGCTGCTGAATTCTAAATTTCTCCCAGTCCTCAGGTTTGCTACTTTTTCTGGCCAATTTATATGCCTCTTCCTTGGCTTTAACACTATCCTTAATTTCCCTTGTTAGCCACAGTTGAGCCACCTTCCCCGTTTTATTTTTACTCCAGACAGGGATGTACAATTGCTGAAGTTCATCCATGTGATCTTTAAATGTTTGCCATTGCCTTTCCACCATCAACCCTTTAAGTATCATTTGCCAGTCTATTCTAGCCAATTCACGTCTCATACCATTGAAGTTTCCTTTCCTTAAGTTCAGGACCCGAGTCTCTGAATTAACTGTGTCACTCTCCATCTTAATAAAGAATTCTACCATATTATGGTCACTCTTCCCCAAGAGGCCTCGCACAACAAGATTGCTAATTAGTCTTTTCTCATTACACATCACCCAGTCTAGGATGGCCAGCTCTCTAGTTGCTTCCTCGACATATTGGTCTAGAAAACCATCCCTAATACACTCCAGGAAATCCTCCTTCACCGTATTGCTACCAGTTTGGTTAGCCCAATCAATATGTAGATTAAAGTCGCCCATGATAACTGCACGCATCCCTAATTTCTTGTTTGATGCTGTCCCCAACCTCACTACTACTGTTTGGTGGTCTGTACACAATAAGCAGTCCCTCGGAATCGAGGAAGACTTGCTTCCACTGTTAAAGTGAGTTCTCAGGTGGCTGAACAGTTCAATACGAGAGCCACAGTCCCTGTCACACGTGGGACAGACAGTGGTTGAGGGAAGGGGAGGGTGGGACTGGTTTTCCACACGCTCCTTCCGCTGCCTGCGCTTGGTTTCTGCATGCTCTCGGCGACGAGACTCGAGGTGCTCAGCGCCCTCCCGGATGCTCTTCCTCCACTTAGGGTGGTCTTTGGCCAGGGACTCCCAGGTGTCAGTGGGGATGTTGCACTTTATCAGTGAGGCTTTGAGGGTGTCCCTGTAACGTTTCCTCTGCCCGCCTTTGGCTCGTTTGCCATGAAGGAGTTTCGAGTAGAGCGCTTTCTTTGGGAGTCTCGTGTCGGGCATGTGGACAATGTGGCCTGCCCAGCGGAGCTGGTCGAGTGTGGTCAGTGCTCCGATGCTGGGGATGTTGGTCTGGTCGAGGACGTTAATGTTGGTGCGTCTGTCCTCCCAGGGGATTTGCAGGATCTTGCGGAGACATCGTTGATGGTATTTCTCCAGTAACTTGAGGTGTCTACTTTACATGGTCGGGTGTTACTACAGCCCTGTGGACCATCATTTGAGGGCCTGGTCTTCGAACATTCTTTTTCTCAGGCGACCGAAGACTGCACTGGCGCACTGGAGGCGGTGTTGAATCTCGTCGTCAATGTCTGCTCTTGTTGATAAGAGGCTCCCGAGGTATGGGAAATGGTCCACCTTGTCCAGGGCCACGTCGTGAATCTTGATGACTGGGGGGTAGTGCAGTGTGGCGAGGACAGGCTGGTGGAGGAACTTTGTCTTACGGATGTTTAGCGTAAGGCCCATGCTTTCGTACGCCTCAGTAAATACATCGACTATGTCCTGGAGTTCAGCCTCTGTATGTGGGCAGACATAGGTGTCGCCCGCCTATTGTCGCTCGACGACAGAGGTTGGAGTGGTCTTGGACCTGGCCTGGAGACGGTGTGTACACAAATCCGTAAAGCTGACAGGACAAGTTAACAAGGTGGGTAAAAAAAGCACAGGGACAACTTGGGTTTATAAACAGGAATAGAAGGCAAAAGCACACTGATCATGCTAGAACTGTATAAATCACTAGTTCGACCTCAGCTGGAGCTTTGTGGACAATTTTGGGCCCACACTTCAGGAAAGGCCTTAGAAAGGGGGAGTGGGACTATTTGGATCGGTCTTTCACAGAGCCGGCACAAATGGCCTCCTTCTGTGCTATATCGGAAGGATGAGTTGAGGCGAAATGCATAGATGCATTCAAAGGGATGCTAGATAAATCCATGAGGGAGAAAGGAATAGAAGGATTCTACAAGATTCTGAAGGGGATTGACGGGGTCGATGCTGGGAGGCTGTTTCCCCTGGCTGGGGAGTCTAGAACCGTGAGGCACAGGCTGTGCACCTGCTTTTATCAGGCGCAAGAGTTCTGAGCACATTTGCTGGGCAAGGTATGGGTAAGTCCTGCAATCTTGCCCGTGCAAATGTCCTTCCTCCTGATATACGTGAGATCTGTCAAGCCAGAAACTGGACAGATCGGAAAAGCTGGTTTTCAGTGCATGTGCATTGCCCGGAAAAAAACGGCTTTTGCGATGCCTCCCCGGGTCCGTACACACCCCGTACGCACCCCGTATGCACTCCGAACGGACCCAAAGAGACCGGGATTTCTGGGCCAAAGAACCAGCTCCTACCAAAGTCACAAATATTTGACTGTGACCGTGGTGAACTATTCCTCCTCATCCTTCTCATCATGTCTGACCACTCCATCCTCCTCCAACGCCTCTCCACCATGGTCCAGCTGGGTGGGACTGCACTCGCCTGGTTCCATTCTTATCTGTCCAATCATAGCCAAAGAATCACCTGCAACAGCTTCTCTTCCCGCCCCCGCATCGTTACCTCTGGTGTCCCCCAAGGATCTATCCTTGGCCCCCTCCTATTCCCCCTAGAAAATAATAATAGGATTGGGCAGATTTATGAAAGGGAAATCATGTTTGACACATCTGTTAAGAGTTTTTTGAGGTCGTAATGAGTAGAATAGATACGGGGGAACCAGTGGATGTGGTGTATTTGGATTTTTAGAAGGCATTCGATAAGGTGCCACACAAGAGATTATTGAACAAAGTTAGGGCTCATGGGATTGGGGGTAATATACTAGCGTGGATTAACGGACAGAAAACAGAGAGTAGGAATAAACGGGTCATTTTGGGGTTGGCAGGCTGTAACTAGTGGGGTGCTGCAAGGATCAGTGCTGGGACCCCAGCTATTCACAATCGATGATTTGGATGAGGGGACCGAGTGAAATATATCCAAGTTTGCCGAGAGCATGCAGAAACCAAGCACAGACAGCGGAAGGAGCGTGCAGCAAACCAGTCCCACCCTCCCCTTCCCTCAACCACTGTCTGTCCCACCTGTGACAGAGACTGTGGTTCTTGTATTGGACTGTTCAGCCACCTGAGAACTCACTTTTACAGTGGAAGCAAGTCTTCCTCGATTCCAAGGGACTGCTTATGATGATGATCCAAGTTTGCTGACGATACAAAGCTAGGTGGGAATGTAAGTTGTGAGGAGGATGCAAAGAGGTTTCAAGGGGATAGAGACAGGCTACGTGAGTGGGCAAGAACATGGCAAATGGAATATAATGTGGAGAAATGTGAAATTATCCACTTTGGTAGGAAAAATAGAAAAACAGAGTATTGTTTAAATGGTGAGAGATTGGGAAATGTTGGTGTTCAGAGGGACCTCTGGAACAGGTGGAACTCTCTGGTGCTCCTGAGTGACTGACACTCTGTGTTTTAAGGGCCGGAGACAATCCCGATGATTCCATGAGCGACTGGCACTCGGTGTTTTACGGGCCGGAGACAATCTGGACTGACACTCTTTGTGTTTTCTTGCAGACCCTCCGGTGACGATCGTCGGAAACAGCAGGATCGCGGAGGAACGCTGCTTCACGGAGACTGAGGTCATCGCCATGACCTGCGAGCTCTCTCGGCCCGACGTTGATGTCCAATGGTTCCGGGACGGCACGGAGCTGCTGCCCAGCGACAAGATCAGGATCGAGGCGCGGGGACTGACCCGGGAGCTGATGATCTTCGACTCGGAGCCGCTCGACTCCGGCCAGTATGTCTGCCACGCGGGATCCGATACACTGACCTTCAAAGTGACCGTCGCAGGTACGTCGCGAGCAGTCTTACTGCAATTACACAGGGCCCTGGTGAGACCGCACCTGGAGTACTGTGCACAGTATTGGTCTCCTTACATAAGGAAGGATATACTTGCCATTGAGGGAGTGCAACGAAGGTTCACCAGACTGAGTCGTGGGATAGAAACATAGAAAATAGGTGCAGGAGTAGGCCATTCGGCCCTTCGAGCCTGCACCACCATTCAATAAGATCATGGCTGATCATTCCCTCAGTACCCCTTTCCTGCTTTCTCTCCATACCCCTTGAACCCTTTAGCCGTAAGGGCCATATCTAACTCCTTTTGAATATATCTAACGAACTGGCCTCAACAACTGTCTGCGGTAGGGAATTAGGGATTGTCCTATGATGAGAGATTGAGTAGACTGGGCCAGATTGGAAAACTGCAAATGTAACGCCCCTATTTAAAAAAGGAGGCAAACAAAAAGCAGGAAACTATAGACCAGTTAGCCTAACACCTGGGTTGGGAGAATGTTGGAGCCCATTAATAAAGATGCATTTGGAAAAGCAGAATTTGGTCAGGCAGAGTCAGCATGGATTTATGAAGGGGAAGTCATGTTTGACAAATTTGCTGGAATTCTTTGAGGGTGTAACAAGCAGGATGGATAAAGGGGAACCAGTAGATGTGGTGTATTTGGACTTCCAGAAGGCATTTGACAAGGTGCCACATAAAAGGTTACTGCACAAGATAAAA